>NC_139228.1:69206110-69328463 GCF_055691185.1 Crinia signifera
GTACCGGGGGGTCACAGGGGAACCCGCACCCGCAGGGATCACGGTCGGCACAGGTCCCGCCGACACGGGTCCCTGGAGGCTCGCAGGTGGAAGCCACATCCGCTCTTATCACGGTCGGCACAGGTTCAGTCGACTCGGGTCCCGGGAGGCACACAGGTGAATCTGACATCCGCTCCGATCACGGTCGGCACAGGTCCAGTCGACTCGGGTCCCGGGAGGCTCACCGGTGAAACCGACATCCGCTCCGATCACGGCCGGCACAAGTTCAGCCGACTCGGGTCCCTGGAGGCACACAGGTGAATCCGACATCCGCTCCGATCACGGCCGGCACAGGTCCAGTCGACTCGGGTCCCGGGAGGCTCACCGGTGAAACCGACATCCGCTCCGATCACGGCCGGCACAAGTTCAGCCGACTCGGGTCCCTGGAGGCACACAGGTGAATCCGACATCTGCTCCGATCACGGTCGGCACAGGTCCAGTCGACTCGGGTCCCGGGAGGCTCACCGGTGAAACCGACATCCGCTCCGATCACGGCCGGCACAAGTTCAGCCGACTCGGGTCCCTGGAGGCACACAGGTGAATCCGACATCCGCTCCGATCACGGCCGGCACAGGTCCAGTCGACTCGGGTCCCGGGAGGCTCACCGGTGAAACCGACATCCGCTCCGATCACGGCCGGCACAAGTTCAGCCGACTCGGGTCCCTGGAGGCACACAGGTGAATCCGACATCTGCTCCGATCACGGTCGGCACAGGTCCAGTCGACTCGGGTCCCGGGAGGCTCACCGGTGAATCCGACATCAGCTGTTGTTGGAGGAGGGAGAGGCAGGCCTTCTTCCTTCCACGGCTGTGTAATCAGTGCAGAGAATGTGTATTCACTTTGCAGCTTCCCGGATGGGTGTGTACGTGGAGCAATCAAACGCAATCTGTGTATTTTAAAAACCGCGCGTGGAAACACTGGCTTGTCAGGAATCAAGATGGCGCAAGTGATCCAGACTGGTGCTAAAACAGAAAGCAGTATTGAAGACTCTGAAACCGACAGCAGCGGAGATGTCTTCCTACCGGGCATTTCTGAGGAAAGTAGTTCGGAAGACTGCAGCGGGGATGGTACACCTTTTCACGGTAGCAGCCTGTCGGAAGAGGCTGCGTCTCCCCCACCGCTGGATGGAGCGTTCAGCCGTGCTGCGCCCGCTGTGTCGGCCCATGTCATTACCCGAAAATCGGATGGATCGAGAGGCTACCGCACAAAGAATTTTTGCCTGTTTTGCGAGAGGCCGTACTCAAAATTGGCAAGGCATCTGGAAGCTGTACACGGCAGCGAACGTGAGGTATCACGGGCTCTCAGCCTTCCAAAGCGATCGAGGGAAAGGTCAGTGCAGCTGGGCCTGATTCGGAACCGTGGAAATTATGCTCACAATTTGACTGTGCTGCGTGAGGGCCGTGGCGACCTAAAACCAAGAAAGCAGCCTCCTCAGGCAGCTGATCCCAAAAATTTTACCCATTGTGAATACTGCCATGGCCTTTTCTCCAAGAGGAATTTGTGGCGACATGTGAAGCGGTGCCGGCAAAAAAGTAGGGGTGTCCACCCCAATCCCAGCAAGACCAGGGTGCGGGATTTGTCCAGTAATAATATACCTGTTCCGGATGGCGTTGGCCTTGGCCTCTGGAAGTTATTATCTGAAATGAAATCTGGTGAGGTCGTAAATGTGATAAAGGCCGACCGCTGCATCATGCAGTTCGGGCAGCACCTCTACAACCGGCTGGGGTCTGATGTTGGCAAACACGGATACGATCGCCAGAAGCTCCGGGAGGTTGGTCGGCTCTTGCTGCATGCAAAGATAATTTCACCGTTGCGGACTCTAGCAGATTGTATTAGCCCACCCAACTTCATGCATCTTGTGCATGTCATCAGAAGCCTGGCCGGCTACGATGAAAAAATGAATACCTACCGGGTCCCATCGCTCGCCCTGAAGATGGGCCACAGCTTGCAAAAAATATCCGCCATTGTGGAGTGTCAAGCCCTGATGGACGGCAGCCCTTCTACCGTGGAGAGTGCTAAAAGCTTCCAGAAACTGTATGAGGCGAGATGGAGTGAACTGATTTCGACTGCCGCCCTAAAGACCCTGCGTGAAAATAAATTTAATGCCCCGCTCCTCCTACCCTTCACGGATGATGTGAAGCGGCTGAACCTGTTCCTTTCAGACTGTCAGAGGGAGTGCATTGATGGGTTGTCCACCCAAAGTTCCGCAAAACAGTGGTCGATGTTGGCCAAGGTCACGCTCACACAGCTGATCCTCTTCAACCGCAGAAGGGAGGGTGAGGTTTCAAAGATGCGGCTCTCGGTGTTTGAATCCCGGCAAAGAGAAAATCTACAAGGCGATGTGGTCCAGACCCTGTCTGAGCTGGAGAAGGCTCTCTGCCGTCACTTCTCTCGAATCGAGATACCTGGCAAAAGAGGCAGGAAAGTTCCCATCCTGTTATCCCCGTGTATGAAAAGATCCATGGAGCTACTGAGTGAGAAGCGGGCAGAATGCGGGGTCAGCCCCAGCAATGTATACATGTTTGCCAGGCCGTCGGCCTTAACCCACTTCAGGGGATGTGACTGCATTCGACTTTTTGCCCGGCAGTGCGGTGCCAAGCACCCCGAAGCATTATCATCTACCCGCCTCCGGAAGCATGTGGCCACCCTTTCCAGGGTTCTCAACCTGAGCGATACAGAAATGGATACGCTGGCCGATTTCCTTGGGCATGACATTCGGGTGCACCGGCAATACTACCGACTTCCAGAAGGCACGCTCCAACTGGCAAAGTTGAGCAAGCTCTTCATGGCCCTTGAGCAGGGGAGATTGGCCGAATTCCAGGGACAAAGTCTGGATGAAATCTCCATAGATCCAGACGGTATGTGTGTCCGGGCCGGTCCAAAATTGTACCCACCGTATCTCAGTGGGCTGTGGTGACTGTCTTATCTTTCCCTTTTCTTTTTACAGAACCTATCCTGGTAACGAGTGAGGAATCAGCGGAGGAGCTGGAGAAGGAAGAGGGCAGCACGGTGGTGGAGCAAGTGGAGGCTCCGACAGGTGGGTGAAAACTGTCCCTCTGAGGAGGTAATCCTTGGTGCATCGGTATGTGTGTCCGGGCCGGTCCAAAATGGTACCCACCGTATCAGTGGGCTGTGGTGACTGTCTTATCTTTCCCTTTTCTTTTTACAGAACCTATCCTGGTAACGAGTGAGGAATCAGCGGAGGAGCTGGAGAAGGAAGAGGGCAGCACGGTGGTGGAGCAAGTGGAGGCTCCGACAGGTGGGTGAAAACTGTCCCTCTGAGGAGGTAATCCTTGGTGCATTTTTGCGGGGTGACTGACCTTTTTATCTTGCACACAGGTCAGGTTCGGGTTTACATTAAGAAACCATGGACACCGGCAGAGGTGCAGGCTGTCGAACGCCATCTGATGCAGTTCATTATCTCTTCCAAGTTGCCCGGGAAGAAAGATTGTGAAGCTTGCCTTCAGGCGGAACCACAAGCGCTGGCCTCTCGAACCTGGATGACGGTCAAGTTTTATGTTAAGAACAGGATATCTTTAATGAGAAAGAATGTGGCTTGAATATGTTTTTTTTGGTCCGTTTAATAAACTCCATGAATATCAGTCATCCCGAACTTGTGGGGCCTAGTTATTGGAGGTTGAAAAAATGGTGTCCCCGTGAGGTACTTATTGCAAGGGTCCCCGCGAGGCAAGGGTCCCCGGGAGGTAATTCTCGCACGGGTCCCCGCTAGGCATGCGTCCCCGTGAGGTATTTATTGCAAGGGTCCCCGCGAGGCAAGGGTCCCCGTGAGGTAATTCTCGCACGGGTCCCCGCTAGGCATGCGTCCCCGTGAGGTATTTCTTGCAGGGGTCCCCGCGAGGCAAGCGTCCCCGTGAGGTAATTCTGGCACAGGTCCCCGTGAGGCAGGCATGGGGTCCCCGCATGGTAAACGCGTATGTGTGTGTGTGTATGGTTATGGTTATAGGCTGCAGTGTGTATGGTTAGGGTTATAGGCTGCAATGTGTATGGTTAGTGTTATAGGCTGCAGTGTGTATGGTTAGGGTTATAGGCTGTGGTGTGTGTGTATGTGTGGTTAGGGTTATAGGCTGTGGGGTGTGTCTATGGTTAGAGTTATAGGCTGCAGGGTGTATGGTTAGGGTTATAGGCTACAGGGTGTGTATGTGTGGTTAGGGTTATAGGCTGCTGTGGGGTGTGTGTGTATGGTTAGGGTTATTGGCTGTGGGATGTGTGTGTATGGTTAGGGTTATAGGCTGTGGGATGTGTGTGTATGGTTAGGGTTATAGGCTGTGGGGTGTGTGTATGGTTAGGGTTATAGGCTGTGGGGTGTGTGTGTAAGGTTAGGGTTATAGGCTGTGAGGTGTGTGTGTGTGTGTGTGTGTGTATGGTTAGGGTTATAGGCTGCGGGGTGTGTGTGTATGGTTAGGGTTATAGGCTGTGGGGTGTGTGTGTATGGTTAGGGTTATAGGCTGTGGGGTGAGTGCGTATGGTTAGGGATATAGGCTGCGGTGTGTGTGTATGGTTAGGGTTATAGGCTGCAGTGTGTGTGTGTGTGTGTTTGTATGGTTAGGGTTATAGGCTGCAGTGTGTATGGGTAGGGTTATAGGCTTCAGGGTGTGTGTGTGTATGGTTAGGGTTATAGGCTGCAGTGTGTGTGTGTGTGTGTATGTGTGTATGGTTAGGGTTATAGGCTGTGGGTTGTGTATGTGTGGTTAGGGTTATAGGCTGTGGGGTGTGTATGTGTGGTTAGGGTTATAGACTGCGTGGTGTGTATGTGTGGTTAGGGTTATAGGCTGTGGGGTGTGTGTGTGTATGGTTAGGGTTATAGGCTACAGGGTGTGTGTGTGTGTATGGTTATGGTTATAGCCTGCAGTGTGTATGGTTAGGGTTATAGGCTGCAGGGTGTGTGGTTAGGGTTATAGGCTGCAGGGTGTGTGCCTGCATGGTTAGTGCTATAGACTGCTACGGGTGGGAGAGTATGGGTTAGGGTTATAGGCTGCAGTGTGTATGGGTAGGGTTATAGGCTTCAGGGTGTGTGTGTGTGGTTAGGGTTATAGGCTGTGGGTTGTGTATGTATGGTTAGGGTTATAGGCTGCGTGTTGTGTATGTGTGGTTAGGGTTATAGGCTGTGGGGTGTGTGTGTATGGTTAGGGTTATAGGCTACAGGGTGTTTGTGTGTGTGTGTATGCTTAGGGATATAGGCTGCAGGGTGTGTGGTTAGGGTTATAGGCTGCAGGGTGTGTGCCTGCGTGGTTAGTGCTATAGACTGCTACGGGCGGGAAAGTATGGGTATGTTTAGGCTGTGGGGAGCGGGATGGGTGGGGTTAGGCTGCAGGTGGGTGGTGAATGATTGGGCTGTGGAGGGGGTGTATATATAGGGTTAAGTCTATGGGGGATGTATAGTTAGGGCTAGGTTACTGGGGTGTGTATAACCTGGGGTGGGAGGGTTAGGGATTGTGCCCCTATTACATTTTTAGTTAATTTATTTGCGCCCCCCCCCCCCATTTAATATAACATATTTTTTTTGCCTCCAGCTTCCATTTTATTTTAACAAGTTTTATGCAGCGCCCCCCCCCCCCCTTATAATTCCCAATGTTTCAGCAATGTATAATGCCCCCCCCCCTCCAAGTAACTTACCCCTGGCACGGCAGCGGTCA
Source organism: Crinia signifera (assembly GCF_055691185.1). NCBI lineage: Eukaryota > Metazoa > Chordata > Amphibia > Anura > Myobatrachidae > Crinia > Crinia signifera. Next base: position 69,211,803 of record NC_139228.1, read on the forward strand.
TTGCTGCTGTGTGTGACGCTCCGCCACTCCTCCTGGAGCCCTCCGTGCTCAGCCTCAGAGCAGACAGGAATTCACTTCCTGTCAGGCTCCAATACTGAGAGCAGCAACAGGCAGCCTTGCGATTGGCTGCCTGTTGGAAGGAGAACGTTCACCGCCGGACAGAATGGATGCAGGGCGCTGCTGCCTTTGCTTCTGCATCCATGTCTGCCCCACACATACGCGCACCTGCTGCCCTGCCATGTACCCCCCGCCACACGCGCGCGGCCATGCACAATATAAAAAAACATGGAACTCTGTCATGCCGGGCAGGCGGCAGCACCGGGCCCTTTTAACCCCTTGGCCCCGGTGCACTGCACCGTCTGCACCGGCGGTAGTTCCTCCCCTGAATGGCAGGTACATGAGAGGGGGCCATGCTGCATTCTGCAGTGATATCCGCCATCGTCCTGCATGCATGGGCGACGGTGGAAGGTAATAGCAGAAAGCTGGGAATGCAGATCAGTCCTTTTAGCTTCCAGTCCATGTTTGTTGTTTATACTAATGGTTCCATTCCTAGGCTGGCAATCAGTGCTTCTTTCAGGCCATTTGCAATAGTGAGATTTCATTTTGGGAACAGATAACCTAATAAGCTGGCACCTATATTTCTTTTGCAGGCTAGCAGTTCCACAAAGAGCATCCCTGGGCGAACATGCAAAGGCTGAAGGGAATTATTCTGCAGTATAGGAACAAGAAAATAAATGGTATCCGGTTGGCTATTAGGCAGTATCTAGGTTATGGGGAAATTTACTAATATGAATTTGTGGGAAAAAATCGTATCTTCCTAGGAAAATACGATTTTTTGGGGTGTATTCGTATTTTTGGCATTTACTATGCCAAAAATACAAATATTCATATTCATATTGATGGGACATTCGTATTTGTATTTACAAATACGAATGTCTACACAATCGTTAGAATACAACAGGAATCACCATTCAAAAGACTGGTGGTTCTTGATTTACTAAGCAGCCATATTGAAAATACGGCTGCTAATTGCCGTGAAACAGCCACGAATATACGGCAGGAAAATACACCTTATTTTCCTGTCATATTTGACTTTAGCCTGCACGGATCAGTCAGATCGTGCAGGCTTTATTGTAAAAAAAAATAAACATAAATAAATAAATGAAAATAAAATCAGCGTGGGGTCCCCCCCACGGCTGTAACCAGCACCAGGCTGACAGAGGCGGGGCCGGTAATTAAACATCAGGGAATCGGACAAATAGGGGTTCCACAATTTTTAACAACCAGCCCCAGGCCAAACCAGCCAGCAGGGCAATGTCACAGCCGGGGGACACTTATTATATAAGGTCCCGCGGCCAAAACATTCATCCCTACTGACCAGTCAGCCTGGCCAGGGGCCCTGGGGGAGTGGGGACCCCCCCAATAAAGGGGTCCCCCCCTCCAGGACTTACTTGACCAGGCCGAAGCCTGATGCTGTCCCCGGTGGCCCTGTGCGGTGGCCACCGGGCTGATTTCAGGGTAAAAAAATAGATGAAAAACTATTGTTTAAAACTGTGGAACTATGAGTCCCAACAAGCCTCCCCTGCAAGCTGGGACTTGGAGAACCACAAGTCCCAGCCTGCGGGGCATTAAAGGACCCGCTGGCACTTGTAGTTCCACAGTAATAAATATAGTAAAATAAATACACACTGACACAATGAAAATAAAACTTTAATTCACCCAAAGCCCATACATACTGATACTTACCTATCTTGAGCCTGTAGGTAGCCCTCGGTCCTGGTGTCCTGGTCCTGTGTCGGCATCCGTGTCGTCCTCCAGGTCCTTGTCGGTGGTCCGTGTCGTCCTCCAGGTCCATGTCGGTGTCCGGGGTCCGAAGTAATCCATGGTGGAGCTGTGGAAGGAAATCCTACTCACCTGGTCCTATGGCGAAGATCTCTTCTCTTGATCCGCCGTAGTCCAGGTATTCTTCAGCATGTCGGCGCTCCCCGCATCGGACTGAGGAGACACGCAGAGATGTTTCATCTTCTGCGCCTCTTCTCAGAATGATTTCTATTGGCCGCCTAGCGGCCAATCAGGACCCAAGAAAGTCGGCTCCTGATTGGCCGCTAGGCAGCCAATAGAAATCATTCTGAGGAGAGGCGCGGAAGATGAAACATCTCTGCGTGTCTCCTCAGTCCGATGCGGAGAGTGTGGGGAGCGCCGACATGCTGAAGAATACCTGGACTACGGCGGATCAAGAGAAGAGATCTTCGAAATAGGACCAGGTGAGTAGGTAAATCCCCCTCCGGAACACGACTTTGCATACGAGGTATGCAGTCGTATTCATTCGTAGCTAGAATACGAATACAATTATTTGTATTCGTATTCTTAGTAAATTTCCCCCTAAGGGTCAGTTTGTCAACACAATATGGTGTAAAGGTAGACAAAAGCAAAAAAAGCTAACATGACTATAGTCAACACATGGAAAGATCGACATGAGTTTTTTTTGGTTTGTTTGTTTGTTTTTGGAGGGGGGGGGGGGGGGTTTCTTAGTTTTTCATATTTTATTTTGTCAACCTGATATACCGCCCCTAGTTTTCAGAAAGCCGCTTTTACCTTGTGTTAGGCATGTTTCTGAGAGTAGGTGCAATGCAGAGTTTGCTCACAATCAAGCGAGCCATATCACATTATATAGAGCTCAACATACTATACGTTTCCAAAAGGTTCAAACCCTTTATTTTTAGAATTGCTGTTGCTTACTATTTGAATGCTGAATTTGTATTCCTCGGTCTCATCTTAGATACAATTCATATATAGTGCATTTGCAATCTCAGTTTTGATTTCAGGGTCAGACCTGTAGTCTTGCTAATGACTTTCACTGTAGGCCCATACACACCAGAAGATTTTCATTTCAAAAGACTTTGCCAAACCAAAGTAGTTTGTACACACTGAGCTATTTTCCCCAAAGAGCAAGAGATTTTCAGGTGACGAAAATCTTTTATTATAAAAGGCTATTTACATAATGGGTGGTGTTTAAATACCAAGGTGTGGGAGCAGGGACCATATTATTCAGTGCATTTATGAGCTTGGGTCCTGATTCAGAACTGATCGCTGTGCTGCATATATTCAGAGCCCAGCGATCAGGTAAACACCACCCCATGCTGACCCGTCCGGGCAAAAATCCCACCATGTAAGGAGAAATCTATTCACCTGCACCAGCAATGTATGTGTTACCGCCATAATTTACATTGGCTGGCAGTGGCGGCAGTAATGCATACATTGTTGGCCTGCGCCAGCAATGTATGCATTACCGCCATGACATAATATATATTGGCGGGCAGTGGTGATGGTAACGCATACATTGCTGGCCTCCAGCAACAATGTATGCATTACCACCATAATATACATTGGCGAGCAGTGGCAGTTGTAACGCATACATTGCAGGCCTACGGCAGCAATGTATGCGTTACCGCCATAACACAATATACATTGGCAGGCATCCATAACATAATATACATTGGCGGGCAGTGGCGGCGGTAACACATACATTGTATGTGTTGCCGCCATATAATATGCAGTTTTGTGTATATTCTGTATAGGATACCATTTTATACTATACACATTGGTGGCAGTGGCTACTCACTAAACAAAGTGAGTTTTATTTATTTTGTCATTTATTTTTACATTGGTGGCAGTGGGCGGGTATGGACATGCGGGAGGAAGAAATGTCACTTGCTTCTGCGGACGAGGGCAGGCGAGCCACAGACGGCGGACAGCTGCGGATGGGAGGGAGGTGACTTTGCTGCTGCGGGCGATCCGCGTACCGGGATGACAGCCTCGGCCGGGAGCTGACTGCTGCTGCGGCGGGTGAGTCTGGCGGACTGGGGCGGGAGGTCGGGGAAGGATGGGCTTGCTGCTGCGGGCGGGGGGGCGATCTGTGTCCTAGAATTCCAGCTGCGGCTGGCTATGGACGGTCGGGAGGTCGGGGAAGGACGTGCAGCCGGTCAGGTGTGGCCTTGGGGTGGTCCGCGGGCTGAAAGTGTATAATCTTTCAGCCCGGCGGGGTGTACACACACAGCGATGATGGCTCATAAACCAGCCATCATCGCTGGCATGCTTGTAAAACCAGCAGATGGGAGACTTTGCTAGCAATGATGCGGAAGCGCGCATCATCGCTAGACTCCCACCGGTGGCCCATACACACAGACCACTGTCAGATCTAAGTGTCCAGCCCAGTAAAAGGGGCAGTGCTCGAAACAAGCCCCGGGTCCACCCCAGTGGCGCACACAGGGGGACTTTCTGAGTAGCCAGAACCCCCCCCCCCCAGGAGTCTATGGGCCCTAGGCTGAAAGCTGAGAGTCCCCTCTTTCCATGGGTACAAGAATTTTAAAAATCAGCCCTTGGGAACCGGAGATATCTGACTTCAAAGCAGTGGTCCCCATCCAAGCCTATTAATTGCTTTTCCCAATTTAGTTTAGTTTTTCTGAGGAATTCTCTAGTTTTCAATTCCATTAAGAAATCTATTTCCAGGAACTGGAGATATCTGCAGTCAAGCAAGCTCTCCTCCCACCAGAAAATTATGAATAATAAGCCTACTCCACTATACACCCCTCCTCTGCATATTAAACCTCCTCTACCACTCTGGAAGTTATGTATTAGGGCCCCTTCATTCAGCCCAATACCCCCTTCTCCCACCCCACCTCCCACCATCTGTGCAGAAAGGGGTAATTAGTGGAAATTACTGATCCAGGCCCTAGTGGAAATTACTGATCCATATATATATATGTGTGTGTGTGTGTGTGTGTGTGTATGTATGTGTGTGTATATATATATATATATATATATATATATATATATATATATATATATATAAAATTTATATACATTTGGTCCATCTATAATACTTTAACTGACCCGGCATATACTGGGTCACATAAGTGCTTTGCTCCGCCCCTCTGGAAACCCCCTTCTACAAGTCCTGCATTTGTCCCTGCACCCACATGTGCCAAAGCTCTTACTTCCCACATCCAGTGTTGCCAAATTTCCACCAGCGATCACAGTCACACCCCCTACCCCAACCCTCCTTTCTCCCAAAGGCAGCATCTCTGAGGAAACCAAACAGAAGCTGAAGGTGAGCAGTCTCCACATGCAAAATAAACTGTGGCTTATGCACAATTACTTAAATTAGGTACACATTAGCAATGGTGTAGCTGGGTGCCATGGTGCCCGGAGCAAGGGCATGTTTCGCACCCCCGATTTGTAGCAGTGAAAAGGGGGCATGGCCTAAAATTATACCACACAGTAATGCCCATTACACATTTTTGTGAACTTTGTAATACCCATTACACATAAAGCCACATGCCGTAATGCCAATTACACATAAGGCCACACATGATGCCCATTACATACTATATAACAAACCGTAATGCCCATTACACATTTGACATATAAGTGCCACTTACCTATATGCTCATTGCTAGGAACTTCATGCTCGATGACAGGGGCTTCATGCTCGTTGCTATAGGGGTCTAAAATTGCTCGTTGCCAAGGGGGACTAAAATTGCTCATTGCCAATGGGGTCTAAAATTGCTCATTGCCAAGTGGGATTGAAATTGCTCGTTGCCAAGGGGGACTTAAATTGCTCATTGCCAAGGGGAACTAAATTGCTCGTTGCCAAGGGGGACTGAATTCTGCAGCAGCCCGCTCCCCGACACTATTTTCAATTCAAGTCTCCTGATGGACCACTAGCCAATAGGCACTCACAGTCCAGCAGCCACCAATGCTGCTTCTGATTGGCTGCTGGACCACAAGCGCCTATTGGTCCAGCGGGTGATGTGAACTGAAAATAGCAGCGGACAACACTCCACCCTGACACAGCGGGGAGCTGGATATGCAGGCACGGCTCTGGGGACCTGTGATCTTCCGGAGCTCATGGTCCGCCCTCGCTATGCCCCTGCACATTAGACAATGTGTACGCAGCGTGATATCAGAAGAGATAGTACCCGACTGGGTAGTCAGTGCTGGCAAATGCATACACACTTGCCGTTGCAGGGTGCAACAAACAATGGGGGGGAGCAGTGGCCTTGCTGCATTCCACAGCTTGGCTGTCGCTAGCAATATCCAGATGACAGAGGACATAGTTAATGGCCCACGGAAGTGTGCATCGTTAACGATCTAGTGCATGAATAAAATGTTGACAATCATTTCTAGTTTGATAGAAATGCGTACCAATATTTAACAATGGTACGCATCTCTAACAAACTAAAAAGGATTGTCACAATTTTATTTTTTGAACACTGAAGGCGCAGAAGTCACACCATCCTTTGTAAGTCTTCTATGGTCCTATGGAAATTAGGCCAATCTGTTGACTTTTGCTGACACTATTTTTTAATAATAGATTAATACAGTAGATATAACTATATACAACTATATAGATGGAGCTAGTTTCATCTATCCGGCCTGGAGCTCTGAAACGGAGAGATATGGCGTGGGTATCGGCTCTTTGTCTTACCAGAAGATATTTTTTAGCTCTTTGCCTCTGATTGGTTGGCCATCCATGGTGTAGTGTGGACTCACCTTTAGAAATCTCTTGTGGAAAGGGGCGTGGCTTGGCAGCCATTGAGGATGGCAGCACTTTCCCTCAGCTCCCACCTCCCCAGTGATTCTTTCCTATTCCCCCATTACCTGGCCGCCTGAAAGTGTCACCGCTGCCCTGCTGAGAACTCCGGGGCCCGGGCGGTGCTTGTCGCGGAGCCAGGGGACGGCTTCCCAGCCCTCCCGCGGGTTGCGGCCTAGCACGCCGGAAGAAGCCGGGGACTGGAGTTTGGCCGCGACGGAGGTACGCGGCGTCCCGGAGGCTCCCGGATGGTCACGCTGCCTAGCAGAGGCAGCGATTCTCTGCCCACCACCTCCAGCCCTTCCTCCAGCACGCTCCCACCGCTGCCCGGAGCCCGGGGACAGGGCCGCAGCCGGGGACTGGATTTCGGCCGCGCTCGTGGGGGCGGACACCCGCGGGTGGGCTCCCGGGGCGCATACCTGCCTGGACACCCCTTCAGTGCTGCAGCAACCAGCCTGCATCCCCCTGGCTCTACCCCATCGCACCAGAAAGTGGACCCAGCCTCTCCCAACTGGGTTTAGCCCTCTACTGCCTCCATGCCTGGCTGACCTCCTTACAAATAAGGTACCCAGTATCATCAGCTAAGGCCCTAACTGTAGGGCCCCAGGTGTGCTTGTGTGGGCTGGGCTTTGTGCACTGGGGAGGCCTGGACCTCATTTCAAGCAGTGCTTACCATACCTCCAGTCTTAGACTTTGCTCACTACTGCATTATCTGCTGTTGGGGCTCCAATGTTATCAGGCACTGGCTGTGTACTGCCTGGATCTGTATTATTTGCTGCAAACCGATAGCAGATATCCCAGAATTTGTACGATACCCCTCTATAAGGCTGCCCCCCCTGCTGTGCACAGCCTGTTTGATCCATCCATCTCCCTTGTTGAGGGAGAAACGCTGTGCATCAACAAATATTTTGATATAAATGACTGTTCCTTCTGCTTTTACACTTTCATACTTTGTGCATAACATCCAGAAAGAATACATAATGTAACCTGGTCTGGTTTTTCAAACCCCAACGGGCCTAATGTGACTCTGCTACATCCTAGTCAATAATGTGACCATCTCCACATACATCATGCAACCTTAACCCCACACGGATAGCCTTCATACCACCCTGTTTACGCTCCTCTACCTATTACCGGTACCCCAGTGCTCTCTCTGTATATGAAAAAGTTTTTGGTACCGCTTCTAATGTCCTCTGCGGATCCTGCTTTAGCCCCCTCTGACATTACTACTTGTGGACTCTCCACAGACTCTGACCGCTCCTCTACCAGATCTACTTCCAAAAACAAGTGCAAATCCACCGCCAAACCCAAGCAGGCCAAAATGAAGCCAGCTGACATCGCGGCAGTGCTTGGCCCTTTGCTGGATGAGAAACTGGCTGGGCTCAAGGAAGCCATTGACTCTACCCTCGCTCAACTGACCCACCATGCCCAACGCTTAGACGAAGTTGAACAGAGGGTTTCGTCTCTGGAGGATGATCTTACTGCGAGTCAACATATTGATGACACCCAAGCCAGAGACATTGCGGCCCTCCAGGAGAAAATAGACGACCTGGAAAACAGGAGCCGTCGCAACAACTTGAGGGTGGTGGGTATCCCCGAATCAGTGAGGGGTCCTGAACTCCTCCACCTCTTATCCACTTGGCTTCCTGAACAACTGGCACTAGATCTCAAGGGGATCCCTCTAGCCATAGAGAGAGCGCACCGCATCGGCCCGGATAGGCCCAACCGTGGGGGGCGGCCACGCCCTGTTATAATGAGGATTCTTAATTACGCAGACAAAATCAAAGTTCTGGACCACTACCGTAAAACAGCCCAAATATCCTATAATGGAGAACGCCTACTCATTTTCCAGGACTTCTCAGCTTTGGTGGCCGCCAAGCGTAAAGAATTCACACCAATCTGCAAGCACCTTATTGACTCCAACGTGAAGTTCTCCCTAATATATCCGGCTCGTCTTCGGGTGTTTGAAGATGGAAAACCACGCTTCTTTGACTCTCCCGACGACGCAAAGGCTCATTTCTCTATCCCTGATACCTGAATTTTGCTCCTCCCTTTCGTAGGGTTTTCTTCCTTTTTGTTGGAGCCTAACGGGGGCGTTGTCAACTATACCAGCTGGCCCCCTTGTCTATATCTATGTCTACATTTACATCTATTTAAATCTAATTGTATGATGGCTATGTTGTGTGACTGTTTTCACATGCTGTTCAATCAATAGGTGACCGTTGGGTCTATGTTTACTCTATTGCCAATGTTTTCTATGTTAGTTTATAGGTTATTTTTTGTTCTAGTCCGCTCTGACTCCGGGCCCGCCCCCTCTATGGGATACCCCCCCTTTGCTCGTTGGGACGGAGGGGGACTTCCCCTGTCATATACACCTTTCTTGATGATCCCGCCTACAGGCATTGGCTAGTATAACTGACCATATTTCTGCATCTATATCCTCTGAGAGGGATGTTCCCCTTCTCTCATTTAATGTTATTTCCTGGAATGTAGAGGGCTTAAATCACCCAGTAAAGCGACACAAAGTTCTCACACATTTACAACGTATGTCTCCACACATTGTTTTTTTACAAGAGACCCACTGGGTTGATGGCTCACAGCCTACACTTGGCTAGTGTAGGCTGTGAGCCTTGGCTAGGCGAATGCATTTCTGCTTCGTTTACCAACAAGACTAGGGGAGTAGCCATTCTATTCAGCAAAAATCTGCAATATTCTATAGTAAGAAAGTCTATAGACCCTGATGGTAGATTTATCCTGCTAGATGTACTTATTGATAACATTTCATATACTCTGCTCAATGTTTATGCCCCCACAAACCCCACTGATTCCTTTTTTTCCTTAGTCCTACAGAAACTGCTTTCATGGGAACATACCAATCTCATCCTTGGAGGAGATTTTAATGCAGTCGTCGACCCATCCATGGACAGATCAGGGGTAAGTGCACGCCAGCCTCTAGCGTCTTCTAATCTTCTTTCACCTTTATGCTCTCAGCTCTCTTTGACGGACCCTTGGCGCGTCTTTCACCCCTTACAAAAAGACGATTCATTCTACTCTCACCCACACTCGACCCACTCCCGTATAGATTATTTATTTCTCTCAGACCACCTCCTTCCCAGGGTGACACATACCTCCATTTATGACATTATCATCTCTGACCATGCCCCTATTTTGTTATCTATCAGACTGTCACTTCCCCAATCCTTCACAAAACATTGGCGTTTTCCGACCCATCTCTTCCATTCTAACGATTTTCTATTACACCTTAAACAATCATGGTCTCACTATACCACTGATAATGCTGCCCACGCTAATGACCCCCCACTGTTTTGGAATGCTTCGAAAGCAGTACTCAGAGGACACATCATGTCTTACGTCTGCTCTACTCGCAAACAGTTTACACTCCGATTGACGAAGTTAAGTAAGACTTTAACTGAGGCCTATAGAACATATAAACACTCTGATACTCCTGCTAACAAAGAGGCATATCTCTCCTCTAAACTGCTTTACGACACATTTCTTACAGAACAAGCTCAGTCTAGCCATAACCATTTTAAAAATAAGCTACATAGATTTGGAAACAAGTCTGGCAAGCTTCTGGCCAACCTAATTAAAGGGCCACGCTTTCGAACAAGGGTACATGCACTCAAAAAATCAGGATCACTTATCACCGACCCCAATGCCATATGCACAGAGTTTATGGAGTTCTATAAATCCCTGTATTCAGTAGGCCCAGATAACGTGGCTGAAAGTGAGGTTTTTTTAAAGGCCTCTAATCTACCCACACTCTCACAAGAAGAAAGTGATATGTTAGATAGCCCTATCACGGAAGAGGAAATATGTTCCACCATTAAATCCCTCCCTAACGGCAAAAGTCCGGGCCCAGATGGCTTTAGTGCTGAGTTCTACAAGCTACTTTGCTCTGAGATCTCCCCGACTTTGACCCTCCTTTTTAATCATATTCTGACCTCGAGAACCCTACCACATAACTTTAATGAAGCCCAAATTATAGTGCTCCCGAAACCCGACAAAGACCCCTCTCTAGTCGGTTCATATCGCCCCATATCTCTTCTAAACCAAGACTTCAAAATCCTTACGAAATTAATTGCTAATCGTCTGCAGAAATGTCTACCACGTTTGATCTCGCCTGCCCAGTTGGGCTTTGTAAAAGGGAGACAGTCTGTGGTGGGCATCCGAGCAGCTATTGCCGCAATCTCTTATACCCGTCTCCATCAAGTTCATGACAATATTCTACTAAACTTAGATGCTGAGAAGGCTTTCGACCAAATTGCCTGGCCCCACCTCCATAGAGTTCTGGCTGGCCAGCTATTTGGTGAGTCTTTTCGCGCTCTTGTTAAATCCCTATACACCAAACCCATGGCTAAAGTTACAGTCAATAATGTTACATCCCCCACCTTTCCCCTTGAAAGGGGGACCCGTCAGGGCTGCCCTCTCTCTCCCCTACTTTTTAATTTGGCACTTGAACCACTCCTCCGTTTTATTTCATTATCTCCCCACTTAAGGGGTATCTCCATAGGCACTAGGGAGCTACGTACGGTGGCCTTTGCTGATGACGTCCTCCTTTTTTTATCTGATCCCAAATATTCGGTCCCTTTTTTAATCGATACAATTAATAGATTCTCTTCCTTCGCTGGATTCTCAATTAATTTTCAAAAGTCCGAAGCTCTGGCCATATTTGGCCAGTCACGTATAGGATGGTCCACCCCTTTTCCTTTTAAATGGGCCCCCTCTCACATCACTTTTCTAGGCATTGTCCTTCCACAACATCCCCATAACCTATATTCCTGTAACATTACTCCTGTCATTCAAAAAATAAAACAGGAACTTGCTCTTTGGCAAAATCTGCCTCTTAATTTTCTGGGGCGCTGTAACCTGTTTAAAATGGCTAGTTTCCCTAAGCTTTTGTATGTTTTACAAATGACCCCAATCCTACTTACTAAATGTGATCTGTCAGCACTGAATGCTATGATTTCTAAATTTATTTGGAATCTTAAAAAACCTAGGATTAGCCTTTATAAATTAATGCAAACCACCCAAAGAGGTGGTGTCAACTTGCCCAATATTAAATATTACAATCTGGTCTGTCTTCTTCATTTCGCAGTAGATTGGATTACTGACTCCAATGTATTTACAGATTTATCGCTAGACTCCCAGTTTTGCTACCCACTCTCTCTCAGCTTTATTTTACATGCTAGACCCTCTCAATTACAATCTAACCATTATGACAACCTCAACCTCCTCATTTCATCTACTGTCTATGCATGGAGGCGTGCAAGGAAATCTCTGCACTTAAACTGTTATTACTCCCTATCTCTCCCTTTGGTTGGTAACCTAGAATTTCAGAATGGCAAAGCCAGGTCTCCCTTTACCTCTTGGCGCTCTTCTGGCATTCTATCTCTACGACACTTATTGAATACCTCACACAAACCACTAACTTTCGACGAAGCCATGCCGCGCTTTAATTTGGCCCCTCAACACAAATTTGCCTTCCTCCAAGCTACGCATTACTTAAGATCCATTTTGCCCAAGCTAACACCTCAGGACATTACGAATCCTCTTGACTCCGTCATTCACACCCGTACACATACTATATCTACACTATATGCACGAATACGCCCTGAATTGGATCCTGAATCAGACCTTCCGGGTCTTCAAAAATGGGCCTCACAGACCACGACCCTTGACCCTGACGCCATCTTATCCACATTCCTCTTAAATCTGAAACTCATCCCTGCTAGCTCTTATCAAGAAATGTCCTACAAGATTCTGCATAGGGCTTATCTCTCTCCTGAACGTCGCCATCTGATAGGCATCGCTGATACTTCTGATTGTCCAAAATGCCACTCACCTGGGGCGGACCTATATCATTGCCTATGGTCCTGCCCTCATATACAAACATTCTGGAACACCCTACATAATTTTGCTGCCTCCTCATTGAAACTGTCCTTTCAATGTAGCGAATCCTGGGCTTTATTTGGATATGTAGCAGATCAAATAACCGTCCCCAAACATGATAAAAAACTTCTTGTACTCTTATCAGCCGTGGGTAGGACGGCTGTGTTGCAGCAATGGATACATGATGTTGCTCCCTCCTTAGAGATGGCAACCTCTCGATTACTCTTCCTATTTACCATGGACTGGCTGGAGGCATCTCTTCATAAAGAATCCATGACCTCAGTCCTGTTCCAAGTATGGAGCAAATATATTCAGACTTTGCCCCCCAGGACTAAGGAGGCCATCCAGACTTGCTTCCAGTCCACCTCATCGTACAATCTTCAACTTCTTCAGAATAAAACTCCTATAACTATCTAACTACTGGGCCTATGCCACTTTTCTACATGCTCTCTTTCTCCTTTGTGTATCCCCTTCCATCTCTCCTTTTCTTTGCTGGAAGGCTGGATCGGTCCGTGGATGGGTCATCGGCTTGGAGCTAGAAGCGGATTGTTGAGGTTGTCCTTTCCCTTTTTTTTTTTTTTTTCTTTTGTTTGTTTGTTCTTGGTTTTCCTTTTTTTTTTTTTTTCTTCTGTTTATGATTATATTTGATATCATTGATAGTTTTGGGTAACCCCTTCTTTAGCGACTGGTGATACCATTGATTTTATACATGCCATTATCATTCCTGCACCAGTATTATGTCCGATACTATATTGCCACTAGAGTTACCATGTCATGTTCTATCCATTGTTCATGTATGTTATAGAAAATTTGAAAATGGTGAATTGTTCCTCTCTGGGTGCCTTTGTACTAACCTACTGTATGTACTCATTATGACTTGTGAGGATCAATAAAACATATTTTAAAAAAAAAAAAAAAGAAATCTCTTGTGGAGTGTAGCAGGGGAGGTGGTCTGACAGAACTTCTCTCAGCGCAGATCTCTCATCTTATTTCCCTTCTCACTTCCCACAGTCTGTCATCCTATCTTCTCCGTCTGCTGCCAATTTAAAGAAAGAGACTCTATGCCAGCCAGCACTCGAGATACTGGACACCTCCAGCCAAGAATCATCGCTGGAGAGTGACACAGATGAGGATGATGACTACATGGACATCTAAAGACACTACAGTGATTACTTTTTACCATCTGCCAAAAGACAAGTTTGTATTTGATTCCCAGCAAACCAAGCTTGCATGTTCCAGCTCCCGGCAGGTTGATTGTTTTTGAAGCTGCCAGTAGCCAAACCATTGTATAACAGTATGCCTGTGCTCTACGCAGTTCCCCACGACTTTACTGGTTTGGGAGCAGAGTTGGATTATGAAGAACTTGTTATTCTCCACCGTTGGTGCTGATGAGAACTTTTGTCTTAGGTGGACTTGCTGAGACTGACAGGCTTTATAGCTGTCTTTTGAGGTCCATATATTTCAATTTTTATATAACTACAGAATGTGATGTTTGTAAAATAAACACAAGTGTAAATGAAAAATAACATTTGAGATAAACAATATTCCAAGACGATATATGTTGCACAATTTTTGTAAAAATAAAACTATCATTTCCATGAGAATTTATGAAAGCGGTTTCCACTAATGTGTATTCAGTTCAAGTATCTTACATGTATAGCATTCAGAACTATAGGCTACCTACCCACCCAGCTGGTGGTCCATATAGCACATGTGGAATACGGATCTTGGTCACTATGGAGAAATACAGCATGTTCTTACAAATGAACACTGTTCGGACTGGACACATGAAACACTGGATACACTGCTTAAAATACTGGTGTCCTACTGATTCCCGTGGGGCTGTAAAAAAAAAATCGTGGATATAGTCACCGCTACAACATCAAACCCTTAGCCAGCTCATGACAAGTAGTGGGGGGTCTAATTCTAACAAGCTAAAGAACTAAACTAAGCATTTATGTTTGTGCTTCTCATTTATTTTTATGAAAAACAATATTACAGTATATTAGTCATTCTTTGCTTTTTCTGTGTTTCTTCTTTTTTTTGATACAGTGGTATATTCCAATAAGAAGTCATACCTGCTAGTCACATGCAGTACAAGCATCCCATTGGGATGTGTTTCCTAACTCCAGTACTGCTAGACCATGCTACGATTAGCAAAGAGCTGGCTTCCTATAGGCAACCATCCCCTGCCTGATCGTCAGCCCTAGCTGGCTTCTAGGGACTGCAGCTGATGCAGTCCCTAGAAGCCAAGAGTTTCATAGAAGCCAATGCTTGATTGCATATGTGCTGCTCCCGGTGCCTCTCCGCTCCATTCTGCAGTTGCTGGGACCCGGTGGCAGCACCTATCCAGATCACCAGGCACCACGGACAGCCGGAGCCTCTCTCCTATGATAGGAGCTGCCCCTGGCATCAGGCATCTTTTTATGCTGAAAAATGAATCTTATTTGCGTTGCTATGCACATGCAGACTGGTTTAACTTGCCAGGGGGCTTATATGTATGTGGACACATTTGTATATATAAAAAGGGAATATCAAAAGTGACATCTCAAGATTCTAATACAGTGAAGTTATGTGATAGGGACATGAGAGAGGAATGACAGAGTCACTGGATATCAACGGTGGTGGCGTATTATGGGATGGGACCACCACTGTTTGGCACAGCTGATAGCTGATATACAGTATTGGTCCGCTGAGCTCCCATACACTTACTTGGAGGTGGCTGAAATCACAGTTGGCCGGGTAAATGCCCACCAAGCTTGGGATCCTGACTCGTTGATAGTCTGATCGTTATTAAAATACTTACCTTGAACATCTACTTGGACCTTGCAACATTGGTTCCGGAGACATGACATTCAGGTGTGTACCCAGCCTTAGTGATACTGATTTGCAAAGAATCACAGTAAGTCCAACAACAGTGTCAGAACCGCAGATTTCCACTAATATATACAGGTGTACATACAATACTGCTCTTTCTCAGCCTCCGCATTCTCAAATATGAATTTAACTACTGAATATTTTGTGGAGTGGAACCTTGGGCTGCACACCCTAACAAATATTATATAGAGGTGCTATCATTCTGAGAATTGTAGTTTCACAAAGAAAGATAACATATAGGGGGAAATTTACTAAAGGAAATAAGGAAATTTGTAAAAAAAATAGGTGTATTTGTATCCAGAAAGAAATACACTTATTTTTGACATTTACTATCCCGAAAATACGGCAATTTGTATTCGTATTGATAACACATCAATACGAATACGAATTGCCGTATTTTCGGGATAGTAAATGTCAAAAATAAGTGTATTTCTGGATACAAATACACCTATTTTTTTTTACAAATTTCCTTTAGTAAATTTCCCCCATAATGCCCATGCAAACTCTTTTGTACTGAGCACTGCCAATCAGAATAATTCTAATAAACTCTGCAATCTAACATAGACTACATTTGGGGGTGCTTGGCATACTTTCTGGGCAAAAAACATTTTGTATTTTGAAGTATCTTGCATTTATGCTGTATAAACACATCAACCACATGAATTACACACAAATATATTTTATTTGTTTAAAAATCAAGGTTTCAAAATCTGAAACAAAATTTGTGTTGTATCTCAGGCACTGAATTTGAATGCCAAGCAATAATTTTCTTGCACATATATAGTGCCAGTTACATATCATGTCCTCAGTAGCGCTGTTACAGATGTCCCAAATAAGTTTTTAGCGTAAAAAAATAATTATTTTCAATTTCTGGAATGTATGGTTTTTGGAATAATTCAGATAACGGATATTCGGATACGGGATACTCAACCTGTACTACACAATTTGGGCCAGATTTCACCCAATTTTGGCAGATTGGGACGAGAAATTGGGCCAAATTGCAAGTGTATGACATCAGATCCAATGTGCGGTCCCGTGCGAATAGGCTCGCAGTTGCTGCACATTGTTGGTGCTAAGCACCTGCAATGTATTGCATCTGATACAGAGAGGGGTGCAGCGGGTTGGGTGCAACGAGCAGAGGGAGAATTGAAAAATCCAGTACTTATGTATTATCTGGGCTCCCATGTTAAATGCACCCCATTTTTTCATACCCCTACTATCCAACTACGCATGGAGTTGATTTTATATAGTGTGGCGAGCGCAGGGAGCCCCGCGAGGGGACGCGGTGTCATAAGAAAAACGGGAGCCCAGATATTACATAAGTACCAAAAATCCTATTCAAAAGACTGGGCAGCCACTGATTAGCTGAGAGAGCTCTCAGACTGGGCAGCCACTGATTAGCTGAGAGAGCTCTCTCAGCCAATCAGCGGCCACCCAGTCTTTTGAATAGGATTTTTAAATTCTGCTGCTTCCAGGGCTTACATGTGATGAATTGCATGTTATTTATCACATGTAAAATAATGGCACATCAAGTGCCACATCTAGTAAGCTTTCCCAGGGAGCTCAGGGGAAGTCAAGGTTACCCAACAACATGACAAACTCTAGGAGGGACAAAATTCTTTGTTCCTCCTGGAGAGGGTCATGTTGAGAGGTATGCCGTAAGACAAGTTGGCTTATTAGATTATTAGCGCTAATTAGATAGCCCTGGGCAAGCTGATTAGCAATCAGCGATCACTATGTTTAAGTGAGGGGCGTGGGACACACCAAGCCAGTACACTAGTGAGAGGCTCGGTGTTAGTAAGTGTTAAGAAGTAAAATCTATTTGTTAATGAGTGTTACAATCTGTAGGTGAAAGGAATTCATTAAAATACTAAAAGTGTTGTATTAGTAAAAAAAATAAATTATGTAATGTGTCATTCCAATGAGGCCTGTCCACACCAACTCAGGGGAACCCAGGTCCCAAACTCACCTCTAAAACGGATATATATATATATTTTTACCAATACAACACATAGCCCAGTGGTTCCCAAACTGCCAGGCTTTTGTAGGGGTGTCTTATAGTCAAAGTGGTAGGCAAAACTAGGGCTGGTGGCTGCAAATCATGTAATATGTAGACAATCTGAAGCATAACTGTCCATCACCCCATAACTGGCCCTGAGGGTGACATATAAGTAACATTTACTTATTTTTATTTTTTTGCAAACTTACCAAATTTTAACCTAGGGTTGCTGTGAAAAAAAAAAACACTGATACTCTAGGCCGCCGTGAGTTAAGAAAGTTTGTGAACAACTAATTTATATATCGCATCAAGGAATAAACATAAGAGGTGAAATTTAATAGAATGAGAGATTCAGAAAGTGCCAGATTTGGGAAGAAACCTCCAGTTGTTTTTTTAAAGCAGCAATCATTTACACTGCTAAATCAAACTGGTTTTGCAGTGTAAATGATTCTTCCAAAATCTTGCACTTTTTGAATCTCTCATCCTATTAAATTTCACCCAAAGTTTTTATCATTTTAAACCATAAAAGTTATTCTTTTTTGGAGGAATATACCTTTTTTAAATGTTTGTGAGTCAGCATAAATTCTGAAAACCTTATTCATGTTACATCCCAAATTAGAGATGCTCTGAACAAAATTATTTTTTATAAATATCTTAATACTGGAAGGATAAAATTATGTTATATTAGGCTCACCAGTGGCAAAATTTGTCAAACCCTTGTTGTGGGTACACATTAGACAACATTTTGATCAATTTGCATTATTCAGACAGATCGGAACGACAAATCATTTAAAATGTCGGTACTTATTTAATATCTAGGTGACCAATTTTTTGATTGTATGCCTTAACTTAAGGCATACAATCAGATGCGATGGACCCGATTTTTTTTCTGAAAAATTGGGTCGATCGCATTGCATGCGATGCGATGGACGCGATTTTTACTTTGGATTCAATGTTAAATGGACCCTGAGACCCGATTTTACATTGGGTACAATGTTAAATGCCCCCCAGACCCCATTTTTTATTGTATACCGACCCTGTTCATACCCCAACTATCCAAGTGGGCATGGAGTTGATTTTATATAGTGTGACGAGCGCAGCAAGCCACCGAGCCCGAAGCGTGGCGAGCGCACGCGGATTACTTAACATGTATTCCGCGTCCCCTCGCCACAATTCGGGCTCGGTGGCTCGCCACACTATATGAAATCAACTCCATGCCCACTTGGATAGTGGGGGTATGAACAGGGTGGGATGAGCGGATCCGGACGGCGACAGCGACGGTCGACATGGAGGCAGAAGACGACACAGGACCAGAAGACGACGACACAGGACCAGGGCTACCTACGGAAAGAAGATAGGTAAGTATTAGTATGTGTGGGCTTTGTATGTATTAAAGTTTTATTTTAAAAGTGTGTCAGTGTGTTTTGTGTACTATTTTTTTAACTGTGGAACTACAAGTGCCAGCGGGCCCTTTAATGCCCAGCAGGCTGGGACTTGTGGTTCTCCAAGTCCCAGCTTGCTGGGGAGGCTTGCTGGCACTTGTAGTGCCACAGTAAAAAACAATAGATTAGTCTTTTTTTTACACCATAATCAGCCCGATGCCCACCGCCCAGGGGCATCGGGGACAGAACCAGGCTTCAGCCTGGTTAGGTAAGTCCTGGAGGGAGGGGACCCCTTCATTGGGGGGGTCCCCACTCCCCCAGGGCCCCTGGCCAGGCTGACCGGTCAGGGGGTTAATGTTTTGGCCGCGGGACCTTATATTATAAGTGTCCCCCGGCTGTGACATTACCCTGCTGGCTGGTTGTGCCTGGGACTGGTTCTTGAAATACGGGGGACCCCTAGTCATTTTGTCCCCAGTATTTTGGGAACCAGCCCCGGACCTCGAGCCTGGGGCTGGTTGTTAAAAATCGGGGAACCCCTATTTCTCGGGTTCCCTGATTTTTAATTACCGGCTCCAGGCTCCGTCAGCCTGGTGCTGGTTTTGGCTGTGGGGGGGACCCCACGCCGTTTTTTTTTCCATTTTTTTTTATTTTTTTATTTTTTTTACACCTTGCACGGATCTGACTGATCCGTGCAGACTGCTACAAATAATTTGTATTAGCAGCCGTATATACGGCCGCTAATACGAATTCCTACGACATCGTGGGTTACAAAGCAGTCGTATCTGACTGCTTTGTAAATGACCCTCCGGAACACGACTTTGCATACGACTGAAACAGTCGTATGCAGTCGTAGGGAAAATACTAATACAAAAAACTCGGTTTTTCATATTAGTAAATTTCCCCCATTTTGTTATGTTAGTGTGTCAAATATATTTTTACTGAGTGAATAGTGAATATTTGCCCACCAGCATAGTATTGATATGGAATCAGAATATGGAAGCCTAGAGACAAGAGGTAGATGTATGAAACAGTGATAAGGAAGTAGAAGTGATAAAGTGCCTGGTACTTTATCACCGGCCAATCAGCTCCTGACTGGTAAGTTACAAGCTGAGTTTAAAAAGGGGCAGCTAGGAGCTGATTGGCTAGTGATAAAATACTAGGCACTTTATCACTTCTCCTCCCTTATCATTGCTTTATACTGTACATCTTCCCCTGAGGTTCTTATGTCAGCTGATAACAAGCAGTTAGTACTGGCGACTATCATCAGGAGGATAACTCCATACAAGGGCCCTAATTCAGATCTGATCGCAGCACAAATTTGTTCTCAAAATGGGCAAAACCATGTGCACTGCAGGTGGGGCTGATGTAACATGTTGAGAGAGTTACATTTGGGTGGGGTGTGTTGAAACTGAAATCTAAATTGCAGTGTAAAAATAATGCAGCCAGTATTTACCCTGCACAGAAACAAAATAATTCACACAAATCTAACTCTCTCTGCACATGTTACATCTGCCCCACCTACAGTGCACATGGTTTTGCCCATTTTGAGATCAAATTTGTGCTGTGATCAGATCTGAATAAGGGCCAATGTTCCAGGGGTAATGGCTAAGAAATATGTAGTACGAATAATGAATAATGGGTATAAGCCCAGTATTTGAAGGTGATTTATAACCCTTCCCAATGTGACAAGTAATCTGATGTAATAAGTATAATTTTACTATGTGGCGTTGCAATATTATCCCTCTGTTAGGAGCAAGGTTCAAACTCTTGTTATTTAAAAAATCTGACTAGGATGGACAATCAGTGTATACATATGATTACATAGGGTGCCCGAATGTCACCCATATAGATTTTTAACTCCTTTTGTTTCAATGTTATAATTTTTGCAGTAAAATTAATTAATTATTAAGTTATATTGTTTGCAAAATCTATGGTAGGGGCGCCTCACTGTCCTCTATAATTGGTTTTATTGTATGTGGTGTGTGGTTTTTTTCCCCCTGTGATGTATTTTTCTTGTATTATTTGTAGTATTCGGCAAAAAAGTAAAAGGGACTGTCATGCGCACTGTGTATATTAATTATATAACTTAACTTTTTTTAAAAGCCATAATTAGTAATTCCCTAATTAGAGTGTGGGAATTTAAATTCGAAAAACAGTGAAATATAAGAGTTTAAAACCACAAAACAGTTGTTTGTAGTATTATATTAATCTGTCAACTGTCGTTAACCGTACATTTTATAAAAACTAAAAGAAAAGGAAGCGAAAAAAATCCTTCTTTTAGATTAGGATTTACATGCTATATTAGAAAGTTTGTGATTACATGATAGCATGCAGGCAATGTTCCATTACACAGTAACCTGCAGGCAATGTGAAGCTGATTGGTACACGCAGCCTGTGATGTCACAAAGGATGCCTGCAACATGCAGGCAACCTGAAGCTGATTGTGACACGCAACCTTTGTGATGTCACAAAAGATGCCTGCTAGAAAAGTCAGTGCTTGGTATAGGGACACTCATTTCTTACAGTTCATGAGAACGCTTGGTATCTATCTGGATACTGTTCCTTTTCACTGTAATTCTTTCTACGTATTTGACGTCGAATTTTGTGGCTAATAGCCATGGATGTTCAGAAGACCATAAAAAACATCCTGCAAGAGCACCCAGTGTTCTTATTATATATATATGGGTTCTTTTTCTACATGAGACCCATAGAACCATTCTACACAGAGTACATGACTGGGCCTATCAAGAACTTCAGTATGAAAGAGGTCAAGGATCAGCTCCCCCAAATATGGACATACAGCCTGCTGCTTTTCCAGCTGCCAGCTCTCCTCTTTATTGACCTCTGCAGATACAAACCAGTCATCATGTATCAGGGCCTGTGCCAAGTCATCACCTACGGACTACTGTGCTTTGCGTCCAGTTTCCAGGCCATGCAGTGCCTTCAGGTTACCTCAGCTATGGTCACTGCATGTGACATTGCCATCTTTTCTTATGTATATAGTGTGGTGACAGCTGACCAGTATGACAAGGCCTTTATCTGTTGTAGAACATATAACTTGCTGGGATACACCATAGGAGCTCTGAGTGGTCAGCTCATGGTGACGTATGGCCACTTCTCCTACTACCACCTGAACATTATTTCCTTGGGAAGTGCGTCAGTGGCTTTTATCATTTCCATTTTTTTGCCCACGCCCAGCATGAATGAGCCAAGTTCAGAATGTTTAAATGACCAGATCAAGCATAAAGCCAGGAATGCTGTGCACTGCTGCTGCAAGGCGGTGGTCAGGTTCCTCAAGCAGCAACGGCAGGACATCTGTGACTGCTGTACTTCCAACACCAGATACTGGTCATTATGGTGGTTACTTGTGACAGTTGGCTCCCACCAAGCAACAGAGGCTTCCCAGACACTCTGGGAACATCTCTTAGAAAACACCGACAGCACCCTTATGCTTAATGGAGAAGTGGAATTTGTAGCAGCTGTGCTAGGACTAGTTGCATTCTACATAATGGATCGTATGACAGCAGATTGGAGCTTCTGGGGAGAGCTGGCTGTGTCTGTCCTATGCGCAGTGGACGGTTTGGCCACATTAGCCATGGCCATGACAACATCATCTATCTGGGTGGCCTATGCTGGCTATATTGCAATTAAGATATCCTACATGATCAGCAACACAATAATAACGATAAACATCGCTGTGACGGTCACTAGGAGCAGATACGCTTTTGTATTTGGGATGAACCACTTAGCATCCACTCTGCTGAAAGAACTTGTGACTCTCCTAATAACTGGTCTCAATCTGGGGATCTACGATCAGTTTGTCGCCTACAACTGCTATTTTAATATACTGACAGTGACTTTCATCAGCATCAAGGTCTGGTCACTGATTGCCAATTTGAGGAGAAGCAGCAGTCTCCCAACAACACAAGTGTAGGATGTACAAGGAGGAGAAGCAGCAGTCCCCCAACAACACAAGTGTAGGATGTACAAGGAGGAGAAGCAGCAGTCCCCCAACAACACAAGTGTAGGATGTACGAGGAGGAGAAGCAGCAGTCCCCCAACAACACAAGTGTAGGATGTACAGTACGTGCTCAGTCAGGCACTAGATCAAGATCCTTTATGTGTTATTGATAAATAAACACAAATTGACATAAGAAAAATTCTAACGTCACTCACATTTGTTATATAAATTCAAATAAGAAAGGATGTGTAAAAAAAGATTATATTTGCTATATAAGTAATTGGATTTTGGGATGTCCGCATAGACCACTATATTTCTTATTTGGTTATTAGTCATTTCCTATTGTTATACTGTTCTAGTGAATAAAATGACATTCACCAAAATTCTTGGAGGTGTTCCCAGGAATATTAAATACTGGTAAAAAGCAAGACAAGGGAAAAATTATTGGGCTACGAAAAATCGTAGGGCTAATAATCGTCTTGTAAATTCTTAGTGGACTTTAGGAATTAATTGCAGACTGACACGGTTAAAATGTATCTTTTATTGATACTAATATAAAAATAATTTGAAGTTAGCGAGATATAAACATTGATTTAACAAAGATACGAAAGTGAATAAAGTGTAGAAAAAACAAGTGAAAAGATATAAAATTTGTGCACTATGTTTGAGTTCTGTGTAATTCCACTCTGTCCTAGGTATCCTCTTTACAAGGTGATTATTTGTAATTCATAATAAAGTACTTCCACTACTAGTTACATTTGTATGTATGATTTACTGGTTTTAATTAAATCATTTATTAATATATTGCTATGTCAGGGTAGATTGGACAGCCCATTAGATCATTTCAAGTGATCTCAATCTCATGGTTTCTGACAGTAACGTGAAACTTCCCATAATTTATTTGCTCTGTACGATCACATTTATATGCCTTATATTGCAAAGGTGTGTGTTATATACAGCAACCCTAACTCATGCCCATTTCTATCTGGCATGTACATTTCTCTGTCTATATCACAGCAGAGATATGTTCTTTTTATTTAACGTGTATATTAAATGTAATAAACTCCTAGTAATCACGGGTTTCGACTTCCCCTACTCTCTCCCAGATACGCTGTAAGTCATGTCTTAGTAATGATAAATCACTTTGCACCTGGCCGATCCTGTCTGTAAGCCGCATTTCGGTGCCAGCAAGGGCCTCCAGTATTTGTTGTAATGAAACAGGAGGAGACGGTGAAGCCCCTGGGGCAACATCGGAGGTAGTGGGATGTTGTGGTGGTCTGTGTGGTAGAGCCGCAAGCAAACTTCTCCAGCTTGGCAGCAGCCTGCTGTGCCTTCCCCATGATGCGCCGGGGAGCAGAGGAAATGGGCAGAGAGTGTGGTATATAGTATATGCAGGCCTGCAGCAAGCAACAGGCTGCACACAGGGGATCTGGGCTGAGATCACCACTCCACTACGTGGAGGGAGGATGTATGGGAGTGGAAGTAGAGGCCAGGGTCTAAGCAGGATACTCCAGATGTAGGCCGCGCCGCTTCCAACAGCTCCCCAGCGCAGGATAACTACAGGCAGATCTCACAGCAGCGGTCCCGGGGGTCCCGGCGTGGCAGGACAGCAGCAGGTGAGGGGGCTCTGCGGGCAGGCAGCAGTGCAGGGATATATTTCAGGATAGAGGACCAGGGAGCTATGAGGTTTGCTTCCTACGTCCCCGCTGCCGTGGCCACACCTCCAACTCCCAGTAATCTAGGTGGATGTAAATGATGTATGCTCTGGTGTAAATATTAGGTTATATTTTAAAGTAATTGCTGTGAGGATTTCAGTCAGCAAATAATACAGGGTTTGTACAGATCATAACATTGTTCTTCAAGTCTTCGACTGGTAAAACATTAACATGAATGTTGCCACAATGCCTAATATTCATATGATATGTGGCTGTATTTAGATACAGCTGTATCTTCATATAGTGTTGCCAATTGTTAGTTTATCCTTTATGTGTTATCTGCTTAAAGGTAAACATTACAGTCATTATGATGAATACAAATGTTTAAGCATAGGTGATTTGAGTTAAGCAAGGGGAAAACTTAGAATGCTATCGCTCGTTTCAGGAAACACGGGCGATGTGCAGTCTCTGACTAGATTTATACTGCATGCAATCTCTACATCTCCCGACGATAGCGATGCGTGAGGCCGCGTATTGCTATTGGTGCTACACATAAAGCGATGTGTGCTTAATGTCTAAGTGATCTAGTCAGATCTACTCAGATCGCTTAGAAAATAGGCCAAAATGGCTACGTGTGTAGGCCCATAAAGTACAGTATATGTGCAGTAGACTGAGAGATTAAGCCAAAGAAGATGTTTATTATAGGTTTATTTTTCATTTGGTTACTTTATTCAGCTGTAGATTCCCACCAGCCAGTCTATAACATAGAAACATAGAATTTGAAGGCAGATAAGAACCAGTCTGCCCCTTTTTTAAACATGTTACCTCAAACCATATTTGATCCTTATTTTTTGTAAGGATATCAATAAGCCTCTCCCAAGCATGTTTAAATTGTACTACTGTATTTGCATCTACCACCTCTAATGGGAGGCTATTCCACTTACCTACTACTCTTTCTGTGAAGTAATTCTTCCTCCCTCTAGTTTCAGTGCATGTCCTCTTGTTCTGCTGCTCCTCTTCCTGTGAAAAATGTCTCCCACTTGTACCTTGTTAAAACCCTTGATATATTTGAAAGTTTCTATCATGTCCCCCCTTTCCCTTCTCTGCTCCAAAGTATACATATTAAGATCTTTTTGTCTTTCCTGGTACGTTTTGTGATGTAGGCCATGCACCATTTTAGTTGCCCTTCTTTGTACAGTCTCTAATGTATTTATATTCTTCTGGAGATATGGCCTCCAGAACTGAACACAGTGCTCTAGATGAGGTCGTACCAATGACCTATACAGTGGCATTATTACTTCTTTCTTTCTACTGCTGATACCTCTCCCTATGCAACCAGGCATCTGGCTTGCCTTCTTCATTGCTTTGTTACATTGCCTACCTGCCTTTAAGTCCCCTGAATTAGTGACACCTAGATCCCTCTCTTCCTCAGTAGTTTCCATTATAGTGCCATTTATACTATACAGTATTTAGTTTTGGGATTTTTGAGACCCAAGTGCATGATTTTGCATTAAACTGTAGTTGCCATGCTCTTGACCATTCCTCTAATCTACCTAGATCATCAATCATTTTTTTTACCCCTCCTGGTGTGTCTACCCTGTTGCATACCTTTGTGTCATCTGCAAAAAGGCACATTTTACCCTCAATTCCATTTGCAATATCACCAATAAAGATATTAAAAAGCAGTGGTCCAAGTACAGATCCCTCTCTTTGTTTTAAGAGTGTTTACATCAATTTACCTACTACGGATGTAAGGCTCACTGGTCGATAGTTGCTTACCTCTTCCTCTCTTCCACTTTTTTGCAGTGGGACTACATTTGCGTTCTTCCAGTCCTCTGGGATTACTCCAGTAGCTATTGACTGGTTGAATCATTCTATTATTGGTTTTGCCTACTCCCCTTTAGTATCTTTTAGTATCCTTGGATGTATCCCATCTGGCCCCATTGATTTATCCACTTTTAGTTTTGAGAGTTCTGTGAGGACTTTCTCCTCTGTAAATGTACTTGTTTCTCCCTTAGTTTTCTGACTATACTTGTAACTTAACTGTGGTCCCTTCCCTCTCTTTCAGCAGTGAATACTGAGCAGAAATAATTATTAATATGATCTGCTATTACATTGTCCCACTCAAGAAGACTTCCACTCTCTGGGTATTCAATGAGGCTGATTCGCCATGTTCTACGGCAAATGTGTGCTATTTTCATGCTCTAAGGTTAATCTATTTACTGAAAAAGTGAATCAACGTGCAATATTCGCCGACAGCGAACAGTGAATGATGGACAATTCACCGGCTGATACTCTCCACAATTCGCTGTGGTTTTTCAATGTGATTCACCGTGAGTGTATTCAATGATCAGATGGCGAATTGCTTCCTAAGTGATTTTCGCCATGTGTCACCATGTAGCAATCGCCATCTTTTTATGGTGAACTGGAATGTGAACTTTTAAAATAAAGGTTTTTATTTTTTTAAATTTGGTGTAAAAAAAATCAGGAATTTTATTATGTGAAGGAGCATGCTATTTTTATTCATGTGCTTACAGCACATGAATATATATTTAATTAAAAAATATATATTTTTTTACACATAACAGCCAGCAGAGGGCCGAGAGCCGCTCATTAAATATTCATATATTCACTGCTCCCGATCATTACATATGCATGATTAGGAGCAGTGCAAGCGGCTCTCTACCCGGTCCCCTGCTAGCTCTCCCGGGGGGCAGCTTTTGCTGTCTGGGTCCTGGGGAGCCCACCTCCCCCCACATACATTCTGGGTCAGGCAGGGAGACTTCCATCTCCCTGCCTGCCGCCATCCCCCAGCTTGCCGCAGGGGTTAGGAATCGCCGTCAGGGGCAGCGAGCCCTGCGGCATTGAATACTGTGACAGCGAGGGCTGGAAGCGAAGGCCCCAGCCCTCCGGAACACGGCGATTGTGCAGCGAATCCTAAACAGGATTCGCTGCACATGCCGAGTATTGTCATTGAATACTGCCCTCTGTCTTTAGTCTTATTGTTCCACTTTTTGTTTTTCTCCTTTCACTTATATACCCCAAAAAAGTCCCCCCCCCTTTACCCACTAACTGTGCCATTTTCTCTTCAGCCTGTGCTTTTGCACATCTGATTACCTTCTTAGCCAACTCTTTTGCTTTCACAATACTTCTTTCACAAACCACAATGGCTTCCTTTTCCTTGTGTTTTTCCTAACTCTTTTGACACAAAATTCTGCTGCTTTCAGTATTGCACTTTTAAATTTTTCCCACTTCTCCTGCACTCCTTCCATATTCCTCCACTCTGCCAAAGAATCCCTTACAGCAGTGGTTCCCAAACTGTGTGCCGTGGCTCCCTGGGGTGCCGTGGGACACTTGCAGGGGTGCCACGGGTTGTGGGTCCAGGACCAATTCAAATGATTTATGATCAATTATTTATGGACAAAACCAGAGCTGGTGACTGCCAATAATAAAATATGTGTACAAACAGAACCACATTATGCCCTTTACCACATAATGGAACCTAAAAATCACAAATAAACACAATCTACTTCTTTTTATATTTATTTTTCTGCATTTTTGGGGGCCTAGGGATTCCCTGGAAAAATTCTGATGCTCTAGGGTGCCGTGATTCAAAAAAGATTGGGAACCCCTGCCTTACAGAGTTTCCCATCTCTACAAAATCAGCCTTCCTAAAATCTAACACCTTTGTTTTTGTGTGCGATGAGTCGGTCTCTGTCTTTATTTTGAACCATACTGCTCGATGGTCACTGGATCCCAGGTTTTCACCCACAGTGCACATAAAGTGCGCCGATACCACTTGTCCCCCTCAGAACAGGTCTTTGTACATGACAGTATATAAGCCTAGTAGTAGCAGGAACTATTCTCCTACATCAGGGGAATGCTGATCCTGTGCAGCTGAAACGCAGTCACTTAGTGACTGGGTGGCGTTACAGCAAAAGCCAACACAGCAGGGGAACAAACATACCGCTATAAAGAAATCTGAACAAATCCAAAAGCACAAATAGCGCCCGTGGTTTGCAGGAATACTGTAGATGGGCAGACAAGGTTTCTATTAGGAGACAAGACAGTAAAGCACCAACCAAAGTATACCTGTGGCAACCTTGTACAAGACAGGGTAATACCACATAAAAACAGTCAATTTGTACCTGGATGGCAAGAATTTCAGCAGCAATTCTTGAAAATCAATTCTCTCCTCCTTCTTGCATTTGGTGTTGCGTACACGGGCAGAGCGTCTCTTGGCTGTCTCCCCTGCATCCTCACATATCCTCCTCCTATTAACACCCTTCTTGGTAAACCAAAATGCAATGGCCAGTAAGGTGACCACGAGGACAAACACATTAAAAGACATAGGAATTTACAGAGAAACAAGAAACACATTCACATAATGCACAGAAAATAATAATAATAATAATAATAATAATAATAATACGATATAAGTAAACATTGAAAGTTTGCCATGCATGTCTTTCCTTGTATCAAGTATTATTATTATTATTTTCTACACAAGAAACATACAAAATACTACTCTACATTGGCCCGGAGAGGTCAACTTGCACCCTATTTATTGCCAGATAGTTCACAGTGTTTCATTCGCTCTAACCTTGTAGAGTTGCGGCATCTATAATGTTTTGGGAAGATATAGCATTGCCAGTAGAGGAGAGGGAAGGGAACGGCTCAGGTACAGACACAGATGGTGTTGGTGGGGTTGAACTGCTGGGTGTGTCTGAAGCTTTGTTTGTAGGAGAGGAGGAGGTCTGGGAAACATGAAGAAGATGCTCCGGAGCTTTGTATTCTGTGAGGTCAATCCTTTTCCCCAAACTAGGGCGCGGCGGTTCACATGTTGTAAGGTGTCGGTAAGTAGTCAGCAAACTTTCCCCAAGACACTTCCATCTGGGAACAAAACATAGGCCAGATACTAATACACTGCATACAACAATTATTGTTCTTATATAATTCACTTTATTAAAACATCTTTCTCACGTTAAAAATGGGAGGGGATGGACCAGCTTTAAATCAGGCTCCTGCTTTTTTACAGTCAAAGCTTGTCTCTTCTTCCGCAAATCTAATGCTTCCTCCAAAATTCTGTTTGCCTCCTCCTCACTTACATGTACTTCATGAATGGACATGTCACTGAGCAACACAGGAATAGAAGGAAAATGATTGTGACCATTAGAAACGATCTGATAATAACATATTCCACATTACTGTCCCTGACCTATACGAATGGTCTATTTGCACGTTCTGTATTTATATCTTTGTATATCTGTTGTGTAAAGGAGAATTACAAAACATATGGAAAGAGCTGGACACCTCATGGAGAATAGCTGTAATAAGGGTTTGGGTTGATTTAAAGAATGAGTGTGCTGTATTATTAACAGGTAATAGATGAGAGCATCTCCCAGTGCTGGCTGTTCCATTGCAGTAAACAGGTCCCAGATCGCATCGACCTTGGTTACCTGTCTATACTGCACCACGATCCGGACTGAACCCGTGTTCTACCCTGCTCGCCTACCAGGTTGAAATGTCCGGTCTCTTGACCTGGCATCTTTTAAATTGGTGCATTTACACTACCTGCAAACCCGGGGTTTTTTTGACGTGCTCTCTGGATATTCAGGTCGGTGTAAAAGGAGTATTAGTAACATTACAAACTTATTTAAGTCTCTTGAAAACGGTGCTACAAAGTGGATCACTGGCATATTACAGAGAACAACCAGTTACTTATTCAGTTACCATCCTTAATAAACTGATAGACTCTGTGTTAGTGACATTGGGCTTACAAAGTGTAATTTGGTCTGATGTAACCTTCGCTGTGCTGCCATGACAAGTATATATATCAATAAATGTGTATACAGCAAAATAAAGATCAACAGGAAGAAGCCTTAATACTCCAAGGCACTAAGCCCATTACTGCAGTCTGATTCTGCACAAATACCCTGAGGAAGTGGTACTCACATGAATAAAATACACAGCTTATTATATTTATTCATACATGTTCTAAACTCACCTTATTATTCAGACCTTATCACTGCTCTGCGGAATGAAAAAGCCCTGCGATCAGGTAATCGCCGCCGCGCCCTGTGCAGACTGCGAATGGCCTGCAAATATCGCGCTGAACAGCAAATAGCTGCAAATCCACTCTCAACTCACTATCTGATAAGTTTCCAAGTCTGTGCATAACCCAGGACCTAGTCCCAAAAAACTGCAGGGTGACACCCACAAACAACAGCTTCCTGTCAATCAATTTGCTGACAGCTATCGATCATAAAGACCCTGGATTTTTTCGCTAGGTGGCCTAGCGCAGTCGGTTGATAATCGTCCATCTTGCAAAATCATAGAGCTGCGATCAGGTCTGAATAACCCCTTATACTCCAACCTCTACTTCTTCTAAATACAGGGTATGTATGTTCCAAATTATTACCATGATATATCACACTGGCCAACTCCAGTCTCTGCACTGACTCAAACACATGAGTATTGCTCTGCACCCCTTACCACCAGGTATCACGCAGATTGTATACACAGGCTATTTGTTTATCATGAATTGAGGTCTGCGAGCTCACTGGCCCTTTTCAAATCCCTTAAGATCCTTATGCTTGCTCATTATTCCGGCTGCCAGCAACTTCAGGAACTGACTGGTCACTTGCTGCTCAATATACCCCACTCTGACTAGTGCCATTGTAATGAGATAAAAGTTGTTCAATTCACTAAACACACACACACACACACACACACACACATATAGGTTTAAACTCACCATTTAACCCCTTCCCGACATTTGACGTATATATACGTCATGGTCGGGAAGTACTTCCCGACACATGACGTATATATACGTCATGACTTCAAATTGCCACCCCGTCTCGAGACGAGGTGGCAGAGGGACAATGTCTGCTGTCCCTGACAGCAGACATCCTCCCTCATTGCCCAGGGGGGGCAGCGATGCCTCCCGTCTTGGGCGATCGCTGCTATTGGCTGTTAAAAAGTGAATAGCCAAAACTAGCGTTGAAATGCATGTAGTGTAAAATTTAGAATCTGCTGCCCCCTAGCGTCCAAAAAAAATAAAGGCGGTTTAAATAATGATTTAAAAATAAAGAATAGATATGGTCTTTGTTAGTTATTAACTATTGTGAGTGATATGATTATTTGTCTCACAAGCAGAAAATGGAACATTTTGCAAATAGCAAAATGTTCCATTTTTTCACGACACTTTGGTATTTCCCCCCCCCAAAAAAAAACTGTATCTACCAAATTTCACCACTAATTTAAAGTACAATGTGTCACGGGAAAACAATCTCAAAATCACTGGGATAAGTAAAAGCAAAAAAAAGTTATACCCACTTAAGTGATACATGTCAGATTTGAAAAAAATGGCTCTGTCAGGAAGGCAAAAACTGGCTGCGTCAGGAAGGGGTTAAGGAACATATGGAAAGAGTCCTTCCTAAGGCAGGGCTGCTCTTCGAAGATCTTCTCTTTCAATACCAAACCTTTGCTATAGCGACAGTCTCTTTCTAAAGCCTTGCAAATGAAGTACAGGCAGTCTGGGAACAGAGCAGAAACTTTATTGCTTGGAATACAAAATCTATTCTCATGCATTGTTATTCTTTTTCCTCCAGAGTGCTACTTGGTATACTGTACCATTAGCTAGAATACAATAAACATCAGATACATGTACTGCCAAACAATTTGTTAACTGCACTACTATGTACTGCTTACCCTCTCTTCAAACACTCCCCTATTTTACTACAGGTTGAGTATCCCGTATCCAAAATGCTCGGGATCAGGAGAATTTTAGATAACGGATTATTCCGTATTTCGGAATATTTTTATATTTCAATGATGTATTTTGAAGTACCTTGCATTTATGCTGTATAAACACATCAAACACATGAAATGCACACAAATAAATGTTATTTGTTCAAAAAAACAAGGTTTCAAAACATGAAACAAAATTTGTGTACTATCTCAGATACTGAATTTGAATGCCAAGCAATCATTTTCTTGTACATATATAGTGCCAGTTACATATCATTCCCTCAGTAGTGCTGTTACAATTGTCCCTAGTGAGATTTTAGCAAAAAAAAAAATTTTCTTCACTTTCTGGAATGTATGGTTTTTGGAATAATTCGGATAACGGATATTCGGATACGGGATACTCAACCTGTATTGGGTCAATTCTATTTAGAACAATGTGAATAGCGCTGGGAGGGAGCTGCCGACGCTATTCTAATCAGAGAACGACTAACGCAGACTAGTGGATATCTGCTCGCTCCCCAGGAGGGTCTGACAAACCTAGCATGGCAAAGCTGTTTTGTGCCCTAGCATGGCACAAACAGCATCATGGGAACTTAACGCACTGAAAGCTGGAAAATGCGGGTACTAGCATAAACACCTGCAAGTACTGTCCCTCTACGACCTAGCAGAACACCGATTTTAATAGCTCCGGGAGCTCCATCCCGGCCCTATTCACATCATTCTGAATATAATTGACCCCATGTGTTGTAATTACTTACTGCCATAATCACTGATTGTATACAGGACAGTGATCAGGTTATCCAGACATGGCCAGTGATCAGGGTTACATTGTAGTCCTTCTTCAAATGCATGCCGTGCCAGTGGAATGCGCACTAGACGAAGAGCCAACCGACCAATCTTGTACCATAGATTAACATCAGTAGAGTCCAACATGACGGCCTGTACAGATACAAGCAAAGTAACAACGAATTATTCCTTTTGTGAATGTGCACTTTATTTATTTGAACTCCTTGAATCAAAGACTAGACTGTTATAGCATTTGGTTAGGAAGTTTATGGTGCCAATAAACACAAATATCAAACCATTTCATTTCAATTTCATATAAATATATATGAGCAATTTGTCAAAATATGTGGGCAAACAAACTGGACGGATTCAGTATCTTGGCACTCAGACCAAACAATTTAATGCTGGGGTTCAGTTTGATCTGACAGCCACTGAGTGCACACTTGAAAGAACTCTATGATTAGTCCCTTATCTGGAAAACTTAATTTCCCAAAGATCCTGAGCATGGCGAGTTGGGAGTATTGCAAAAAAAACACATTTTGGAAAAACCATGTTGCTTTAAAAAGTCCCAAACATTCTCCAAACTCAAACCTAAATTGCACTGAAAAAATAAAGCTGTCCTGCATTTGTGGGCTATGGGTCTGATTCAGAGATGTGTGAAAACTAATGGTTTATGTCTGGGGTAGCCAACCCTAGTCCTCGAGAGCTACCAACAGTGCATGTTTTGCAGGTCTCCTCACAGAATTACAAGTTAGCTAATTAGCTCCATCTGTGTATCTTTTAAAATGTGTCAGTGATTAATGAGTGCAGCAGCTAGGTTGTCTGAAAACTGTGAACTGTTGGTAGCTCTCGAGGGCTAGGGTTGGCTACCACTGGTTTATGTAATACTCCAATGTTTACTGTGTTGTGCAGGAGACTGGTTCGCACATGTGCAAATCGGGTGCTGATTCTTGCAGGAGGTGACCCCTAAGCCACAGCATGATTAACAGGCTACATCCTTTTGTGAACATGGAATGTTCAACGATAACTAGAATTCCCAAAAATGCAAGTGGCAAGGCTAATGTCTGTGTCTACCAATGTAGATTTACTGGCCCAGCTTATGGAGCAGAGATGGCCATTCTAAGCAGTCATTATCTCACCAATGCAGAGATGCAGCACTCGGATTTGCAAGGTCGGCAGGGAGCATCTTTTGTTCTCAGATGCAAATAGCGTCCATCTTTGAATTGGGCCCTACATTCAAAAATAGCCATACATGCCTTTGTACTCCTTGCATTGCAAAATGCAACTTATTGCTTCAAACTCAGAATCACCCCCAAAATGATGGTTGTGTTCTGGAACTGTCCAAGTAGGGACTGAAACTAATGAGTGGGAAGTAAATGCTTCACTATTGTCAATTATTTTTATTAAAATAAAGGCTAAATTTCAATAAATATGTCAAAAACAGTAAAGGCCACCTTACATCAAGGTTGTATTCCATTGCAGTCTCCAGATCATCTCGCTGGGCTGCAAGTTGTGCCAAGTTCTTATACGTTGAATATTTCAGCATTAACCCAGGGTGCTTTAAGCCTTCCTTTTCATCACTCAAAGGAACAGCCTGAAATTCCAGAAGAATATTTTATGAAATATATTCCACAAATCACTACAAATATATACCGGTATATAGAAATTATGTTTAAATGTATCCTTACAATAGCAGGAAAAAGTATAAGCTAGCAATTTATTCCATTCCATGAGCTTTGGAACTAATGAATAACAAATCATCAACATATAATGCACAACAGAAACCATCTAAACGTGACGAGGTAAACATACCGTGTTCCCAACAGTCGAAGACCAACAGCAGGATCCGATGGGAAGTCTTCTGACTGTCAGGATTATGCCTGCTGGGATCTTATAACCAACCCAACTATACACACAGAGCCAGCTAAACAATGGGGTGTAAGGAGCTGCAGCTGCCGGCCGCCACATAAAAATAGGCCCATTACCATGACAGCATGATGATCACGAGCTGGCCACATGGTTGGCCATAAATCATATGTATTAAAATCGGTACTTGTTTCCTAGCACGGCGCCCGACGTTAGAGGTCGTGTACCTTTGTTACGCCGGGTTGTTGTGGATCCACGGCGGTGGAAGGCCTCGGCACGGAAGAGAGGGGAGGCGAGAGGATGGCAGGTTTGATATACTGACGTCTCATGCAAGAAGTCCTTTTGGAATTTGGCGTGACTTCCAGGCAGAGGCGCGGAGTCTAACTGGGTGGCGGTTTTCGCCAGGGACCCCCGCAAGGAGATTTGGACTTCGCGGCGTCCACCCAGCAGGTCGCGGCCCTCTTATGGAAGCTTCCAAGGGCTTTGCGTATGTCTCTGGAACAGGACAGATGATAACGTAACTTAGGAGCACACTTGGTGGTATAACGAAAACTCAGGATGCTCACTTGGCAGGAATAACGGAACTCAGGAACACACTTGGTGGTATAACGAAACTCAGGATGCTCACTTGGCAGGAATAACGGAACTCAGGAACACCCTTGGTGGTATAACGAAACTCAGGATGCTCACTTGGCAGGAATAACGAAACTCAGGAACACACTCGGTGGTAAACAAAACTTAGGATGCTCACTTTGGCAGGAATAACAGGACTTAAAGATGCACTCAGGAGAGGACAGGAATCCCACAGGATACACAGCGAACCAACAGAGCACACTGGCTGTCAGGCAAGGACTGACCAGAGTCAGAAGTAGCAGCAGCACTGAGGGTTAGGCAGCCCTGCCTTTTATTCCCCTAGCCTGTGATGTCATGAGCCCAACCTCCATAGGAGGTTATATCAGACCCTGCCCCTAACTAGCTTTGCCACAACCAAGATGGCGGCGCCCATCCCGAGAGCCGGCCACGGACCTAGCCGGACCCCCGGGGGAATCGCCCCCAACCCTGGAGGTAGCTGAGGCGGCGGGGACCGACGGGGAGCCAGAGCGCTGATGCCAGGACAGGAAGGCACTCCTGCGTGCATAAGGTACACAGCGCAATACTCTGCAGGCGACGCGGCGCGATCCCCTGCAGGCAGCGCGGCCGCGCCAGGACCTGACAGTACCCCCTCCTTTAAGAGTGGACCCTGGACACTTATCGGGATTGTTCTTCCAGAATTTTTCAACTAGTCGTGGAGCATGGACATTAGAGGAATCGATCCAGGCCCTTTCTTCTGGACCGTATCCTTTCCAGTCCACAAGGAATTGTAGTTTTCCTTGACGTCGTCTGGCTTCAAGGATCTGTTTCACTTCAAATTCGACATCACGCTTGACTCTTACCGTAGAATTCCTCTGTGGTTTTCTCTGAAACTGGTTGAGGACTAAAGGTTTTAAGAGAGAGACATGGAATGTATCTGAGATCCGTAGGGAAGACGGGAGTTTTAGACGAACAGCCACTGGGTTGATCACCTTCAGAATTGCATATGGGCCGATGTACCGTGGGGCCAATTTCATGGAAGGTACTTTGAACCGCATGTGCCGGGTTGAGAGCCACACTCGGTCACCTACTTTATAGAGTGGGGCAGCACTTCTCCTCCGGTCAGCGATGATTTTGTACCTACTGGAGGCTTGCTGTAACGCCTTCTGGACATTCCTCCAGATATTTGAAAAAAACTTAACTGAAGACTGGACTGCTGGTAGTTCAGTACCAGGGAGCTTGGAAAAGTCTGGTACACGAGGGTGACGCCCATACACCGTGAAGAAAGGTGTGGTTTGACTGGAAGAATGGTAAGTGTTATTATGGGCAAACTCTGCCCAGGGTAACAGCTCTAGCCAGTTATCTTGGGATGAGGACAGGTAGAGTCGGATAAATTTTTCCAAGTCCTGGTTTACCCTCTCAGTTTGCCCGTTTGTCTGAGGGTGATATGCCGTTGAAAAGTTCAGGGTAATTTGGAAGGCTGAACACAGAGATCTCCAGAAACGGGCCACGAACTGTACACCCCGATCTGAAATGATTTCTGATGGCAATCCATGTAACCGGAATACTTGGGCGATGAAGAGACGAGCCAATGTTGGAGCACTTGGGAGACCCTTTAACGGAATAAAATGGGCCATCTTCGAAAATCGGTCGACCACGACCCATATTGTGTTGTACCCATTAGCGGAAGGAAGGTCTGTGATGAAATCCATCGATATGTGGGACCAAGGCCTTGATGGTATAGGAAGCGGCTGGAGTTTCCCTGCTGGAGACTGGCGAGGGGATTTATGTTGGGCACATACTGAACAGGAGGAAACAAAACTGTGGACGTCCGACCTCATAGAGGACCACCAATATTTTCTTTGTAGAAATTCTAACATCTTTCTTGCCCCTGGATGTCCAGAAAACTTAGAAGAGTGGGCCCACTGTAATAATCTCTTGCGAATTTTTGGATTCACATAGGTCTTGCCTCGGGGAATACTGATTATCCTGGTGGCAGCAAAAACTAAAGGGTCCAAGATAGGATAGGGCTGTTCCACATCTGAGTCAGAAGAGCAAGAACGGGACGATGCGTGGGCCTTGACGTTCTGAGATCCGGGACGGAAGCATAACTTGAAATCAAAGCGAGTGAAGAACATTGCCCATCTTGCCAGTCGGGGGTTTAGACATTGGGCATTCCTGAGATATAGCAAATTTTTATGGTCTGTAAAAATTTGGATTGGAAATTGTGCCCCCTCTAGGAGATACCGCCATTCTTCAAGCGCCAGCTTGATGGCCAAGAGTTCCTGCTCCCCTATAGCGTAATTTCTCTCGGCTGGTGAGAATTTCCGAGAGAAAAATCCACAGGGATGAGTTACACCATCTTCATATACTTGGGACAGGATCGCCCCAACGGCCTCGGAGGAAGCGTCTACCTCCAATATGAATGGTCTAGAGAGATCTGGCTGATGGAGAACAGGGGCGGTAGCGAAGGCTTGTTTCAGTTGCTGAAAGGCGGACAATGCTTCAGGAGACCATACTGCAGGATTGGCGGACTTCTTCGTCAGAGCCGTGATGGGTGCCACGATGGTGGAGAACCCTCGAATGAACTTCCGATAATAATTGGCGAACCCTACAAAACGTTAAACCGCCCGAAGTGTAGTAGGTTGGGACCAATGCCGAATGGCTTGAACCTTTTCCGGGTCCATCTGCAAACCTTGCCCTGAAATGATATAACCTAAAAAGGGGACCGATGTTTGTTCAAAGATGCACTTCTCGAGTTTACAGTATAGGTGATTTTTACGGAGACGTTGAAGGACCTCCTTTACTTGCATCCGATGAGACGCTAAGTCTTTTGAAAAAATAAGAATATCGTCCAGGTAGACCACGACTGACTGATATAGCAGATCTCGGAAGATTTCATTGACAAAGTTTTGGAAAACTGCAGGGGCGTTGCTTAGGCCAAATGGCATGACCAAGTACTCGTAGTGGCCATCCCTGGTATTAAAGGCTGTTTTCCATTCGTCCCCTTTACGTATACGAATGAGGTTATAGGCCCCTTTTAAGTCCAGCTTGGAGAAGATAACCGCTCCTTTAATCCGATCAAATAATTCCGGGATCAACGGTAACGGATACTTGTTTTTGATCGTCACTTCATTTAGGCCTCGATAATCGATGCAGGGTCTTAAAGTCCCATCTTTCTTCTTAACAAAAAAAAACCCTGCACCAGCCGGAGAGGAAGAAGATCGAATGAACCCTTTCTGTAAGTTCTCGGAAATGTAATCACTCATAGCTTGTGTCTCGGGAATTGATAGAGGGTAGATTCGACCCCGTGGAGGCATCTTGCCTGGGAGTAATTCAATGGGACAATCCCATTCCCGTTGTGGTGGGAGAACATCCGCTGCTTGTTTGCTAAAGACATCAGCAAAGGACAAATATGCATGCGGTATCCGAAACTTCTTATCGGTTTCCGAGGATCTCGGAGGAGTCACTTTAGCCAGGCAGTTACTAATGCATGCCGACCCCCAGGCCATTATCTG
Source organism: Crinia signifera (assembly GCF_055691185.1). Taxonomy (NCBI): domain Eukaryota; kingdom Metazoa; phylum Chordata; class Amphibia; order Anura; family Myobatrachidae; genus Crinia; species Crinia signifera. The sequence goes on from NC_139228.1 coordinate 69,250,680, forward strand.
CATCGTGGGCCAATCGATTTGAGGATTATGTCTCTGCAGCCAGGGAAGACCTAGGACCACTGGAGACGTGGCTCGAGGGATCACCAAAAATTCTATTTCTTCCCGGTGTAAGGCCCCAATGCTCAGGGATATGGGTGTCGTGCAGGATAGAATTAGACCACAAGGAATGTAACTCCCATCGACAGCAGTCAGACGCACTGGGTTTGCAATATCTTTAATGGGCACAGAATGCAACTCAACAAAAGAAGATGAAATAAAATTCCCCGCAGCTCCGGAGTCTAGGAGAGCCTGGGTCGTCAACGTCTGACCTGTGAAACAAAGTTGGATTTGAATAACGGAATCAGATGATACAGAGGGGGTAGAGAGTTGTCCCAATCTTACCTCTCTATTCTTGCCTTGGACTACCGGATTGGGACGGAGAGAGCACTGGGCGACTTGATGCCCGGAATCTCCACAATACAGACATAGTCTTTCCTGGAAGCGGCGCTGACGCTCTTGGGGTGTGAGCCGGGCTCGGTTTATTTGCATGGGTTCGTCCGATGGAGGTGAGGTTGATGCTTGGAGTAGTGGAGGAATGGGACCTCTGTAGCGATCTCCTCTAGCTTTCTCTGCCTGACGTTCCCTGTACCTCATGTCGATCTTATTACAGAGGGAGATAAGGTCCTCCAGTGTGGCCGGCAGGTCCCGAGATACCAGGTCATCTTTCAATCTATCGGAAAGACCGCTCCAGAAAGCGGACACCAATGCTTCTTCGTTCCAGGCAACTTCTGAAGCTAAAGTCTGAAATTGGACGACGTACTGTGCAACTGAGCGATTTCCCTGCCTCAGGCGCATGATTTCTTGGGCCGCCGAGGTAGAACGACCAGGCTCGTCGAAAATCCTTCGAAATTGAATTATGAAGTCGTCATAATTTGACAGGAGTGGGTCGTTCCTCTCCCAAAGGGGAGACACCCAATCCAGAGCTGCACCCGACAAGAGGGATACGATGTAGGCTACCCTGGATTTATTGGTGGGAAAACTGGAGGCCAGCAGAGAGAACTGTACGTCACATTGGTTGAGAAACCCTCTACACAATTTAGGGGTCCCATCAAATTTACTGGGCGCAGACAGATGTAAATGTCCGGGAGAAGGTGTTGGCAAGCTCACCAGTCGAACCGGGTCTGGAGTAGGCGGAACAGGAACCTCACGGGAGACAGAAGCTTGCATTACCTCCTGACGGTGGGCAATATCTTGAAGACCTTGGGTAAGGTGTCCTTGCGAAACCTCTAGGCCCTCTAGACGGGCCACAATCCTTTGTAGTAACTCCGTGTTGAAGTCAGCCCCCGCTGTGGAATCCATTTGGCTGCTGCTAACTGTTACGCCGGGTTGTTGTGGATCCACGGCGGTGGAAGGCCTCGGCACGGAAGAGAGGGGAGGCGAGAGGATGGCAGGTTTGATATACTGACGTCTCATGCAAGAAGTCCTTTTGGAATTTGGCGTGACTTCCAGGCAGAGGCGCGGAGTCTAACTGGGTGGCGGTTTTCGCCAGGGACCCCCGCAAGGAGATTTGGACTTCGCGGCGTCCACCCAGCAGGTCGCGGCCCTCTTATGGAAGCTTCCAAGGGCTTTGCGTATGTCTCTGGAACAGGACAGATGATAACGTAACTTAGGAGCACACTTGGTGGTATAACGAAAACTCAGGATGCTCACTTGGCAGGAATAACGGAACTCAGGAACACACTTGGTGGTATAACGAAACTCAGGATGCTCACTTGGCAGGAATAACGGAACTCAGGAACACCCTTGGTGGTATAACGAAACTCAGGATGCTCACTTGGCAGGAATAACGAAACTCAGGAACACACTCGGTGGTAAACAAAACTTAGGATGCTCACTTTGGCAGGAATAACAGGACTTGAAGATGCACTCAGGAGAGGACAGGAATCCCACAGGATACACAGCGAACCAACAGAGCACACTGGCTGTCAGGCAAGGACTGACCAGAGTCAGAAGTAGCAGCAGCACTGAGGGTTAGGCAGCCCTGCCTTTTATTCCCCTAGCCTGTGATGTCATGAGCCCAACCTCCATAGGAGGTTATATCAGACCCTGCCCCTAACTAGCTTTGCCACAACCAAGATGGTGGCGCCCATCCCGAGAGCCAGCCACGGACCTAGCCGGACCCCCGGGGGAATTGCCCCCAACCCTGGAGGTAGCTGAGGCGGCGGGGACCGACGGGGAGCCAGAGCGCTGATGCCAGGACAGGAAGGCACTCCTGCGTGCATAAGGTACACAGCGCAATACTCTGCAGGCGACGCGGCGCGATCCCCTGCAGGCAGCGCGGCCGCGCCAGGACCTGACAACCTTAAGTTAAGGTACACGACCAACGCAATGGACCCGATTTCCTTTGAAATCGGGTCCATTTAGCTGGCAAAGGCTAAATGCGTTGATCGGGTCCGTCGTGTGCCGTTAACATGGCACACGACGCGATCAACGCGATTTTTCCATAGGTCTCAATGTTAAATGAGCTTTCAATGTTAAAATTGTGTTCATCGCGTCCGTTGTGTGCCATTATAATGATTAACGCGATTAACCCGATTTTACATAGGAAACAATGGGAAATGGGCCAATATGGCCAATTTCTCATTGTGTATGCCCCTGTCATGGGTATTAATTAATGCCCCCCCATTGTTAACGCCACCACGCTATTGACGTCAACCCGAAGCGTGGCGAGCGCAGCAAGCCCGCGTGGGGCGGCGGTACGCGTCCTCTGACCTTTTCATACCCCCACTATCCACGTCGGCGTGGAGTTGAGAATAGATTAGTGTGGCGAGCGCAGCGAGCCACCAAGCCCGAAGCGTGGCGAGCGGACGCATATACCTGTGAAGTTATGCGCTGCACTCGCCACGCTTCGGGCACTAATCTATTCTCAACTCCACGCCGACATGGATAGTGGGGGTATGAAAAGGTCGGAGTACGCGTACCGCCGCCGCTCGCCACGCTTCGGGTTGGCGGCAATCGTGGGGTGGCGTTAACAATGGGGGGGCATTTGACCCATCAGGGTGGCTGAAATTGGGGTCTGGGGCCAATTTAACATTGAATCCAATGTAAAATCGGGTCCCAGGGACCATTTTACATTGGATCCAATGTAAAAATCGGGTCGGTCGCATTGCATGCGATTTGGTATGCACGCAACGCGACCTACCCGATTTTTCAAGCCCCGATTAATCCGACCAAAAACGTGGGCGCCGTGCTAGGAAACAAGTATCTTAAAATCAAATTTCTAATTTCCACACAAAGTTATGCAATTTTTATACTTTTATATATTTAGGGTTCTACATGCCACTAGCCTCACCTGCTCCACTTTTAAAAATAGGCCCTTGGACAATTCCAGCTCCAGGCCCATGAGGCCCTTAATCTTGCTCTGCTTACACATAAGCATTTCTATTGGACAGATCACAGATGAGGGATGCTGTGCGATTCTCCCTTATGGAGAATATCCCCACTACATGCAGGTGCATTTAGGCCTCCAATGCTGTAGCAAGAATGCAGCACATAGTACACTAATATCTACCCACGAGACACTGTAGCATCTCTAATAAGTGTAAGATGGATCATGTATATACTGTATTACTATTTTCTCCCATTCACTATCAGTGCTTTCATGTTAGGCTTATTTATCACCCAGGAAGGACCCAGAAAGTGATAGCTTAACACCAGTGGTTTATAAAAGAATTACCTTTCATGTATACTCAATATGCCATAATGAATATCATGCAAAAATCATACAAACCAAATCCTACATAGCTTTTCATTTTAAAACCAAATAAAATAAAAAATAAATTGCCAAGATAAAGGCTGCCATTACTGGTATGTAACACTACTAAAGATCCCAGCCGGTAGGAACGTTTGTATGCTAGTGCTACTGTACTGTATAACTAATTGCAGTGTTCAGCAGAGGATGAGTGAAAAATATAGCTAAAACTTGAATCTGAGGTAATAACAGGCCATACAGTACATCAGAACAATATCAGGCCCCAACGAACAATTTTGATTGGTCGTGTAATAGATTGTGTGCACATTGGCCCTTATTCTGGTTGATGCGGTAATATCAGCGTGCATTCGTGCCGCCGATGTTTTGTGTCTGCGCATGTGCAGAGGCGTCTCTGTGCATGTGCGAGCGGGGCGTACGGCCAAATTCCGCATGAAATGTGAACACTCCGAACAGGGGGTGGAGAGGGGCGTGAAGGGCTATTTGGGCTCATTACCATATGCATACGCCCTGCGTTTCATGGGCGTTCCCATGCAAACGCTGGGCGTACGTATGGTAATGCAGTCGTGACGCACGTGTAGGGGGCGGACATATGACATCGCCGGATGTCAGCTGCCCGCCCAGATCCCTGCTTTTGCACGGAGAAATGCCCGTGGGGTCTGAGGTTGCGGGAGCTGGTGGACCACTCGGTCCTGCATTCGATGGTCTGCGACCATCGAATGATGGGGGAAGTTCCCTGAGATGGAGGAGGCGTATTCCATGAGAAATACACGTGCGGTCCGTTCGGACAGCTTCTCACCATGTACGGACGGAGTTGGCGAGCCGTATGGAAGGCGGGGTTTCAGACGCACGGTCCTGGCCGCATATCCGGATCCGGCCGCACCGATCAGAATAAGGGCCATTGGGGCAGATGTATTAAGCTTTAACAAGAGATAAATGCAATGGTGATAAGGAGAGATAAATGTCCAGCCAATCACCTGCTAACTGCCATGTTACAGCCTGTGTTTGAAAAAAGTCAGTAAGGCGCTGATTGGCTGGACGTTTATCTCTCCTTATCACCCTTGCATTTATCTCTTGTTAAGGCTTAATACATCTGCCCCATTGTGAGGTACATCAGTACAATGGCCCTTATTTTGATCTGAGCGGTACGGCCCGCGTGCGGCCGTACCGCCGATGTTTACACTCTGCACATGCGCAGAGGTCACTCTGCGCATGTGCAGGGGAATTCGCCGAGTAAAAAATTTAGACGCCGCAAAGGGGGCGTATAGGGGTGTGAGGGGCTTAATAGCCTCATTACCCTATGTATACGCCCAGCGTTTCATGGGCGTTCCCATGCAAACGCGGGGCGTATGCATGGTAATGAGGCTATGACGCCAGTGATGGGGGCGGAAAGCTGACATCGCCGGATGTCAGCTGCCCGCCCCAATACAAGCTTTCACACGGACGATTGTCCGTGTGCTCTAAGCTTGCGTGAGCGGGGGGAGCGTGCGGCCCTGCCTTCGATGGTCATCGACCATCGAATGCAGGGGGCAGCTCCCAACATGGTGGAGGCGTACGCCCCGCCATTTTCATGCGGATCGGCAGCCGTCCGTGTACGGACGGCCGTGCCGATCCGTCTTGTAGGCGGGGATTCGTCTGGTGCGGTCGGAGCCGCATATGCGGCTCGACCGCACCAACCAGAATAAGGGCCAATGTGCGGTCTCACAGTTCGAGAGGTCGATCCTCAGACCATACCTGCTGCAATTATGAGCCATTGGCTTTTGCTTGCGATCGTAAGCAGATCGGATGTGCTTTTAAAGCACATCCGATCGCTCGCTCGATTGCTTGTACGACCTGCATACGAACAGGTCACATGCAGGTCGTTCTAATGTATGGCCAGCTTTACTTACCTGGGTTAGGTTAGGAAATGATACAATACTGTTATTTCTCAGCTCACTCCAAGCAGTAGGGTTTTTGTGATAACCATAAATCCTGGGAAACATCCAGCTTATCAGGAGTGAGGAGAGTTCCTTGGTGTCTAAGCACTTTCTATGCCACTAGCTACCTGTCCTTTGTTCAGACAGGCGCTGTGTTGTCAGTGAGCTAAGCAGTAACAAGTACACAGAGGACATCAGTGGGACCATTAGAGTAATCTTTGGTGATCAGGTTTTACTTATTTTATAAAATTTTGGTTAGAATTATCCTAAACTTAGAAAACACCAGAGAGCCAATTAACCAAGATTCATCAAATGAAATACAATGTCCACTGTACACTATTGGTCCTATGAAAATAGTCAGTGTTATCATGAATAATTAACGAATAAATGTGAGGTAAATATAAACACTCCAAGAGTAGCTGATCTTTAGACACTTGCATCACTGTACCTCCTGCAGAAGACGGGTGTCCAGTAGCTGGTGATAAGCCTGGGAGGACTCATCGTAGTGGTCAAGCTTCTGCAGGTCCAAGGCCTTGTGGTAAATGTTGCAGTCTTATGCGTATTAACATGCCATAGACTTCAATCTCAACATATTAATTAATGATGAAGCTCATCTCACCTGAGCCTCTTTTGTCTGCGTTTTGTGACTTTTGAAAGTGTCTTCATGGTCTCCCTCTACAGCAGAAGTTGCATTTAAGGCTGCTATGCGGATCTAGAGGAAAAGAACACCAGCAAGTTATCTATAGCTACAAACATTTATTTAAAAGCATTGTTACATTTGAAATGTTTAGAAGTTTACCATTCTGGATAATTTAGTGTTAATACAGCAGCAGAAGGGTATCTATTCTAAAAAGAATTAAGAGAAGAGGATATGTTATTAGTTATTATGTGGAAGCAACTAAATATTCATGCTACCTTATATATATTTTTTCATACATGTTGTGAAAGTGACTGTATATTTTGCATAAAGTAGAACAGCTTTGTAGCCTAGTTCTCCTATTGTTACGAGCTCCTGCAGGTTGCTATTGACCCTACCCCCGGTAGTCTGAACCTGCAGTCAAATTATGACTATATCACCAACAACTGCATGTTCAGCGAGGGCCAGATGATGTCATTGAACAATTTAGTGTGTTTGCCCTTCATCACCGGATGTCAGCTGCCCGCCCCCTTCCCCCAAGCGAATCATTAAGAATAACCCCCCATGTGCAATATCCAATTAGCTGTGCTAAATTATGGCAGTAATTGGATATGATTGGGGATATCAGTTAATCCCGATAACAAGGCATGTATCCTGGATTATGTTTTGGGTGCTACAAAGCATAATCCCAGCCAGCAGATCCGCAATAACATATGGGTCCGGTAGTTATACTGGATCTCATGTGCTATCACCATAAAATGGGACCTATTTTGTCCAAAAAAGGGGCAAATTGGACAACACGTTAGTGGCCATTGGCCATACATCATGCTATCAACCCATTTTTTCAGGAGAGAAAGCATTGGGGATAATTGGATACTGCGTTAAGGGCCGATTGAAACTTGCCTCGCTATTTAGCAATTCCTGCATTTCTGCGATGGACACTAGCTGGAGCACGCATGTGGAGGACCTGGAACTGCGATCATGGCCCATAACAGTTTCATAGCCAGTGGCAGGACTTTCTGTGGGAGTGATCCGGGCAATGCAAGATTGTCCGGACCGCTCGGATGGAGAGCCGCGGCAGCTGCGTGACATCATACACAGCCGATGCGGACCAAAACATGGTCAGCCTTCATCGATTTTGCAGCTAGGGGGCAACCAGTGATGTGCAAGCATGTCGCTATGTAGCGAAGTTCTCGCACTTTTCCAATGTGCACACGGCGAGCGGGTTGGCCTGGCTTTGTGCTGGGCAAACCCCACCTCCCCGCAGCTAAACTACAACAGACTGTAAATCAGGCCCTAGGTCCATCCTGTCACAAACAAATTATATTGTTTGTCTTTTTTGCTTTTTAAATTATTATAAATATTGATACAGCTACAGGAAATCTAAAAGGTCATTATCCAATTAGATCTAGTGTCTAGGACAACAGTCAAAAGAATGACAACTATAGGTTGACATGAGTTTTTCTAGTAAAAAAAATGTATACCAATATATAATTGAGATAAACCTTTAAGTGGCAACGTCTCTGTGAGAGATGCAAAATATCTGCTAAAAATGGCAGCATAGCTCACATTTGTTATATAATTCAAATAAAAATGTTGTCTAAAAATAGATTATAATCAGATATCTGATTTTTTATGTACAAGGATTGACTAAATCTTTTTACTCTTCTGCATTCTCTTTTAGTTATAATAACTATAAACTACCTCTGATATCCTTTTGAATTTCCCTGATATACCGATACCGACCCAAAAATTATTGGGATCAGCAAATTTTGTCATTCAGAATATCCACAATTTAACACTGGAGCCCCAATCATCTTTTTTCACCAGCAAAACAGACTGGGAATCATGGTAAACTGGCGCAGATGTATTGGGAATTTTTAAATGGAAATTTATTGAGGTGTATCCAATCAGCTGCGATCATTTTTCGTCTGATAGCGAGATTTTTGACCAATGGCCATTATCTGCTTATCCATTTACAGACCATTTGTATCGTCTGAAAAAGGACTCACTATCATGTGTTAGCACATAAGATCAGGGATAAATTCCCAGACCTGTGTGTTTTCCCGGCGGTTGTTGCTATCAGGGATTATACTTTGCATGCCTGAGGCACCTGAAGCATAATCCCCGATAAGTGCCTGTTATTGAGGTTAACTGAATACCTCCCTTAGATGTGTAGTAGGACCATCTAAACAAGGCTATATAAACAATGTCAGTTTAATCAGAATTACACAATACTTCATTATATTTTGATCACCACTTTTGACAGTATTCAGCCCAACAATTGTTTAATGAACAATAAAAGACAATAAGGGGGAATCTGTTTGACGGCAAAACCTGTGCCAAATGCTGCCATCCCCCACCAGTGTCACTAGGTTTCTTGCAATTAGTCTTTATCAGGGGACCCTTGCTTCATTATCATACTTAGTTATTACACTGCTACCTGTATCTTTGCAACAACAACAAAAATATGAATAATAATAATAATATTATAAAAATAATAATGGCTAATGAGAAAAACCAAATACAGAAAGTAACAGCAACTAATATACCATATATATACTCTTTAAACATAAAGAACGTTAAAGTGCTGCATGGTATACTGCCACTATATAATGTCACAATAATATAAATAAATGCAATGCTGATGCAAGTTACTCTGTAAACGTGGTTGTAAAACCTTAGTCTGCAGCCCACATTGCAAGTTGTGCAGTTACACACAATGAATGAGGCAGACACTGCAGATGTAGCTAGAGATGCTGGCCCTCACAGATAAGTGTCCTTCCATAAGGGATTGTCCGCCTGTGAAGATCACACTGCTGAGCCTGGGCGCATATCCTCTCTGCAGCACATCACAGTGGGGTCACCCGGGGATGCAGAGTACAACCCCACTACCAGCATGGACGATTACCGGGAGGAGACCGTGGCACTCACCTATGGTCACCAAGGCAACCGCCTCCTCCAGGTCCCGCACTCATCCCCCCGTGCAGGACCTCCTGCACCCAGCAGTATCATTGCCACCCGTAGGCTAACCTCACCTCCAGCTGCCAATCACAGGATTCCTTTTTACCGAGAGACCTGGCTGATGGGTGGAGGCGGAGCATAGAGGAATTTGAGCAGCTGCGTTTTTTAGAAATACAGCTACTATCGAAGCGCCTGGATATTCCCAGGGACCATAGAGGGAGCCTTGGAGACCAAGAGTGGACCCGGCGGTGGACGGAGCGCACTAGCGCAGCAGCACTGTGTGACTGACAGGTAGTACTGTAGTGCCTCCCCCTCCTGCTATGAGGATTGGTCACCCAGGGGATTGGAGGAGGGATCCGGGTTTATGCGTAGGCTGTCACTCACTGACCAACTCACTCACTGCTTCCGGAGGGACAGAGTAGGTAGGTTAGAGCAGAGGACCGTCGCTTACTCTAGTAGCCGGGAGCCCAGCCAGGACTATGTGATGTGAGTGCTGTGTGTGTGATTCAACGGCCTGGGGGGGGGGGGGGGGTTGCGCGGTTGGGTTTCCTTACTACGCAGTAATAGACTGCTGCTCCTCCATCTCCTGCTTCAGGCTCTGACCATTACCTACCTAACCTGCTGCTGTGTGCTTCACACTGCTGCCTCAGCCTGGTGCATCTATTTTGTTGGTGAGTTAGTAGTACTCCTAGTAGTATGCTGCAGAGAACAGAGAAGTTATTTCAGTGATGTGGGGCCTGGGAGCAGCAGTATGTATAATGTAGTATCATTGGTGCCTGGGGGACTGGTTTAAAATGGGTCATTTGTCCAATTGTCTTTGTCATATGTTTATTAATGCTGGTTGGGTGTGGGATTACATAGATGGGGAGGGGGGGGGGGCGGAGTAGCCCAAGTTGGTTACTGACTGTAGGTCGCTCAGGGGGAGGGCTGAGGAGTGGGTCATGCTGTGTCTCACGGGGGGGGGGGGAGTAGATATGATCACTGGGGTAGAAGGGGTAGCCCTTTCTACCCCCCATGATCATATGTACAACCCCCCCCCCCTCCCCCAGTGACATACAGCACCCACCCTGCTACCCCACCCCAGTGACATGCACTACCTCAGGCATGTCCACACTATGGCCCTTCAGCTGTTGTGAAACTACACATCCCAGCATGCCTTGCAATAGTTTTAGCATTCCCTATTAGCAAACTGTGGCAAGCCATGATGGGAATTGTAGTTTCACAACAGCAAGGGGTTAGTGTATTTCGCTGTGGAGGGGTTAGGGCTGGTGCGGTATGTTACTTGGGGGGAAGGAGCTACTGTAGTGGTTCCCAAACTTTTTTGAATCACGGCACCCTAGAGCATCAAAATATTTTCAAGGCACTTGAGGTTATTAGCATAGTAATGGCCATTAGTATGGGCTTGTCCACCGCATCCAGGGTACCTCAATAGGACAAGTCCCTTTTGAGGTAACCTGGATGCGGTGGACAAGCCCATACTAATGGCCATTACTATGCTAATAACCTCAAATGCAATATAGCAAGATATTAAAAGGTCTAGCATATATATTTAGTGTGCACCTGCAAACTCCTCCTCCTGCTTGCTGCACTACAAGTCTCAGCAGGTAGCACCTCATATGTCCAGGGTGTGCAGTTTAGGGCCCCTTCCCCTATGTATTTTCAAGGCACCCCTAGGCCAAATGCTTCTTATCGAGAAATTCAGAAAAAAAATTGAATGAAGTGCATTGTGTTTATACAGATGTAGCCATCCTCATCTAGCCCTGTAATAGGATTAAGTAAGTAATGGGATTACTCTGCTTATCCCGCACTGTATTGTTCTATGTATTGTGTTGCAGCTGAGAACAAATAGGCCTTGGTGAACCATGGCTATCCAGAGATGGCTAGATGAGGATGGCTCCATCTGTATGTCACAGTTATCTTGTGAGGGACAGGATTTGCTTCTATTTGTCCACATATATTATGATTGGCAGCCACAAGCACTGGTTTTGCCTGGTACATTGACCATAAATAAAATGAATTGATCTTGGTCCACCAACCCAAGGCACCCCAGGGTGCCTAGGCACACAGTTTGGGAACCACTGAGCTAGTGTATATGATCACTGGGTGTAGAGAGGGACAACTTGTCCTTCATTAGATTGCAGTGTTGTCTGCTCCACTCACTGTTTACAATGTCATTGTCACCAGTCACCATTTAAATGAACATTTCCATAATTGTTCTTTTCATGTGTGAAAGTATTCCTTTGGTTCTGCTTATCCCAAAAGAACAAAAAATGTTGTGCTTAAATATACATGTGCTGCTTTATTCCCATGTATGCTGTGTTGCTTTAGCACACCAAAATTTAGCATGTGATTGCAGAAAGCAGTGAGAGTAAAATATTGGTGGCAGCAGATCATGCTGTTTGGTGCGGCGCTTTGTTCGCACGGGGACCTATGTTAGAGGCTGGGGGAGGGGGGGGCAGCCATCTGACATCACTGGATGTCAGCTGCCCGCCCATTTCCTCCCCAGCGTGCACGCATATGTAAGGTTTCACAGAGCAACCTTACATATGCGTGCACATTCCACATCATTCGATGGTCGCCGACCATCGAATAATGTGGATGTTCCCCCGCAGCATGCGAATGGATGTTTGTTAAGCATCTATTGGCAGCCTGTGCATGGGAACATTTGTGGTGGGAAAGGGGTAAGTTTGTCACGGTGTGGTGCACCTTAAGAGGAATTGATACGATACATAAAATATAGCTTTTATTGGAGATACATTAAAATTGCGAAATAGGACATACTACATAAAACATGTAACATAGACAAAGGTGAAGAATGTGCTTTAAAAGGACACATACAGAGTCTCCCTGTGTACGTTGACTCCTAAATAATGCTGATGGTCCTTTGTTACTCACAATGTAATCACTTTAATTGGAGGGTAGATGGAAGTGACCTTTGGCGCACTGGGTATAGGGATTTCTTCCAATTAATGGTGGAGTAGGTTGGTTGGAATCCAAAATATGTTTTATTGAGACACAAAATTGATAAAAAACAATAACAATAACATCAAAATATCCTTCCTCACCCAGCTAGAGAGGTGGAGCCAAGGATGGCAAAGACAGAGTGCTCCTAAGGGTGCACCCTGTAGGCTCCACAGGCTTTAAACTGGGTAGTATTAGGCACAGAGTAAACATCAAATATAGTGAGTATTTGTGTCTCAATAAAACATATTTTGGATTCCAACCAACCTACTCCACCATTAATTGGAAGAAATCCCTATACCCAGTGCGCCAAAGGTCACTTCCATCTACCCTCCTATTTCAGTTTTTCGGTGCCTTGTGGGAAGACACCAGGAAGTTCTTTGACCCAGGCAGCAAGGGGGTGCGCAGGAAACACAAGATCATCACCCTTTCTAGAATGTAATCACTCTATTAGTTACCAAATTGATGGCTCTGACCCAGGGCTGGGCAACCCCGGCCCTCCAGATGTTGATGAACTACACATCCCAGCATGCCTTGCATCAGTTTCAGCGTGGCCACATAGCAAAACTAATGCAAAGCATCCTGGGATGTGTAGTTCATTAACATCTGGAGGGCCGGTGTTGTACAGCCAATATTATAGCAGGAGGTAGAGACGTGTGAGTACCATATTCAACTTGTTTATATATAGACTTGAATTGGTGCGGGGGCCTGGGGTGTGGTATGACACACCGACAGTCGGGATTCCGACAGTCATTATACTGACGTCGGGATCCCGACTGCCTGGTCTCAGACAGCGTGGCCAGTGCAACAAAGCCCCTTGCGGGCTCGCCACGCTGCGGGCACGGTGGCGAGCTACGCTCGCCACCTATTCTATTCTCCCTTTATGGGGGTCGTGGACCCCCACGAGGGAAAATAGCCGCCGGCCGCCTGTCGTTGTTTTAACAGTCGGGATCCTGACGTCTGGTTAATGACTGTCGGGATCCCGACTGTCGGGACCCCGTCCGGCACCCGGGGGCCTGTGCATCTAATGCTCTCAGTCAGTTACTTTCAGTATACTAATTCAGTCATCTGCAATTCTTGAGTCACAGTGTGATAGAGCCACAGTGTGTGCACTATCCAAGATTGGCACTACACAAAATTGGTGCAATTTAGCAATTGAAGCAGCTGTATACACACTTTGCTCCGAGTGGGGGGATCAGTATCCCTTCAATATCTCTATGGATTGCCACTTCAGGCTAATGGTGCTTGCACTGTTGTGTGTTGGTGCAGAACAGTATCAAATCAAATTATTGGGTACTCTTTACCTAGAAGGGCGCCCATCGCGGTGATCGCGGGCATCGCGGGTAGTACATTAACGGCACCCGCGATCACCGCGATTTCCCATAGGGTTCAATGTTAAATTTATTGGTGATCGCGATTTTACATTCAATGCTTCAATGCCCGCGATTTGGACATAGGAATCAAAGTTAAATGGGCTACAGAGCCCAAATAGGCACAATTAACCCTTAAATGTCCCCCCAAATTTTTAACGCCACCCCACGATCCACGCCAACCCGAAGCGTGGCGAGCGCAGCGAGCCCGCGAGGGGCGGCGGTACGCGTCCTCCGACCTTTTCATGCCCTACTATCCACGTCGGCGTGGAGAATAGAATAGTGTGGCGAGCGCAGCGAGCCACCGAGGCCCGAAGCGTGGCGAGCGCAGCGAGCCCCGCGAGGGGACGCGGATACCTTCAGAGTTATACGCGTCCCCTCGCGGGCTTCACAGGTGTCCGTGGCGACGCGGACACCTGTGAAGTCCGCGAAGGGATGCGTTTACCTGTGAAGGTATCCGCGTCCCCTCGCGGGGCTCGCTGCGCTCGCCACGCTTCGGGTCTCGGTGGCTCGCTGCGCTCGCCACACTATTCTATTCTCAACTCCACGCCGACGTGGATAGTAGGGCATGAAAAGGTCGGAGGACGCGTACCGCCGCCCCTCGCGGGCTCGCTGCGCTCGCCACGCTTCGGGTTGGCGTGGATCGTTGGGTGGCGTTAAAAATTTGGGGGGACATTTAAGGGTTAATTGTGCCTATTTGCCCATTTAACATTGATTCCTATGTCCAAATCGCGGGCATTGAGGCATTTTACATTAAAATCGCGGTCAATCTGCCTTTTTAACATTGTTCCCTATGGGAAAATCGCGGTCATCGCGGGCACCCGATTTTGATGTACCCGCGATTTACCCGCGATGCCCGCGATGACCGCGATTTTTTACCCCCGACGCCCGCGATTCAAATCGCGGGCGCCGTTCTAGGTAAAGAGTACCAATTATTGTTTAGACGCTGTGAGTGGGTTTCACATTTGAGTCCTAAACGGACTGATACCTCAGCAATATGCCGCAGTCTATATGCCGCTCACAGTGGGTGCTGGATTCTTAAGTAGCTTACTATAAAGGCATTGTTGCCAGTGATCGCGAAAAAAAAAATGTGGGTCCCTGGGACCCCTCACTTACAAAAATCGGGGGTCCTACCTGACCTTTTCTGGGTCCCAGCGGAATAAAGCCTCCTCTCTCCTCCCCCTGTTATGCCCATTATGCCACACACCATTATGCCCATTACGCATTATGCCACACACTGTTATGCACATTACGCCACAAAGTTATGCACATTGCGCATTATGCCACACCATTATACACATTCCAAAACATGGAATGCCCAGTACATATTGTGCCGCACACCATAATGCCCCAGTACTCTTATACATCAGGGTTCGCAAAAACGCGCTATATCGCGTATTTTGCCCTAAAACCGTCCCCGGGGACTCAGATTTTAAAACTAAAGGGGTCCCCGAGGACGCGCTGTACTAAACCTGTGAGCCGCTGTGAGCCAATCACAGCAGCAGCCACCGGGACCAGTGAACAGTGGCCGCCCGGCAGCCAATCACTGTAGGTTTTGCGGGTTGCTGCTGCTGCGCACCCTTAAGCCGCGCGCCCTGCATGAGAGCAGGTTACCGTGTCAGAGTCACTGTGCGTCCTTCGGCCGCCCCCCGCCATGTAAGTTAATTCCGCTGCTGAGAGCGGGGGGGACAGGATGGGATGCGGCTGTAACAGAACTTATTTTTTTTCATTTGGTGACCAATATCTGGGCAAAGCTGGGGTGTAAAGTAGTCTTTTTCAGCAAAGCCACACCCCCTTCCAAAGTCCACACCCCTTTCGGTGGGGGCGCAATTTTGAACTTCGCCCTGGACAACAAATAGTCTAGAAACAGAGCTAAGCTCCATTATCCTCTCACAGTGCATGACTACCGTATTTGTGCCCCTCCTTAATGCATGAGGCTCTGTTGTTTCCATAGTTGTTGTTGCTCGTCATATTGAAAGGTTCAGTGACAGATTGAACATGTGACTGGCTGAAGTTGTCCCTTATACCATAGTTCCATTCATGTTATTATTTTGTATGGTACTAGTTTCCCTGCACGGCGCCTGTCGGGTCCCATCGCATACCCTAACTTAAGGTATGCGATGGGACCCGACCGACCCGATTTTGGGCTTTTAAAGAGGTTTCCTTACAATTTTAAAATCGGTTGCATCGCATGCCATTATAATGGCATGCGATGCGACCGATGCGATGGATCCGATTTTGCATAGTACCCAATGTTAAATGCCCCCCCAATACCCGATTTTTGATTGTATACCCACCCTGATGGGTAATTTGTATGTGACATGCCCCCCCCATTGTTATCGCCACAATCAACACCAACCCAAAGCGTGGCGAGCGCAGCGGTACGCGTCCTCTGACCTTTTCATACCCCCCACTATTCACGTCGGCGTGGAGTTGATTCTATATAGTGTGGCGAGCGCAGTGAGCCACCAAGCCCGAAGCGTGCCAAGCGCAGCAAGCCCCGTGAGGGGACACGGAATACATGTGAAGTAATGCACGTCACGCTTCGGGCTTGGTGGCTCGCTGCGCTCACCACACTATATAAAATCAACTCCACGCCGACGTGCATAGTGGGGGCATGAAAAGGTCGGAGGACGTGTACCGCCACCCCTCGCAGGCTCGCTGCGCTCGCCACGCTTCGGGTTGACGCTGACATAGTAATTACCGTACTTGTTTCCTAGCACGGCGCCCGTCGAATGTGATCGCATACCTTAACTTAAGGTATGCGATGGACGCGACCGACGCAATTTCAGGGCTATTTTTAGCCTTTTCTATGACAATTAAATAATCTCGTCCATCGCATGCCTTTAGTTAAGGCATGCGATGCGACCGATGCGATTTTACATAGGGAACAATGTTAAATAGGCCAATGGACCCGATTTTTCATTGTATACCCACCCTTATGGGTATTTGACATGACAAATGCCCTGTGAAATCAAGAAGCCGGCGCCTTACCATCTGAGCCATAGCTCCTTGTACATACAAAGGTAGAATAATTTGGTATACTCATTCCTCCAAGAGAGGTGTTTTTATAACTTTGAATGCTTATAAAAAATGTTACAATTCATGCAGTGCAGTGATTCATATATCAAATGAAAGAGAATTTAATGCTAAATTCAAAACAATAAACAGAGGTCAAATATTTCCATTACAAGAGTAGTTATGCAGTAAAAACTACCCTTAGGGTGAAAATCCCTGTGTACTTATGGTGTCACTGTCATATCAGTCTTTCATTGGGTATCTTTTATTTTTCAAGACAGCAGCACAGCAACGTGGCATTGAGCCAACCAATGTCTGGAGCTCTTCCTTCTTTATTATGTGGTGCCATGACACAATTATAACCACAATTCTCTTTTATTGGATGGACGCCTCAGATGTACCAGTTTTTTTCAAACAGAACCACAAATGTTCTATGGGGTTCAGGTCTGGGCTGTTTCCTGGCTATCCCAGCACGTTTATGTCATTCTCTGTGAACCACTGTTTGTATATCCGTACATTGTACTGATGTTGTCACATTCCACCAACCTCTCTCACAATTGCTGCATACGAAAGAGTATCTTCACATAAAACAAAAATCCTAGATCCCTTTCTGGGTGACACGTCACCACTTTCCCTGGATGACATTGTTTTATTTATTTTTTACACTGTTAATAGCACTAAACAATACACACAAACATCCAACCATAAATGCACTTCAGTAACCAACTTTATTCTACAAAATGAAACAGCCAAACTGACCTTTCCCATCTTTGAACATGACCTTGCACCTGCTCAAATACAACAGCTGATCATTGGTCCTCAGAACGACGATTCCGATTGGCTAGTAGTAGCTGTTACTACAATCTGCTTCTTGAATCTCACTAATCTGTGCTTCTTTGTCTGACTTGAAAGTAGCATAACTTCTCTTCTAATGCACATATTTGACCTCTTTAATTTGATATATGAAGCATTGCTGTGCGTGAAGTGTAACAGTTTTTATAAGCATTCAAAGTTGAAAAACATTAATATTTCAAAAAGTGTCCGCAATTTTGGCCACCAGTGTATATAGATATATATATATAATCTCTCCACAGAGACCGCACTCTGCTTTTCTAGACATTTACTTTGTTGTATACTGTGATATTAGGCATCAGCACAATACAATGATGGCGGGATCCCAGGTGGAACGCAGGCTCTATGTAGTTGGAGCGCACACTGGACTTCCAGGCCCAGCGGCCACTGTCCAGGTGACACACCATGTGATGTGACTGAATAGTACTATTGTATTATAGCCCAGTGTATTGCCGGGTGGAACGCAAGCGTCACTTCCGGCTTTTGAGCTGGAATGCAAATTGGACTTCCGGTCCGGCTGCGCTTGCTTTCTGTTCACATTTGTGCTAGTTTCAGGTAGCGTCTGTGCTGCTATTTGGGCCACATAGAAGGAGCCTATTACACTTTATGACATATGTACTCCATGAAACGATCTATTATGATTACATAATGTTTTTGTATGATGAGAGAGATGATAGGAGGTGATGGTGTCACTTTCTGTCACCTGGGGCGAAATGTAATAGGGTGTGATTTTTGGACATGTGCGATTTTTGGTCAAAAACGGCCGAAATCGCACATTTTACCGCGAAATCGCACATTTTAAAGATGCTATTTTCAGTCACACTGAAAATCGCATCCAGATGTTTTCCCATTGTAAACTATAGAACTCGCATATGTAATAGGATGCGAGTTCTAAAGTCGCATATGGGACCTTACCAAAAAACGCAAAAAAAATAGACCAGCTTCTTGCTGGCGATTTTTACAGAACCATGCACAAATCTGTGTGATCTGTGCATGGTTCTGTCCAAAAAAAGGCTAAAAGTTAAAGTTAAAAAAAAAACGGCGTGCGGTCCCCCCTCCAGAGCATAACCAGCCCCGGGCTGAAAGAGCCGGTCCTGGTTTCATAAAATCACAGGAACAAACAAGTTGGGGTTCCGTGCATTTTATAAAACCAGCTCCAGGCTCAAGGGCCGGTCCTGGTTCCCAAAATACGGGTGACAAAAGGACTAGGGGTCCCCCGTATTTCAAGAACCAGCACCGGGCCCAACCAGCCAGCAGGGTAATGCCACAGCCGGGGGGAGACTTTTCATACAAGTTCCCATTGGCCAAAGCATTCAGCCCTCTGACTGGTCAGCATGGGCAGGGGTCCTGGGGGAGTGGGGACCCCCCCAAAGAAGGGGTCCCCCCCCCTCCAGAACTTACCAGCCCATGCTGAAGCCCGGGGCTGTCCTCGATGCCCCTGGGCTGTGGGCATCGAGCTGATTAATTGTGTAAAAAAATAGAGAAAATCCTATTGTGTATTGCTGTGGAACTATGAGTCCCAGCAAGCCTGCACCACATGCAGGGACTTGGAGAACCACAAGTCCCAGCATGTGGGGCAATAAAGGGCTGTGACGTCACTCCTCAGCGACGCGACCTATATACAATAACAGGACTTACAGGACAACTAGCAGTAAAGATATTCATATATAGCAGTTAAATAAGCAGCGCTATAAACCCAAGCATAGCAAGATATTGGTTGTTTTGAACTGTATATGCTTGGGTTTATGGCGCTGCTTATTTAACTGCTATATATAAATATCTTCACCGCTAGTTGTCCTGTAAGTCCTGTTATTGTATATAGGTTTAAGATGCACTTTTTTGTATATAGGTTTAAGATGCACTTTTTGTTTACTGGTTGCCCTGACAACGCGCCCGGCGACTAATGCGGCGGAGGCTGCGCGTCGCTGAGGAGTGACGTCACAGAACCGGACTGAGGTCAAAAACTGAAGTTTTTGGAGGTAACACCCCATTTTCAAGGTGCAGAATGCACCTTGAAAATGGGGTGTTGGTACCCTGAAATGTCGGTTTTTGATGCTCTTTTATTCATAAAAATTGATGATTTTTACAAAAGTCTGAGAGCTGCCATCTCCATCCTAATAAATATATATATATATATATATATATGTATATATATATATATATATATAGCAGTTGGTGTCCGGCACTCCGTTACCAGAGTTTAACTTGCTGGGGTGCCATCTCGATTTCCCTGGTTAGGGGATCCATGTAGATGCGTGAATTAGAGGCACTCCACAGACTTGCTTCAATGTCAAATTCCTTTATTGTCGCCCGACGGCGTTTCGGGGAAGAGTTCCCCCCGTTTTCATGCGCACAGGATACAAACTGACATATTCTACAAACAACATTTATACAGGTGGAACAATGCATGTAATTAAAATAATTTAAATAACGTGGTGCTCACCTGTCCGGCGCCGCCGCTCTGCTGGGATCTCCACACGCTGAATTCCACGTGTCATACGTATTTTGCATGAGACGGAGGCACGGCCAGTGACATCACCGCAATGCCCTCAGTTAGTTGCCAGGTAACCGCTGTAAACAAGAGTAAGATATTACTGACGCGGACCTCGGCAGGGCTGTTGCTGATTAAAAAACATGGATATATACAATAAAAACATATTTACAAAAAGCGGAGCCTACTGTCCAAAATACTGCCATAACTATCATACAGGTATAAGTATTTATAAGATGATTACAAACATATTATCAATAATAAAGCAGATGTCTGTGCTTCCCGAGCAGACCTAACACATAGACAAGATAACTAACTTTGCTGCATAACATGATCTAACTTAGGTCATGGAGTAAATATGGATAGAAAATGATTGATGAATTTCATATTAATAAACAGATAATATAAGATTAAAAAGGGGTTGCCACTAACATTTATTGATGTTTATAAGAAACACTGTAAACCCAGCGATTCATTTAGGCCCTTGGGGGCCAAGGTGTTGAGGTTATGAATCCACCTGCTTTCCCTCTGCAGGAGGATTCTGCCTCTGTCTCCCCCTCTCAATGAGGGTGGTACATGGTCTATGATTATTGCTCTTATGCTGGGAATATTATGTTTCATGATAGCACAATGCCGGGCAACAGGCTGTTCACTAGTACCACTGATCAGTGCGTGTTTTATCGCACTTCGATGTTGGGCCATGCGTTCCCGGAATTGTCTTTGGGTTTTACCCACATAGGATAAACTGCATGGACAGGTCAACATGTATATTATGTAGGTGGTAGTGCAGGTTACTGCTTGGGTGATGTTGATACGTTTCCCTGTATGGGGATGGTTGAATGATTTGCCTGGGGTCAGTGAATTACAGGTGGTGCACCCCAGACACCTGTAGCATCCCGATTTTTGTGTTAAGAAATGGGACTGCTGTTTCTTCATGAGAGGGGTGATATCTAGTTTTACCACTTTATCTCTTATATTTCGCCCTCTAGTGTAACTGGGTAAGAGTTTATTATTTTTAAGTAATGGTAGGTCTTTATCGGTGGTGACCATTGGCCACCATAGTTTAGCACACCTAACTGCTGCGTTGGTTTGTGTGGTGTACTTATTGACCCAAGGTACCACATCTTTGTTAACTTTTTTTGGACGGGCCACCATGGTTTCAGATCTCGGAATAGATAGCACGTTACGTTTGATGGTATTTAACTCTGCTTTGTTATATCCCCTTTGTACAAATTTATTAACCATTTTGTCCATGGCTTCTTCCACCTGTGTAGAGTCTGATGTTATACGGCGGACTCTTAGAAGCTGGGAATGGGGCAGACCCTTTTTAAGGGGTTCAGGATGGAAACTGTTAGATTTTAATAACGTATTCCTATCCGTGGGTTTTACGTAAATGGCTGTGGATATGGACCCTTCTTTAATGATTATGTCCACATCTAAAAAAGGAATGTTGGTATCACTTATTTCAAAGGTGAGTTTCACCTCACTAGTTGTATTATTGTGTGTTTCCAACAATGTGGTGAGCTGTTCCTTTGTTCCTGACCAGAATATTATAAGGTCATCAATAAACCTCTTAAAGAGGTATACCTCCGAGATCATGACACCACTATTGTACAACATGTCTTGCTCTGTGGCATACATGAAGGCGTTGGCGTACGATGGGGCCACTGAGGACCCCACTGCACACCCCGCCACCTGCAAATAAAACCGACCATTATATGTAAAATAATTACGTGTCAACACCAACATGAGCAATTCCAAAAATACATGTATTGGTGGACCCTCATAGTCATTGTTGTTGGTTATGAGGCACCTTACTGCCTCTACACCTGCTCCATTAGGGATACAGGTGTAGAGGCTGGTCACATCTGCACTGCACATTAATAAACCTGTAGGTAATGGTCCCAAGTTGTCAAGAGTTTGTAATAGGGCCGTAGTGTCCTTAATATAGGACGGAATTTTTTGAATACAGGGATTCAAAATGGCGTCCAAATATATGGACGTGGGTTGGTATAATGATCCCACAGATGACACTATGGGTCTCCTTGGTGGCGCTATTAATGTCTTGTGAACCTTAGGGACCATATAAAATAATGGCACCCTGGGGTTGTCCACCCTGAGTGCATTACCTAGTTCCATCGATAGGTCTCCATCTTTGCAGGCTCTTGTTATAGTCGCTTCTAGTTCTTGCTTGTACACTTTAGTGGGATCGTTTGCTAAGGGGCAGTAAGTGGCGGTGTCTGATAGGTGCCTCCTACATTCCTGATCATAGTCCTTGATGTCCTGCACCACCACTGACCCCCCCCCTTGTCAGCTCCCCGAATGACTATGTCAGTCCTTTTCGATAATTTTTCCAAGGCCTGATGTTCACCCTTCGAAAGGTTGGATCGATGGTTCGGTACGTTTCCTGATGCATTTATCACAGGTTGATCTTCTAAAAGCCTAGTGAATGACCTGATGGTAGGGTTTGTGCTGATTGGGTCAAATTTTGAACGTGGCAATATTTTCTTTAATTGAGGTGGAATTTCCTCTTCACTTGTGGTAATCGTTTTTTGTTGTTTGCCGAAGTGTTCCTTTAATCTTAATGTTCTGTTGAGTTTGAATACTTCAATTTTATGCTGGAAAGGATCAGCTGGAGTCGTTGGTACGAACGATAAGCCATGAGATAAAACTTGTAATTCCTCTTTGGTCAAGCTGGCATTTGAGAGGTTAAATACTAATTCCTCTGTATTTATTTTGGCAACATTCTTTCTCTCTTGTCTCTGCCACTGCTTCGCCCGCCGCGTCCTCTTGGCAGTATTGGGTTTGCTGCGCGGGCGGTCACCCCTAAAGGGGGGATACCTTGGCGTGAGGTAGATGCTTGGCTGTCCGACTCACTATAGGAGGTGCTGGAATCATCTTTGCGGGACTGCTGTTGTCTTTGGCGGTAGCTTTTTTGGGGGTATCTCCTTTCTTGCCTGGGTTGGCCGCTCGTAAGCCAGGAGTATACTCGCCTCTGTTCATAGTCCTGCTGCACCTTCGTAAGTTTTTCTTTTTTGAAGGCCACTAACTCTCTTTTATATTTCGCCATCTGGGTTTCTAATTTCTGTACCATGGTTCAGTGGTATCATGTTTGTGGGCCACTTCAAAGGTCGTCAGCTGTTCTTTAGTGTTGTTCAACTCCCTTGTAGATTCATCTATTACCAATAACAACAAGTCCATTGAACATTTATTCAATATGGCTACCCACCGTCGGCAGAAGTTGACATTATACCTGCCGATGGTGGGCATATTGTGGATGCGGAATCCTCTGGGGATTTGGTTGCTGCGGTAATAGTCTGACAGACTTATCCCTTGGTACAGATAATCACATTCTTTCTGTTTGAGTTTTAACCACTGATGGAATAGGCTGTCACTTGTGGGTTGAACGGCATCATCATCCATTTTCTGTGTTATTAGGATCTTATGTGCCTCAACATCCGAGTAGCTAAATCGGTCGCTTGCATCCAGACTGATTAGTTCCAATGCTTGATCCATATCTGTGGAATCTGTCATGAGTGCTGCTGGGTCTCACACTGACTATATATATATATATATATATATATATATATATATATATATATATATATATATATATTGGAGGAAAAGGGCACTCACCAATTTGGTAAAATATTGGTATATATATATAGTGCTCGAAGTGGGCTGGTATACAGCGGTATGGTACCGGCACTTTCTTCGAGCACTGAATTTTTTTTTTAATCTTCAGCGCGCAGAACCTGGCTCCCCTGCTCACAGCTGTCTACTCAGCTCTGCCCCCCCCCCCCCCTACTAGCAGTAGCCGATGGGTCACCCAGCAGCGCACTGTCTCAAAGCGCTGCCCACCCCCTGGCATCGCCCCCTCCCTGTGCAGGCAGCAGGACTCGGTGTCTGGGGCTGGAGGAGGCTGCTGCGCTATAGCCCAGCCGCTCCCAGCCACACACACACACAGCAGGGGAGTGGGGACCGGGAGGAAGGCAACGGCTGCAGGAGGTGGTAAGAGGCTGGGGATAGAACCCAGCAGCTGCTATGGGACACGAGGCAGTGTTGCCTACCTTCCCACATTTTCTCAATCCTTCCTCCAGCTCCCCTGCAAGCCCCTCCGTTCCTCCTCGTTTTCTGTGCCGTTGCCTTAAATAAATAAAAAACTGACTGCGCATGCGCAAACCAAATGCCGGCCACCGCTGGACTGTGGGGGGCCATAAAGAGAAAGTGTAGATTCGGCAGCAGGGGCAGGATAGGGAGTGTCAGCAGCATGAGCACCAGTGCTGTCCCCCTCCAGGATTGAGGAAGTGTCAGACAGACAAGACAAGACACAGACTCAGACAATGGGTAGAAGAACGCTGCTGCCAGAGAGCTGAGAGTGACAGAGGGAGGCTGACTGCCAGGGCTGGGACACCACAGCACGCTCACTGCTGCTAAGTGTCTCCCACGTGTGTAGTAAGTAACAGACTGTGGATGACAGCTCTGCTGCAAGCCTGTGCAGTTGCTGGGGACATAGAGATATTCTGTATAATGGCATGTGCTGGGTAACAGTTAAGGGACTCTTAACGTAACTTCCTGTGACCAATTCTGTGCCTCCTCCTACCTGTGACCCATCCTGTGCCTCCTACCTGTGACCCATTCTGTGTCTCACCCTACCTGTGCCCCAGTCTGCACTCCATCCTGTCCCTCATCTTACCTATTCACCAGCTTGTTCCCCATCCTGTGCCTCATCCTGTACTCCATTTATGCCCCATCCTGTCTCCAGCTCGTGCCTTATTTTATAATGTGTAAGGGGCACTAGTACTAGATAGTACAGTATATGGTATCCTCCTACTAATAAGGGGTATGTGGTGTGGTACACTACACGTAGACACACCCCCTTTTGAGTGACCACGCCCCATTTTCCAGATCGCGCATAACTACTTTAATTTTCCATACCCCCACTTTTAAATTTCCACTTCGAGCACTGTGTGTGTATGTATGTATGTATGTATGTGTGTGTGTGTGTATATATATATATATATATATATCCTGATGAAGATGTTTGAATAACATCGAAAACGTTTGATCACCAAACTGCTTGAGACTCTTTATTTCTAACTCCAGGTGCCGCCGATATATATATATATTTATTATACACACACATAGTACCAGTAACAGAATAGGGACATTCAGAGTTCTATACTACCCCCTCAAACTGTACAGTACACACATATAATATAAACACTAGAACGTCTCTGTTCCTCTGCTGCTGCCCGCTGGCGTGTCATTCCCACTGACAGTACTCACCACCTCAGACATTACACTCTGCATGTAATGCGTGTCTATAGTACCTGCGTGTGTACTCTGTACACATCCTGTAACCAGTCACAGCAGCCTCCTCCTGATTATGATACCTGCACCCCTCTTATGCCCTAGTGTGCAGTATAAGCCGCACTGACTGGGAACCGCGGCTAGTACAGTCTCAGCATGTCCCCATCTTTATGCGGTCACAGAATGGAAGCTGTGGAGAGAGATGAGAGGGGAAGCCACTCCTCCTCACCTCAGCACAGAATGCATCCCAAAATCCAAGTCACCACACCTGGAGCAGTCGTGCATCCCATTGTGCGTCCTCCGGCAACCTGGTATTGTTCTGCTTGGCAGTGTGACGGTTGTCAGTAGTACTAGGGTCCCTAAAATAATACATAGGAGTCACTGTATGTTAAATCCAGCTGGCTGTACAGGCTTACTGTACTGTGTAAGACACACATAAAATGGAATATTGTTTAAAACTTTATTCCATGCTACTTTTTATACAGTATTTATATAAATCCACTTTGGTTTTCCAGCATATTTAAATAGCATTTATGATTTTCCTAAGGAGTGGGAGGAGAGACATAGAAATCAAGGGAGAGATAAACACGGGTCAGAAGGAGAGAGATCTGCTTTCTCTGCTGCAAGGATGGATCTGGCAGCTACAGTATGTAGACACAAGCCATGAGCCCTAAGGTTTAGAATTGTACAAGGCTAATCCACCCCCAGCAACCACGGCACCACTTTCCCCATGGTACTTACCCCACTGCTTCATTTATGGATGCTAATCCTGAAGCTGAGGTGACACAACAATTCAGTACATGAGTTAGACAGACTCCCAGTAGTGCTTTGCATAGGAGGCTAAAGGCCCCCATACATTAGTCCGACTTAGTCCCCTGCAGCTCCCCGGGAGGGGGAAGCACGATTAGGCACTTGATGTGCCAAGGTTTGCATATGATAAATCTCATGGATTTATCATATGCAGTCCCCGGGGAGCTGCAGGAGGAGGGAGTCGTGCGGGGGATGGCAGCGGGATGCCGGCTAATTGAGAGCCGAGCAGGGAGAGGCTACATAGGGACCCGGGCAGGAGGAAGCTGTTGCGGGGGATGCCGGCTATAGAGAGCCAAGCAGGGGGAGGCTGCATATGGCGCCGGGCTGGAGGAAGCTGTTGCGGTGGGGTGACAGCGGGAGGCGAGCAGGGAGAACTTGATGACATGACGCTGGCTGCCGGGCAGCGCCGCAGCAGCGGGAGCCGGGAGAAACAGATAACTTAAAAAAAAAAAACGCCCATAGAGATGACTTGCAAGCCATTGATTGGCTGAGACCTCTCTCAGCCAATCAGCGATTGGCTGAGAGAGGTCTCAGCCAATCAATGGCTTGCTAGTCATCTCTATGGGCGTTTTTTCCCCCCAAGTTATCTGTTCCTCCCGGAACAGATGGGGGGCCTTTACTCACACACAGCCTGGAGAATGGGGGCGGGGCAAAGCCAGTAAGAGAAGAAAGGAGGAGCAGTGGGGAAAGCCAGTACTGATTGGTCAGTACTCGTGAGAGCTCTCTCCCCCTCTGCACAAGTGCTGCTGCTGGCAGACGTGCAGATGCTGTGTCTTGGAGCTCTGCCCGGGCCGGCTCTACTGGCACTGCGCGTAAGCCGGCAATCAGTGACAGGAGGAGGGTGCAGTCTGGACTGACCAGTCTGCGGCAGTGATCACCCTATTTGCATCCCTGCCTGATTGGACGGCTGATCCGTCGCTTGGAAGCCACTGCCAGTGCAGCCACAGTCCATCACTGCTCAGCAGTTCCACGGGTGTCAGTTTGTGAGTTTGGAGTGGGCAGCCAGTTGGGCTGTACTGTGGATCAGGCAACATCAATTCGTTAATGAATTCATCATGCTGGCCCTGCCTGCCAGCGCCACTTCCCAAAGCACTATCCCGGCTTGTGTCTGGCGTCGATCTCAAATAATTGGGGGATGCGGAGGGGGGGCTGCAAGCTGCCCCCTGTTCTGACGCCCCTGACCCAACCCCACTCTCACACCTACACCACCGACATACAACACACCCCTATACCTACACGGCAGGACAATGACCCTGCCAGCACCCAGCCCTGACAATAAAACACAGACCTGCACAGCGGGACAGTCACCCCAGCAGTCCAGCTCCATGAGCCCTTCACCGCTCGTTGTAGCTCAGCCGCTGTCTCAGTGAGTCAGTGGGACACTCACACTGCGACCATTGCACACATCCCTCCATCCAGCATGCGCTGCGGAGGGGTGTCAGTCAATCAGGCCGGGTGGGCGGTTGTTGGGGCTGCAAGGCAGCGCTAGAACATTTCCGGACATTTTATAGGTGCTTTGGGCCCCTACCATTTTGGGGCCCCTGGGCAACTGCCCTTCATTCAAGCCCATACGTTAAGATGGCCCTGGGTTGGTCCCCTCTCTGAGGAGGACTGGGAGATGGGTTTGGGCAGCCCGCTCCTATCAACTACAACCTCTAGATTCCAGCAGATACAGTTATACCTACTACATAGAGTATACTTAACCCCTGTTAGGCTTTTTAAGATGGGAGGTAGGGTGGATTCAAATTGTCCTAAGTGCAGCGCACCGAGTGGCACCTTTTGGCACCTACTGTGGAATTGCCCTGTAATTTCGGCATTCTGGCAGGAAGCAATACACACAATGGTAGCCACGGTCATCCCAAGGGATGTGTTTACTCCAAGGCTATGTACTTTGGCAATATGGGCAGAAGACATACTAGAACACTGGTGGCCAACCTGTGGCTCTTGAGCCTCATGCGGCTCTCCCCCTTGTAAAGTGCGGCTCCTGCTGCCCGCTGCCCACCGTCTGTCCCAGTCCCCCCTGCCGCCGGTTCCCTGAATCCCTTCTCCTTCTGAGGGGAGGAGAGTGCACATAGCGTATCTCTCCTACCCCTTACTGTGCATCCTTGTGACTGGGCCGTCCGCCAATCAGAGCTCGTGGGCCAGCGAGCTTTGATTGGTGGGCGGCCCAGTCACAGGGAAGTGAGGGGGAAGGAGACGTGCGGTGTGCTGTGCTCTCCTCCCATCTGTGACATGACAGGAGGACTGCAGGGGGACACCAGACTGTCCTCTCCCTGCCTGGCAGCAGAAACAACAATGGTGAGTGCTGCTGCTGGGAAATTTACACTGTGGGGGCATAGCAGTTTGTGGCACTGTGGGGGCATAGTTTGTGGCACTGTGGGGGCATAGCAGTTTGTGGCACTGTGGGGGCATACCAGATTTTTGGCACTGTGGGGCATACACGGCACCGTGTGGTGCATACCTGGCACCGTGGGGGGCATATGTGTATCTGGATATTTGGGTTTTGTAGTGCTGCGCTCTGCCTAAGTATTAAAGTGTGTGTGTGGTCATAATAACAGTCCGTTATTGAAATTGAAAAAAAACACACTTTACTGGTAAATCAAGGTGCGAATTGACATGCACATGCAAAATTTAAAGATAAAATATAGATGAAAGTCAAATCATAAACTTAAATACATACATAGTCTGCAAGTATTGTTGCAGCACAAGTGGATAATAGTTTAAATAAGCAACAGTTGCCGATATGTGCACAAACTCCCAAGGAGTCAGATTGGTGATCTGTCCTGGTTGGGCAGTGTGTACGCTCTTGCGGTGCTGTTGCTTTGAAAAGTAAATTTCACGTCAGAGATGAGACACAACCTTAGGTTGTTAATAGCAACGGGGGAACAACCTAAGGTTGTGTCTCATCTCTGACGTGAAATTTACTTTTCGGTACTTGTTTCCTATCTGGGCGCCCAGGATTTCTACGTACGGCACCGTAATGAAATCGGATCGCATTGCATCGGATACCACAAATGCACATACACGATATTGAACGATGCGATGCGATCCGATTCGATTTCCCAATGAAATCGGATCGCATCGGATACCACAAATGCACATACACGATATTGAACGATGCGATCCGATTCGATTTCCCATAGGAAACAATGTTAAATGGATCAATTTACCCAAATCAGCATAGGGAAGAATGGTAAATGGGCCAGAAACCCCAAAAAAACCCACAGAGCAGTGGAATGTCCCCCCAAAAGTAGTTGACGCCACCCCGCCATCAACGTGAACCCGAAGCGTGGCGAGCGCAGCGGTACGCGTCCTCCGACCTTTTCATGCCCTACTATCCACTAGGGCGTGGAGTGAGAATAGAATAGTGTGGCGAGCGCAGCGAGCCACCGAGCCCGAAGCGTGGCGAGCGCAGCGAGCCCCGCGAGGGGACGCGGATACCTTCACAGGTAAACGCGTCCCTTTGCGGGCTTCCCAGGTGTCCGCGTCGCCATGGACACCTGGGAAGCCCGCGAGGGGACGCGTATAACTGTGAAGGTATCCGCGGGGCTTGCTGCGCTCGCCACGCTTCGGGCTCGGTGGCTCGCTGCGCTCGCCACACTATTCTATTCTCACTCCACGCCCTAGTGGATAGTAGGGCATGAAAAGGTCGGAAGACGCGTACCGCCGCTCCTCGCGGGCTCGCTGCGCTCGCCACGCTTCGGGTTCACGTTGATGGCGGGGTGGCGTCAACTACTTTTGGGGGGACATTCCACTGCTCTGTGTTTTTTTGGGGGGTTTCTGGCCCATTTACCATTCTTCCCTATGCTGATTTGGGTAAATTGATCCATTTAACATTGTTTCCTATGGGAAATCGAATCGGGTCGCATCGCATCGTTCAATATCGTGTATGTGCATTTGTGGTATCCGATGCGATGAGATCCGATTTTTATACGGAGAATAGCATGGTGCGCAATTAACTTAGCGGGCGCCCAGATAGGAAACAAGTACCTACTTTTCAAAGCAACATCTCCGCAAGAGTGTACACACTGCCCAACCAGGACAGATCACCAATCTGACTCCTTGGGAGTTTGTGCACATATCGGCAACTGTTGCTTATTTAAACTATTATCCACTTGTGCTGCAACAATACTTGCAGACTATGTATGTATTTAAGTTTATGATTTGACTTTCATCTATATTTTATCTTTAAATTTTGCATGTGCATGTCAATTCGCACCTTGATTTACCAGTAAAGTGTGTTTTTTTTCAATTTCAATAACGGACTGTTATTATGACCACACACACACTTTAATACTTAGGCAGAGCGCAGCACTACAAAACCCAAATATCTATGTACAAGCAAAGGATTAGTCACCCTTAAAGTGCAGCTGCTAGCCGAACACGATTCAGTGCGCTGATTACAAACCCATTTCTATATGTGTATCTGGCACTATTGGGGGCATATGTATATATGGCACTGCACTATTGGAGGCATATTTGTATCACACCCACCCAAGGGGTCAAAATAGACTACGCCCCTTTTTTTGGCGCATGTGCCTTCGGCGCACGCATGATGTCGGATCTTTAGCTTGACTACCGATATTTTTCGGCTCTTTACCTCTGACTGGTTGGCTACCCCTGTACTAGAAGAACCCACCCAAAGTTATGTTACTCAGTTATGTACCTTGATAAAAGTTTGCATTGCCAGGTCATGGTTGGCCTCAAGCGGCCCTACATGGAGAGAATGGATATCATTGTCCAATGAGGTGGCACTAAATTAAAAAATTCTCTATCTCTCTAGAGGTTCTGAGAAAAAATATCATGCCATATGGAACAAATGATTAGACTCCCCCTTCGTGCACCAGGGTTAACTCCCCGGTGGACAACCTGGGTCTCCCCTCATTGCTATCCTGGGGCATGCATGCCCTTGCTGTGTTGGAGAGTTCTGGGTTTCCATATTAAACCTATATAAATGCATGTCTGTTGGCATGTATGCATCCCTGTTAACATACATCCCATCAAAATTGCGGTGAGCCCCTACCGTTTCCCCACCTCGTGCAGAGCCTACTCATTAAGCGAGAAGTGCCTTGATCGGGCTGCGAAAGAGCAACACAACAACCTTAATGCGATGTATCACAACATGTTTTTCTCTTTCCTCCAGTCTGGTGACACAGCTTACGATGGGATGTAGGAGGGTCCGCCAGGAGCCAGGCACCTATGCTTCTAATTCTTTGGGAGCAGGCTCCTCCCTACTGCATCCCATAATGCTTCAGTTAGTTTTAGGTGCCCACAGGAGTGGGTGCTATGCTTTGCAGCTGCGCTGCAGCTGCGTTTTTTTCTTCGTATTTTTTTTTTTTTTAGATTAGTTAGGCTTTTTATTATTTTATTAATGCACTAGCTAGAGCAGGTTTGCCAGTGTGTCGCTTCTCACAGAAGTGCATACACACTGAGAGCGCAGCAGAGGCTGACAGAAGCGCGTCCTGTCAGCTCTCTGTGTGCAGAGGGACACCTTTTTATTCCCTCTGCTCAGCGCTTAGTCTCTTTAGGATAGAGGCTTTCCTGGGCCCCGGGGGTGTCCTAACCGGCTCCTTGCAGAAGGGGATCGTGGGGGACGGACCCCCCGCGATGGCGCCTGCCATCTTGAAGGGTTTAGGGACGGAAATCCCGCCAGGGAAGTGAAGTCCCTTACAGGAGTCCAGCGCTGCTGGACGACTCCATTGTGGTCCCATTGAGGGAGGTACAAGGAGGTGAGAGAGAGACAATGCGGGAGCGGCCGAGGGGGGAGAAAAGCACCAGATGGGCTGGTCTCCCTACTGAGGCAGAGACTTGGTCTCTTCCTGCACTGTGTTTGGCGCCTTTTTCACCGCGCTGCGGAGCTAACAGGGTGATTTTATACAGACTACAGTCTCTTCTCAGAAGCGCTTCCCTCGCTGATCGCTGACAGGATTACCAGCTCAGATAAGTACTCTGATACATTGCTCTGTGCGGTGCCTGTTCATTTTGCATTGTGTTTAGATACATGGCTGAGGGTTTTACTTCTGCTGCTGTGGAGGAGACATGCTGCTGTAGGCTGGACATGTTTATTTACTGTAAAAAGTGTGATGCTAAATTTACATGTGAACATGAGGATCAGGGGGATTTATGCCCGTCCTGTGAGGCTGTTCCCTGTGGATCACGCGCCCCCAGACCAGAGATAGCTGAACCTGCGTGGGCTTTGGCTCTGGGCAGGTCTATGAATGCTCTTACTGAGGCTTTGAATAGGCAGAAGGATTCTTTGATAGGGTCTCCTGGCCATTTTACATCGTCTCAGGTGTCTCGGGGGTCACTTACCCCGGCTCAGGGGGACCCCATTTTGCTGCAAGCTATGCAGGATACTGCCCAGGGGGTTCATAAAATGACTGCACTGATGGAGCAGTTTACAAAATGCTCTGATGAGAGTGTGCTTAGGCACCCTGTGTCTACACCACCAATTATGGGTGTGATGAGAACTGGAGTTGGGACATCAGTGAGGAAGCTGAGGCGTTAACTTAAGGCATTGAGGATTTGATTGTGGCTGTTAAGCAGACTTTGAATCTTACAGAGGAGGAAAAGACTCCTGTCTCTTGTGTGTTTAAAAAGAGTCGCAGGGACCCTGTATGTTTCCCCTCAGATGAGGGAATGTCATCTCTTTTAAATGAGGCAGGAAAGACTCCTGATAAGAAATTGTTGATAGCAAAAAGGTATGCTAATATGTACCCTATGCCAGAGGAGCATACCAAATTATGGGAAAAAGCCCCATTAGTGGATGCATCAGTTGCTAGGCTGTCAAAAGCCACTGCCTTGCCGGTCCAAGGGGGTGCTGCCTTTAAGGACCCAGTGGACAAAAAAGTGGAAGGCTGTTTGAAGGCTATTTTTGAAGGCGTGGGTTATACCTTGAGACCCATTATTGCATCTGCCTGGGTCACAAAAGCCATGATCAAGTGGGCGGAGGAGCTTGCTGGGCTGCTCCACCAAAACTCAGAGGCTTTTATTCTGGCAGAGAAATTGAGATCTGCCGCAGAGTATGTCTGTGAGGCTGGTGAGGAAGGAGCTAAAATGGCATCCGGAGTGTCTGTAATCTCAGTGTCTGCTAGAAGGGCTCTTTGGCTCAAAGCTTGGGAAGCTGATAGTGAGTCTAAGAAGTCCCTGGAAAGCTTGCCTTTTAAAGGGGAGTTATTGTTTGGCTCGGAGCTGGAAGCCATTATCAAGCAGGCTACTGGGGGCAAGAGTACTTTTCTTCCCACTACTTCCAAGAGTTCAGGCTCCAAGTTTGGAGTTTTCAAGCCGTCCTTTCGGCCGCCATTTCAGGGCGGGGCGTCCAACAGAGGCCAGTCTGGCCGTGGCAGATTTCAGGCCGGCAGAGGAAAGGTTCCCAGAGGCCGTTTTGGTGCCTTTACAAAAAAGCATGTAGCTAAAGGGGATGACAAGTCCTCTGCATGATGGGGCGGGGACACCCCGTTCTGGGCTCTCCTAAGGTTTGCAATTGGAGAAGACCATTGGCAGTTTCAGGCACTGCCGTTTGGTTTGGCAATGGCTCCGAGAGTTTTCAGGAAAGTGATGGCGGTCATGGCTGCAGCTCTCCGTCTAAGGGGAATAGTAATTATTCCTTATTTGGACGACCTTTTATTCAAGGCGGAGTCGGCGGGAAAACTTCAGGAACACCTGAGTGTTGCGACGCAGTTCTTGCAGGAACAGGGTTGGGTGCTAAACCTTCCCAAGTCACATCTAACACCTACACAGAGTCTGCAGTTCCTCGGGGTTATTTTGGACACACACCTTCACAGGGTGTTCTTACCTCACCCCAAAGCGGTGGAGATTCGGCAGATGGTGCTGACAATTCTCCGGGCCCCTGCACCGACGGTGTGGCAGGGAGTAAGGCTGCTGGGCAAAATGGTAGCGACCTTCGAGACGCTGCAGTTTGCCAGATTCCATTCACGGTCCTTCCAATGGAACATACTAGCAGGCTGGTCCGGCAATGCCAAGACCATGAAACAGGAGCGGCTGGCCTTGTCTCAGGAAGCAAGAATATTCCTGAAATGGTGGACGGATAAAGAGACTCTGCAGATAGGGTGGTCCCTTTGCTCATGGGACTGGTTGGTCATCACGACGGATGCCAGTCTCAGGGGCTGGGGGGCAGTGGTGCTTCACCTGAGATTGCAGGGCCTTTGGTCAGTGGAGGAATCCAGTCTTCCCATAAATATACTGGAACTGAGAGCAGTATGGAATGCCTTGTGTCAAGCAGAGGAATTCCTGAAGGGTTTGCCAGTACGAGTACAATCCGACAATGCCACTACAGTGGCATACTTAAATCACCAGGGCGGTACTTGGAGCAAGATGGCGATGGCAGAGATTGTGAAGATCTTCACCTGGGCGGAGGTTCAGGTTCTGGCACTGTCAGCCGTTTTCATTCCGGGGATCCGGAATGTGGAGGCGGACTTTCTCAGCAGGGCGGACCTGATGGAGGGGGAATGGTCACTCCATCGGGAGGTGTTTCAGAAGATGGTAGACAGATGGGGACTGCCAGACATAGATCTTATGGCGTCCAGGACCAATTGTCAAGTACCGAGATTTTGCTCTCGGTCAAGGGATCCGTTGGCTTGGGCAGTGGATGCCATGACAATTCCTTGGTCTTTCAATCTGGTCTACATCTTCCCCCCGTTCCCAATGATCTCGAGGGTGTTGAAGAGGATAAAGAACCAGGGAGTACTGGCCATTCTGGTTGCACCAGATTGGCCCAGGAGGTCATGGTACTCAGACATACTGAGATTATCGACGGAATCGTGGCGACTTCCTCTTCAGCCGGACTTGCTAAGCCAAGGGCCGTTCCTGCACCAGGACCTAGCTTGTCTAAATTTGACGGCGTGGCATATGAATCCTCCTTATTGAGAAAAAAGGGGTTTTCAGAAGAGGTCATACAGACCATGCTAAGGGACAGAAAACCGGTGTCTGCGGCCAATTACCACAGGGTGTGGAGAATCTACATCAGGTGGTTCATACCTCCAAGTTTAAGGTTGCGAGGCTTCTGGAGTTCTTACAGGATGGACTGTCGTCAGGGTTAAGTTTGCAGTCTCTGAAAGTGCAAATTTCGGCGCTTTCCATTTTCTTTCAAAAGAGAGTGGTTCTGTTGCCGGAGGTACAAACCTTTTTACAGGGTGTGGCCAGGATTAAGCCTCCTTACAGGCAGCCAGTTGCACCATGGGACTTATCTCTTGTTTTGTCCATGCTGCAGAAACCTCCTTTTGAGCCACTGAGATCGGCTGATCTAAAGTACCTTACCTGGAAGCTTACTTTTTTATTGGCCATTGCCTCGGCTAGGCGTGTGTCAGAATTGGGTTCCTTGTCTTGCAAGTCCACTTTTTTGATTTTTCATGATGACAGGGCTGTACTTAGGAAAGTACCAAAATTCTTACCTAAAGTGGTTTCCTCTTTTCATTTGAATCAGGACATTGTGCTTCCAGTTTTTTCCCCGCCTGAGGGAACGAGGAATAGGGACCGTTTGAAAAAGTTGAATGTGGTTCACGCATTGCGAATCTATATCAGTAGAGTAAAGGATGTTCGCAAATCAGATTTGCTGTTGGTTTTGTACGATGTACATAAGCTTGGGTGGCCTGCTTCAAAGCAGACGATTGCTTGTTGGTTGAGATCAACTATTGCGTTTGCCTACTGTAAGGCAGGTAGGCCTGTGCCATCTCGCATAAATGCCCATACTACAAGGTCCGTTGCGTCTTCATGGGCAGTGCGTCATGGGGCCACAGCGGAGCAGCTGTGCAGGGAAGCCACCTGGTCCTTTGTTCACACCTTTACAAAATTCTACAGGTTTCATGAGTTCGCGTCGGAGGACGCTTCATTTGGACGGGCAGTGATGAGAACTGGCAGTCTGAGCGTACCCTCCCAAAGGACCAGCTCGTGAACGTCCCATCGTAAGCTTTGTCACCGGACTGGACGAAAGAGAAAAGGGGATTTTTGTAAGAACTTACCATTTGAACCCCTTTCTCTGAGTCCAGTCTGGTGACACAGCGATCCCTCCCTAATGCTCAGTAAGTTGTACCGTTCATGGTTGCCATGTTATGTGTTATAAGTTGCATATATGATGTTCAGGCATTGTACTGAGTTATGTATCCTAGTGTGCTGTTGAAGTTTAACTGAAGCATTATGGGATGCAGTAGGGAGGAGCCTGCTCCCAAAGAATTAGAAGCATAGGTGCCTGGCTCCTGGCGGACCCTCCTACATCCCAAGGTTAGCTGTGTCACCGGACTGGACTCAGAGAAAGGGGTTCGAACGGTAAGTTCTTACAAAAATCCCCTTATTTAATCCATATATGCATAAGTTTATAATCACAATGTTTTTTTACATATATACCTCTGTCTAATGGAAATGATTGTTTGAAACACAAGCAATTTGTTATATGCATTATTAAACAATTGATCAAACAAAATAGTAAAAAAAAAACATGAAATTTTTTTTTGTCATGCCAGTTTATTGCCACAATTAATTTACAACAAAATACAATGCAATTTTTTTTTTTTTAACTTCAATAAGTATTTATTGGAAAAAGTTTCACATTACAGTGTATAGACATATGAAATATGAGGGAAAACAATGTCAGGGGGGGGGTTAGGAGAGCAGGGGGGGTGGGGGGGGGTGGGGGGAACGGACTAGTGATCGAGCATACACCTCGCTACGCAGAGCGAGTTAATTAGAGCAAACAATCATAAGAATAGGGTAATTATCAATGAGAGCGGTGGTAACCATAGGAGCAGTAGTAACAATAAACAGCAGTGAAAACATTGAAAGCCATGAGAACAAGAAAAACCATAATGGAAGGCATATATCCTAGGGGGGGACCTAAGTGGACCTCCTGACTCTTTCACGTCTCGTCAGGTTCGTTGAGGCTGAACTGTCGGGGGTCTGAGGCGGATGGGGGGGAGAAGAGTCTGGATCCTTCACCCTCTGTTATATATGTGTGCCAATATCGCCACTGTGGGGCAACAGAAGAGGCAGGGGGCATGCTAAGGGAGGGGCCAGTCTCCATCATAAAGTGGTAGTTTGTCTTCGAGACCACCTGTAGTAGGGATGGAGGGTCTGGTTGCTTCCATTGTTGTGCCAGAGTGGCACGCGCAGCTATAAGGATGTGTCCTAGCACCAGCCTCTTCTCCTTAGGTATCTCTTGTGGGTAGATGTGTAGTAGGGCTAGGGAGGGATCTGGAACAACTGGGGTGTTGATTACTGCGGATATTAACTCAAATACATCTGACCAGTATTTAAGGATATTGGGGCAAGACCAGAATATATGAAATATGTCCCCTGTTTGACCACACAGTCTCCAGCATTTATTGGGACAAGACGGCCAGAAGGAGTGTAAGCGCACTGGAGTCATATAGGTTCTGTTTATAAGCTTAATATGCATTTCTGTGTGGTTCAAGCAACGGGACATGTCAAAAGAGGTGAGGAAGATTAGACGCCATTCATCTGGGGAGAAGGTTCTTCCAAGGTCGGCTTCCCACTTCTTATGCGCTGGGGCTTTCGAGAAGGAGTGAGGCGTTATAAGAATCTTATACCAGAAGGATATATCCCGTTTGGTGTAAGGATTGAAAGGTCTGGAGAAGATATGTTGGAGAGTAGGTTGTGGGCGGGGTAGCTTCGCAATGGAGGAGTTCCACCAGTGTGTTACTTGGATATAATGTAAATATTCTGATGTGGGTAGATGGTAGCTGTTTTGTAGGGAGACGAACGAGAGGGGGGCGTGTGAGTCGAGTATGTCCCCCAGAGTGTTAACGCCGCGGGCTTTCCAAGAGTTAAGGTTAAGGTTTGGGATTAATTTGGCTACGGTCGAGATGGGAACGGAGGGGAGGTTGTTTGTGACGGTGTCTAAGGTGGAGAGGAGCTGGTCCCAGGCGAGAAGGGAAGCCTTGGTGGCCGGGAGGAGGAGTGGTAGGGGCGGCCTGAGTTGTCGGGGGATTCTGAAAAGGTCAGCCAGTGGGATGTTGGGGGAGAAAGATTGCTCGATGGAGACCCAGCTTGTCGGTGTGCTAGGTTCTGAGAAGTGTTTAATTGGGGCCAAGAGGGACGCCATCTGATAGAGATGCAGATCTGGGAGGTCCAGGCCACCAAATGCCCTTGGGAGGTGGAGTCTGGCTCGAGCAATCTTTGGGGGCTTAGACGCCCATATGTATTTTGACATAATGTTTGTGCACGTCTTGAGGGCCCTCTTTGGAAAATTGTAGGGGATGGTCCTGAACAGATACATTAATTTTGGCAGAAGAGACATTTTGAAAGCCGCCATACGACCCATCCAAGAGATGTCGAATGCGGACCAGGAGTTGGAGATGGTGGACAGGGTGTCTAATAGGGGGGTAAGGTTAACTTCGAAGACTTTGGATGTGGTGGAGGGGATTTGGATCCCTAGGTATTTTATGGAGCCCCTTTGCCAGTTATATTGATATGACGCTTGTAGTTGGTGGATGTGAGGGAAAAGGTTGATGGGGAGTGCGTCAGTCTTGGTTGTGTTGAGTTTGTAGTACGAGGCCCTGCTGTATGAATCTAAGATGTCGTGGAGGTGAGGTAGTGTAGAGATGGGGTTGGTTATGAACAACAGGACGTCATCTGCGAAGAGGCTGCATTTGTGACGGTCGGGGCCCATCTGTAGGCCTTCCATTCTAGTGTCGTTTCGTATGGTGATGGCCAGGGGTTCAATTGAAAGAACAAATATGAGCGGGGAGAGGGGGCAGCCCTGTCTGGTACCGTTTGTGATTTGGAAAGGGTCAGAGAGGAACCCGTTGCTAAACACCCGGGCTGAGGGCGAGCTATATAGAGTCAGTATGGACTTAAAGATGTGGCCTGAAAAGCCAAATCGCCGCAGGACCTCCTGCATGTAGTGCCAGTTCAATCTATCGAACGCTTTTTCCGCGTCTAAGGATAGTAAGAGGAGGTCCTGTTCGTTGGCTAGAGAGTCGATTAGGTTGAATACCCGCCTGGTGTTGTCGGAGGCCTGTCTTCCTGGTACAAACCCGGTTTGGTCAGGGTGTATCAGGAGCGGCAGGACTTGGTTAATGCGTAGGGCCATCAGCTTGGCGAACAGTTTAATGTCACAGTTCAGTAGGGCTATGGGTCTATAGTTCTGGCAGAGGGATGCGTCTTTCCCAGTTTTGGGTATCGTGACTATGCGTGCTTCTAGAAGTTCTGGGGGGGCCGATCCAAGGAAAGAGAGTTCGTTAAAGAGATTTGTTAATGTTGGAGTCAGTAGGTCCATGAATGTTATGTAGAAGTCGGTAATGAATCCGTCTGGGCCGGGGGCTTTATTGCGTGGGAGGGATTTTATAGCTGCTTGGATTTCCGTTTGTGACCAGGGGGCGTTAAGGGCTTCTAGCTGCTCAGGGGTGATAGAGGGAATATGGATTCTGTCTAGGAATGTCGAGATCGATTCAGCAGAGGGTTGGGGGGTGGAGGTATCAGAGGACAGGTTGTAAAGCTTGGAATAGTATTGGGCAAATTGATTCGCTATGTCTTTAGGGTTGATAACTTTGGTGTTATCAGGAGTGATAAGGTGTTTAATTTTGTTCCTAGCTTGTTGAGCCCTCAACTTTCTGGCTAACATTCTAACTGATCTGTTGCTAAACAAGTAGAATTTATGTCGCAATCTGTTCAATGCCATTTGTGTGCGGGCTAGGAGGAGTTTTTGGATCTGGCTACGGATGCTTGAGATCTCCTTTTTGAGATCTCTGGATGGGGATGTTTTATTTTGAGCTTCCAGATCCTTCAGTTTGGTCTCCAGCTCCTGCTGGGTCTTAACTGAGCGTCGTTTCAGGGAAGCTCCCACTTGGATTGCAGCTCCCCTGGTGACTGCTTTTAAGGCACACCAGTGGTTTATGGTGGAGGTGTCCTGGGGGGAGTTGGTGGAGAGGTAGTTGTTAATGGAGGTTAGTATAGAGAGTTTGGAGGAGGGGTCTTTGAGGAGATGGGGGAAGAGTCTCCATGGTCTCGGGGGGTTTTTAGAGGAGCGGACATTCCATTGCCAAGTAACCGGTGCGTGGTCTGACCAAGTAATGGGTAAAATGTCTACATCTTTTGTGTGCTGTAGGGTCCACTTATCACAAATTATATAATCTATCCTAGAGTATGAATTGTGGACTGGCGAGAAGAAAGTATATTCGCGGCCAGAGGGGTATTTGGATCTCCATGTATCGTATAGGTCAAACTCCAGGAGGAGATTACGGAAAGCAAGAGATGGGCCAGATTCGCGTGTGGAAGTAGGAGGGGGGGGGGGGGGGGGCGGGATTTGTCTAGTTTTGGGTCGAGAGCTAGGTTGAAGTCGCCCAGCAGAATCAGAGGGCCTTTCCTGATTCTCTGTGTCAGGAGGAGAAGTTTACGCAGGAATGAAGTTTGGTTGGAATTGGGGGCGTATAGGCAGACAATGGTGACCTGCTTGTCTTCCAGTAGGCCGGTTAGAATAATATATCTGCCACTTTTGTCTTGTACCTTGGTCTGTAGGGTGAAAGAAATATGTTTGCTGAACAGGATGGCCACTCCGTTTCGCTTAGTTGGGCCGTTAGCGTAATATGCTGTGGGGTAGTTTGCGTCTCTAAGTAATGGGGGGTTCGAGGAGTTAAAGTGGGTTTCCTGGACAGCAACCACATCTGCCTTTTGTTTATGGAAAAAAGATAGGGCCAGACGTCTTTTATTAGGGGAATTCAACCCCTTCACATTCAGAGACATAAAGTTAGGCATATCAGCTTAAGGGGGTTTACGATGGGGACTGTTGGTAGGCGGTTGGGGGCGTTCGCTCCTAAGGGGAAAGTCTAGACCGTCCGTTGGGGGTCGGGGGGAGAGAGCAGGAGTTTGAAAAATGTGAATGTGTGGGGGAAAGGCGGTAGGGGCTTGGGGAGCGGGGGAGAGGGAATGGGAAAAAGGTCCGGTATATTGGACCTGCATGACTACTGCAGAGGAGAGGGGGGAGAACAGGGGGAGTTGCAGTAGTGTGGGTAACTTCGGGGTGGTGGCTTGGGTCACATGGCGGATGGCCGCCACTCACATGCAAACAAAGTGTGAACAATAAAGAGGTGATATAACAATGTAACCTGATGAACCAACTAAACCTACGGTTTAAACATAAACAGAGTGTCCAACAAGTAGGAACCTAGTTCTAGCATTCTAACCGAGCAGCCGGGTTGTTATACATCCTGTGAACGAAGAAAAGAAAGAACCAACATAATATGATACTTAACAGTCAAGTCCCGACCCGGTGGCGGGGACCACAGGAATGAAGGCAACCGGTTCACCGTCGTAGTAGGCTGGATACACAAATCAGTGGGGTTCAGGTGGTGGTCCAGTCTTGTTGCGGTGGTTTCTGGCGTCTTGGTTCTTTGGGGCTGGTGACCGAAATATCCCAGTCCATCAGGAGTCTAACCCCGGCGTCTAGGGATGAGATCGAGTAGGTGGTATCTTCGTGGTAGACTAGCAGCTTGACCGGGAATCCCCACCGGTACCGTATGTCGTGGTTTCGAAGTGCTGTTGTGATGGGGGCAAGTGCTCTCCTGTTGGCCATTGTTGCGGGAGAGAGGTCCTGGAAGATCTGCAGGCCGCCCAGGGTGTCTGTGTTCTTAGACTCTCTGGCTGCCCTCAGGATTTGCTCTTTCATGGTGAAGAAGTGCACTCGGAGGAGTGTGTCTCTTGGGAGATCTGAGGGGACCGTTTTGGGGCGTGGAAGGCGGTGTATACGGTCGATTAGCAGATCTTTAGGGTCTGCAGAGGGGAGAAGTTTGCGGAACAGGGTAGTGGCGAAGTCCTCGAGTTCTGAGTTGGCTACTGAGTCGGGAATGCCTCTGATTTTTATGTTATTGCGGCGGGACCTGTCCTCCAAATCCGCCAGCTTGGACTTGAATTGTTCAAGGTCCCTCTGTTGAGAATCATAGGAGGTGATCAGGTCATTATGTGACTCAACCAACTCATCTAGTCTGCGTTCCAGTTGGTCGGTTCTCTCCCCTATAGCTACAAGCTCTGTCTTAACCTCTCGGATAGCGGACTTCAGATCTTTGGTCAGCTCTGCTTGAAATGCCGAGAAGACTTGACAGAGGGATTTCATTGTCACTGGAGCATCTGAGTTAAAGTCTACTTCATCTAGCCCAGGTGTTGAGGTTGTCTCTTTTGGTGCACCCCTGGTGTGGGGGGACAAAGTGGGAGGGTTTCCCTGGGCTGAGGAGGGTGGGGAGGCTTTTTTGGGGGGAAGTGGGATTTTGGAGAGGACGACTTGTTTGATCCTTTTAGGGGGCATGGCGATGGCTGAGAGCACTTGTAGGGGTAATAGTTAGCTCTGGAGAGATGGTTCTGGTACCGGAGGGGGGGGAAGCTAAAGCTGGTTACTGGGTCATGGTATCCTCATGGCCGGAGTAGCTGGTGAGTGGCAGCCAGTATATAGTGGTTTCACATCTGGGCCTGTAGTTAGAGGGTTGGGATACAATCAAGAGGCTTGTCTAGGATCAGGAGTGCTAGGTAGTGTGGGCTGCAAAAGGGTGGGTCTCCCAGCCGAGAGACTGCAAGCTTATGCAGCAGAAAGGGGGTTCTGGAGGGTTGCAGATCAGGTTGGTGCTGGGGAGGAGGCACAGCTTAAGAGCAAGAGGTTGAGGAGGTTTCACCCTGGCCTGAAAGATGCAGCAGATTCCCCCAAGGGAAGTGAGTGGCTGTACTGTGGGGCCACCCCTGGATGTCTGGGCTGCTGGGGTGTGCCCAGCGGGTACTCACTTTGGTTGCGGTGGGGGATGCAGCTGGGTCTGGTGCTGAGGGACTTCACTGTGCTGCGCCGGGTAAGATGGCGGCGCCTCCGGCCTTGAACAGGCTGCAGCTAGTTGTGGGCTGGAAGGGGGTCCGACCGGGGGCCCAGGGTCTCCCCAGGGCTGTCCGTGGGCTGGGGCGTGCGGTCCTCTGTGTTCCGGTGCGTCTCTTTGGTCGCTGCGGGCGCTTCGGGAGTCCGCGTCGGCGCCCGGGCCGAAATCGAGGCCCCGGCTCCGGCCTCGCGCCTAGGCCGCAACCCGCAGAAGCGCTTAGAAGCGCTTCCCGGCTCCGCGGACGGGGCAGCGGGCGACCGGAGCACTAGGGGGGATCAGGGGAGAGCCTGGGGCTGGTTGTGGGGTGCAGTGTCCGGCGAGAGAGGTCTCTAAGCTGGCACAGGAGCGGGAGCTCGATACAGGTGCGGCCGCTCTGAATGGCTGCCAAGCCACGCCCCCAATACAATGCAATTTTAACACTGTTTGCTAATTTTTTTGCAGATCAAACTACACAATGTCGTCCAGCTGGCCACAACCCACCTCGTGGACACGTGCCACCAGAGCGAGCTAGTGAGTATATTTATAAATGCACACAAACGCACTATTCTAACCCATAAAAAAACATTTGTCTGCTAGACACAAAAACAAATCCACCAGACCTGACGCCTGTGAATAACAAACCAATCATCTAAATCTGTACACCATACAAAACACATGGTGAAGGAAAATCCCTATACATGCTGCGGGCCTGCTATTGGACACTAATTATGTCCGTTGAAAAATGGCAGAAGTAAAAAAATATTTTTAGGGGTAAACATGCACATTATACATGATGGGCCAGATGCATGAAACATTTTTTGGTAACATGATGAGCAATACTCATAGGAGAAACCACACACCAGAACAGAACAACACAATAATTGTTAATCAAGTACATACATCACTATAACTATCCATCACATACAGTATATGGACCATTTTTTTAAAAAACCCACAAGGAGTGTTGTCAAAGAACATTTGTAAACATTGAGCAACATTTCACTACACCATAAAACTCCACAGCAGTATTGCAGCATTTACCAATTTGCAAATATTCACAGGAACATCTCAAGAACTGGTACATCAGGAAGAGGACCCACATCCTGACCCACCAATGCTGGAGTTTGATGGGGAAATAATGCTCCACACAGTGGACCCCTACGAGGCAGAGGATATCCCTACTGAGCCAGCCAGCACAGCAAGGCAAAGAAGTACCCACCATGTACACCACTCCCCACTTCAAGACCCTTACCCTACTGCGCCTACAGGCCCTGCAACCCCTACTACAGATGAGCTGGCCAGATCCTTGCATTCCTTGCGATATCTGTACTTTGGTGTGTGGGGGGTCTCCTCTCTGCCGCCTCCTGCTGCCTTCACGCCGGGGACAGCTAAGCAGGCTGTCCCCGGCGCCTCCTCCTCCCCCCTGCAGCCGGAAGGACGTCCGGCTGCGTTTCTAGGGGGAGAAAGGGCTTACCTTCCAGGGTCCAGGAGGACCTGCAAGAAGGTAAGCCCAAGGGAGG
Source organism: Crinia signifera (assembly GCF_055691185.1). Taxonomy (NCBI): domain Eukaryota; kingdom Metazoa; phylum Chordata; class Amphibia; order Anura; family Myobatrachidae; genus Crinia; species Crinia signifera. The sequence continues at coordinate 69,295,076 of NC_139228.1, forward strand.
AGGAAGAGGGGGGGCGGGTATCGCAATTACAGTTGATGAGTACGCTTTGTATATTTATCTATAATATTCCTTTTCACTAATTCTTTCTACGTATCTGACATTGGGTTTTGTGGCTAAAAAAACGAATGGCAGGCAGTATCGACACTCGCCCTGGAGACATTACTCGGGCCCTTAGGACCCAATATTACTGCATTAGGGCCCAAACTGAGACCATTTGCAGTTGGGATGTATTCAAATACATTGCCGCCTGCCCACCGCGATGTCAGCACATATGTACTAACATATATGGCTGGCATTGCGGTGCGGTAACTGAGACCCCCCGCGATACCTGTACTGTGGTGTGCGGGGGGTCTCCTCTCTGCCGCCTCCTGTTGCCTTCGGCGCCTCCTCCTCCCCCCTGCAGCCGGAAGGACGTCCGGCTGCGTTGCTAGGGGGAGGAAGGGCTTACCTTCCAGGGTCCAGGAGGACCTGCAAGAAGGTAAGCCCAAGGGAGGGGGAGAGAGGGGGGCGGCGGCAGTGTTCCCTCTAAGCTGTGCGCACGTGCGCGCGCACACAACTTGACGAGTGTGCGCACAGACATTACAACAGAGCGCACAAAGCAGCAGTGGTCCCTTTTTGCAGTTGTTGACTCAATTAATGTGTTTCACCCATTAACTACATTGTGTGTTGTGTTTCGAATGTTTAAATGTTTAATATTATTTTGAAGTAAAGTTAACACAAATGCTGAATGTCATTTTCCAGTTATATATAAGTGACGCACAAACATTTAAATTTCCTTCCAAAGTTGCACAGCCAAAATCTTTTGCCGCACACAGTCTTCGAAAAATTAGAGGGAACATTGGGCGGCGGGGGGCGAAAAGAAGCCCAAAGGCTGTAAGCATTTGTTATGACTGTTTGTATGGTTTGTTCTTTTTGGGGGGGAAAAGGATACAGAATAAAGATAGGGGGAAGGGGGGGTACGGAGACAATGCTGTAATACAATACAAAAATACAATGCAATATAATAACCATAATCAGAGAATAAATACAATATTCATACCCTATGTTGCTGAATTCCACCCAAGATAGCCATATCTTAGATGCGGAAGGTGATGGCGGTGTACTCTAAGACAAGCCAGCTGTTTTGAATTCAAAGTGAGATTGCACCGCTGCCTCAATCTCTGTAAGACTAGGAATATTAACAGTCCTCCAGTTACGAGCTAGTAGGCGTTTGGTAGAGGACAATATATGGCCAATTACGTATTTATCCGAAGATGGGGTGGTGTCTGGGAGAATATGGAACAATGCAATTTTCGATTGTGGGGCGATAGTCTCATGTAATATAGTGGAGATGAGTCGGAAAATTTGACTCCATAAATTAGTCAGTAAAGGGCAAGACCAGAATATGTGGTATATTGATCCCACTCCTCCACATTTACGCCAACAGGAACAAGTGTTTGTGTAGCTTATTTTATGAAGGAGGGTGGGAGTCACATACAACCTGTGTAGGAGTTGGAAATATTGTTCAACATGGGAAATACACTTAGATAATTTAATGCTCATCTGGAACACAGTTTGCCATTCCTCCTCTAATAGATTCAGGCCCATATCTACTTCCCATTTAACTTGAGAGGAAGTTTTTGAGAAGTATTGGGGTGTGACTAGGGATACATACCACCTAGATATTGCGCCTCTGCTATTTGTCTTTTGCAGTAACGCCCATATCGCATTGGGTAATGGCTTTAAGGCCTGAAGGGATGGAGAAGTGGTTCGCAGCCAGTGTCTCACTTGTAAGTATTTGTAGAACTTTTTCCAAGGTATAGAGTATTTTTTTTGAATTTGGGTGAAGGAGAGCAATGTTCCTGAGTCAATCATGTCCTTCAACGATTTAATGTTATTAGATGTCCACAAATCAAGGGACAAATTTGGGATCAGGCGTGCCAGTCCCCCTCAATGACAATTCTAACGTTAGTTGTGACCCTTCTAACAAGCGGGATCTCAGCATATTCCATGATTTACATACCGCCTGGACCACTGTGGAGGGTTGAATGATGTGACGTACTTCTGATGGGGGCAACCACAATAGGTCCATGAGAGGGAACCGAGATACCAGACCTTTTTTCTACTATAAGAAGAAACAAAAAGGACTGCCCTAGGGTAGTCCGAGGGCGCTGTATATGGGGTGAGTGTCAAAAAAGCTGCTACTTAAAGGGACTGAGTAGGTCCCTAAAAAAGAAGAGAGGCAATGGAGAAATGAAGTAGCGCTTACCAATGAGAAATAATCAAAGTAAAAAACATTTAATTGCATATATAATAAACATAATTCATATACACATTAGAACAATAAAATGGTACCATAAAATATGGGGGGAATAAAACCTCTCAAAAAATACCATATTTTATGGTACCATTTTATTGTTCTAATGTGTATATGAATTATGTTTATTATATATGCAATTAAATGTTTTTTACTTTGATTATTTCTCATTGGTAAGCGCTACTTCATTTCTTCATTGACTTTTTCTACTATAACCCAGGGTTTGGTTTATCGGTTGTCATCCATGCCTCTAATGAGGAGAGTATAGAAGCCAGTTGGTATGTTTTAGGTCTGGGTACGCTAGACCCCCATGAGATTTAGGTTGAACCAAGACCTTACGTGCTAGCCTTGGTTTTTTACTTTCCATATGTATGAAGTGAATAAGCTATTCAATTTTGCAAGTATGGGTTCGGGTAGCAATATGGGTATTGTTCTAAATAAAAATAGCAATTTGGGAGCAGATCCATTTTCAGAGCCACTATTCGGCCCATCCAAGAAACGTGCTGCATCATCCACTCCTGTGTTAATTTTTTGAAATTAGTTAGTAGAGGGAGGTAGTTACAGTAGAATATGTCTTGAGCCCTTGCCGGGACGTGTATGCCCAGATATTTAATGCTAGTTTCCTGCTATGCATATGGGTATTTAACTGGATTCAGTATTAAATCCCGGCAGTCGGGATCCCGGCATTCAGAATCCCGACCGCCGAAATCCCGACAAGGGGGGGACGCCCCCCCTTGGGGGCTCGCTGCGCTTGCCACGCAGCGGGCCCGGTGCCTCGCTACGCTCGGCACACTAATTTATTCTCCCTCCAGGGGTGTCGTGGACACCCACGGAGGGAGAAAGTGTCGGGATTTCGGCGGTCGGGATTCCAGCGTCGGGATTCTGAACGCCGGGATCCCGACCGCCGGGATTTACACTGCATCCCATTTAACTTTTAGCTGGCTTAGTAAGGAAGTGGGGAAATGGATCGGAAGTGCCTCAGTTTTAGAGCAATAGGATACTGATGAGTAGTCCTGTAGGACTTTGTGTAAGTCTCTTAAAGAGGTGCTTGGGTTCGTGAGAGTCAGCAGAACACTCTTTAATAGGCATATAATAGGCACTCTTTGTATATTTTATGCGGGTGACCAAACAGGGAGGGGCCTGTTATTGAAGGTGTGGCCCTGGTGGTTTCAGCCAATGGTTCGATTGCCAAGGCAAACACCAGGGGGGATAGGGGGCAGCCCTGGCGCGTGCCGTTGGATATAGCAAAGGGAGTTGAGAGCATTCCATTTATGAAAACTCTAGCTGATGGATTTGAGTACAGGGCTAATATAGATGATAGGGCCCTATCTGTGATGCCAAACTTCGTTAGTACTGCTTGTAGATAGCCACAGTGCAGTCGGTCAAATGCCTTCTCCGCGTCCAATGAAAGCAACAGCAACGGCTCGGGGCACACGGAGAAGGCATCTAGGACATCAATCACCCTTCTACTATTATCCGATGCCTGGCGGCCACTCACAAACCCCACCCGGTCATGACAGTTGAGGGTCGGAATCAGCGGCGCAAGTCTATTGGCAATAAGCTTGTCATATATTTTCACATCTGTGTTTAGAAGCGCAATGGGACGAAAGTTGGCTAACATGGAGGGATTCTTTCCCGGGTTTCGGGAACGCAACAATTCGCGCTTCCAAAATTTCTATTGGAAAGGTCCCTTTCGTGGTTGCCTCCTCATACACTTGTTGCAGTGGTTGGGTTAGTGTATCTCTGAACACTTTGTAAAATTTATTGGAGTAACCGTAAGGGCCTGGTGCTTTTTCTGACGGAAGATCCAATATAACCTTACTAATCTCATCTATTGTCCAGGGACTCTCTAGTAAAGTGAGGGTGGCCGTGTCTAGGGAGGGTAGAGAGTTTTTTTCCAAAAAGGCTGCAATACCTTCCATAGTAGGTTGGGGTGTCACAGGCTCATCTTTTAAATTATATGGTGAGGAGTAATACTCAGCGAATGCATTCGCTATTTTGGATGGGTCCATCACTTTCGTACCTTTCAAATTTACAATATCTTTTACTCTTTCCTGTGCTGTTTTGCCCCTGAGTTTTCTTGCTAAGAGTCTACCGGCTTTATCACCTTGAGTGTAAAATTTTTGCTTCAATTTGAAAAGGTTCTTGTGCACCTCTTGAAGGGATAGCACATTCCATTCCTCCCTATTTTTAAGTAAATCTTTATATATTCATTTGTCAGTGGGGGAGAGTTTAAGTTTAGATTCTAATTCGACCAGGCGGGTCTCTACATCCTTTATTCTGTTTCACACGACGCCTAGCTGCGGCTTGTATAATTGAACCTCTGATCACCGCTTTTAAAGTACACCAATAATTAAAAGTGCATGGGTCAGCTGGATCATTGGTGTCTAGAAACAATTTCAGGCTTTTTTAGTATAGATTCCCTTATGTCTGGATCATCTAAAAGATAGTCGCCGAGGCGAAAATGGATGATAATAGGTCAAGTCCCATCTTAGAGTTAGAGCAGAATGGTCGGACCAAGATATGGGGACTATACTAGCCTTTTTAATCTGTTGGAGTACCCATTTATCTGAGAGAGCTAAGTCAATTCTGGAAAACAAGTTGTGCACCGGGGAGTAGAAAGGATAATCTCTGCACGAGGGATTCCTTGCCCTCCAAACATCGTAAAGGGCAAATTCATTAAGTATCCTTCTAAATTGGTGAGATTGATCTTTAGGATTGGGTCTGGTTAGTGTTCAAAGAGGGGAGGATTTGTCCATATGGGAGTCTAATACCTGGTTGAAGTCACCTAGTAGTAATAGAGAGCCCGAGCAGTTAGCTTGTAGTACCGTACAGAATTTTTGAATAAAGGGGATCTGTTTAGAATTAGGTACATAAGCATTTGCTATCGTGACTTGTTTATCCTCCAATTTGCTCCAAGTAGCGACTCTCTGTGTCCGTTATTTGTTTTTCCAACACGAATTTGCATGTTGACGAAATTAAGAGCGCTACTCCTGCCTTTTTCTTGGGGCTGTTGGAGGTGTAGGACGTAGGAAATTTAATGTTAGTGAATTTAGGTGCAGAAGAGGCCATAAAATGAGTCTCCTGGACTGCCACCACATGTGCTTTTAATTTAGCAAAATGGTGCAATGCTAGTCTCCTTTTATTCGGTGTATTAAGACCTTTAACATTTAATGATAAAACATTAACCATTATGTAGTTGGAGATAATGATTGCTGTCAACCAGCTTGTTATTCCTTTGTTGGTCTGTTCCCAACACCAAACCTAGCATGTGGTCAGGAACAGGGTCGTCACTGTATATAGTCAGAGGGGTGGGCCATTCAATAAAGATTAGTAAAGGCCATACCGTTTGGTTAGACGGGGAAAAAGAACAGGGGCAAAAAGAGGGGGTTTGAGTACCCAGTAGGTACTACTAAATAAGACCACCATGGGAGGCGGTACATATAGGAGGCGTGGAAGAAATATATGCTTCTGTCATTTTTTGGTCTGTTAGGTTATATTGAATGAATTAGTTCAAGCTTATATTATCAATAGCTAAGACTAAGACAATTTTGGCATAACATCACAACTATGACACTACAGTGTACATTTCTAGGTAATATAATGAGTTATAAACGTAACAAGAAAAACAGCATCCGTCCTACCGGCCCGCTCCTCCCCATAGCTGACCGAGCCACAAAGTGGGGTAGCAAAGGCATACTCCCACATCTATACCAGGAGCGGGCCTGATCTCCAAAGCATAAACTATAAACAGCCACCATTTATATATGGCAATACTCAAAAGGATATACTCTGTGTAAAGAGAAGCCCAGTTCAATTCGCCATGGACCATTCATTAGACAGCTTGGGATGTTTTGAAGTAGCTGCTGAAATACCGTCCAGGTTCCATTTGACGAGGAGTTTGATGCCATCCTCTGGCGTCATCACTACATCTGTAGAGCCATTTTGCAGAATGATTAACTTGGTGGGGAAACCCCACCTATACTGATTTCGGCTTTTTGGAGTGCTCTAGTTACTGGCAAGAAGGTACGTCATCAGGCTATGGTGGCAGCCGAAAGGTCGCCAAAGATTTGGAGATGACCTAGAATTGGTGCTGCCCGGTCTATGGATCTCGTAGCTTGTAGTACTCTTTCTTTGATATGGTAGAAGTGGAATCCCATTATAGTGTCCCTAGTTGCATCTTGTGGTGCTGTTCTTGGTTTAGGAAGTCTATGGATACGATCCAATAGTAAGTCTTGACTACTCGCATCTGGTAGTAACCCCTTGAATATTTCCGTAACATATTCTTCTAATTCTGAATTGGTCACCGATTCCGGTATCCCTCTGATTTTGACATTGTTCCTTCTTGATCGGTCCTCAAGTTCCCCTATTTTATTCCGTAGGAGTTCAACCTCAGCAAGCAGCTCATGTGAGGTGAGGAGGGCATTATGAGAGGAGACTATTTCCTTACATTTATTTTCCAGATGATCCGTTCTTTGCCCGATCTCATCAATTGACTGCTAACACGTTTGCAGAGCTGTTTTAAATTCCGCCATGATATCTGTCTTAAAGGAGGCAAGAAGTTGTTTCATCAGACCCACCGTCAAAGGGGCATCGTCTCCCATAGCGGAGTCGTCCGGCTGTGGGTTCCGTTTGGGATCAAATGAGGTTGAGCCTCCCATCAGAGCTAGTAGAGCAGGGCTGGGCAATAAGCGGCCCTCCAGCTGTTGATGAACTACACATTTAAGCATGCTTTTTGGCCATGCTTAAACTGATGAAAGGCATGCTGGGATGTGTAGTTCATCAACAGCTGGAGGGCCACTTATTGCTCAGCCCTGTAGTAGAGACAGTAGAACAAATAAAACACACTTGGGATAGGGCTAGGAATATCCTTACAAGATATCAGAAGCAAATCTGGCTGATGTTACCAAAACGGTAAAAGAAAAATGGGCAGAATAGATGGAAAATTCTATGGGGTAAATTTACTAAGATGGGAGTTCTATTGGACATGGGATGTTGCCCATAGCAACCAATCAGATTCTACTTTTATATGTAGCTCCTTCTAGAAGATAATATATGGAATCTGATTGGTTGCTATAGGCAACATCCCATCAATAGACCCATTTTAGTAAATGTACCTCTATGTTTTTATACATACCATACACTCCAATGTCATATACCCCATGTCTGAGGCTAATCACTGCACATTCTCTCTGACTCACCCTTGCTGTTTCCTATACTCTTAGCAATCTTCTTATCATTGTCCCCACTGCAAAGGCGTAGGGAGGGTGGAGACTGCAAATGGCACCGGAGCCGTGCAGCCTGCTCCCTGCTCTCTCCCCTGCCCGCTCCCCGCCAGGGCCGGATTTCTAAGGCACCTATCATGGGCGGCAGGCTGTGACCAGACAGCCGCTGCCAACCAGGGAGAAGTGACAGCTTCTCCCTGGCTGTCCCTTCTCCTCCGCCCCCCCCCCCCCCTCGGCAGCGTGCCGCGTGCAAATGCCTAGGGCCTGTTCAGTAGCTGGGGCTGGCTGTCGAGGTTGGATCAGGCAACTCACCCAGGAGCCGGCAGAAGCGGTGTGGGGGGAGTGAGTCGGCGGCTGGCCTGTCTGCTCATAAACACCCAGGAACCACTGGCAGCTAGCAGGGCCACAAGCAGCAGTCCCCTGGGCACTTTGCCGCTTGCCGGGAGATACGCTCCGCTGCGAGTCTGCAACGCATTAATTAAAGGGGGGGCGGAGGAGAGAAAGAGGAAGAGCTGCCGCCTTTGTAATTCCCCAGTGGGAGCGAGGGGAGGAGGAACTCACGGAGCATCTGGCGAGGCTGTGGACTGTCTGCAGGTGAGGTGAGGTACTCCTAAGGGCTTGGGTATGTGGATTGCTGCACTGCTGCCATAGGTGCCGATTCTGTGGGTGTTCAAGGGCCCGAGCACCCATGGAACTTGATGAGCACCCACGGGCCCTAGTCCCGCTGCTGGGCCGCCATATTAACTTGCTAATTTGTGGCTGCAGCACCCACATTGCCGGACCCGCCACCTGGGAAACAGTATGCCACGAAGAGTGTATTCTGTCCGCGGAGTACCTGCATTGTAGGGGCATTTATGTATGTGGAACTCTTGCCGTAATTTGAATATTGGAGACTAGAGATGGCTGCCGATCCCAAAAAGGTGAACCTGTGGCAGCTGAGCTGTACTAACTCAGGAGACTGAGTACAGTGCTGCGACCAAGTTAATGAAAGAATAACAAGGCTGCTGCTGCTAGGGATGGCCATCGGTGCAGATGCCATCGATGGCGATTCTGCACCCAGCCATCGATCAGTGTTTTACTCGGTCATGTATATTCCTATTTGTTCAGCTCACTCTTTTAAAAAAATTAAAAAGTAAAAAAAAAAATGGCAATAAATGATTGTAAAACAAATTATGCTTCATTATTATCAGATTACCCCTTTTTTCAAAGTGAGCAGAGTTTCTGTCTAAAAGAGCTGGATCTTTTCACAGAGTGATCCGTTGGGCCCGACTCGTCTTAGTGACCCGTTTTGCCCAACTCTATTGGAGACAACTGTGCTCCATTTTGTGGTCACACCCCTTCCCCATGAAGCCACTCCTCTATATTTTTGGCATGAGCACCCACCAGCAAAAACATAAATCGGCACCTATGACTGCTGCTACTATGCTAATGTGATTGAGGGGAAAGAAGTGTGTGTGCACATATATAGTGCTAAGTGATAGCTGTGTGCGTGTGTATAATATGATAGATGTGTGTGTGTGTGCGTATAATGTGATAGATATGCGTGTGTGTGTATAATGTGATAGATGTGTGTGCGTATAATGTGATAGATTTGTATGTGTATAATGTGATAGATGTGCGTGTGTATGTGTGCGTATAATGTGATATATGTGCATGTGTATGTGTGCGTATAATGTGATAGATGTGTGTATGTGTGTGCGTATAATGTGATAGATGTGTGTATGTGTGTGCGTATAATATGATAGATGTGCGTATGTGTGTGCGTATAATGTGATAGATGTGTGTATGTGTGTGCGTATAATGTGATAGATGTGTGTGTGCGTATAATATGATAGATGTGCATGTGTATGTGTGCGTATAATGTGATAGATGTGTGTATGTGTGTGCGTATAATGTGATAGATGTGTGTATGTGTGTGCGTATAATGTGATAGATGTGTGTATGTGTGCGTATAATGTGATAGATGTGTGTATGTGTGTGCGTATAATGTGATAGATGTGTGTATGTGTGTGCGTATCATGTGATAGATGTGTGTGTGCGTATAATATGATAGATGTGTGTGTGTGCGTATAATGTGATAGATATGCATGTGTGTGTGTGTGTATAATGTGATAGATGTGTGTGCGCATAATGTGATAGATTTGTATGTGTATAATGTGATAGATGTGCGTGTGTATGTGTGCGTATAATGTGATAGAGGTGTGTGTATGTGCGCGTATAATGTGATAGATGTGTGTGCAAATGCGTATGTTATAGATGTGTGTGCGTATAATATGATAGATGTGCGTATGTGTGTGCGTATAATGTGACAGATGTGTGTGCGTATAATGTGATAGATGTGTGTGTGCGTATAATGTGATATATGTGCATGTGTATGTGTGCGTATAATGTGATAGATGTGTGTATGTGTGTGCGTATAATGTGATAGATGTGTGTATGTGTGTGCGTATAATATGATAGATGTGCGTATGTGTGTGCGTATAATGTGATAGATGTGTGTATGTGTGTGCATATAATGTGATAGATGTGTGTATGTGTGCGTATAATGTGATAGATGTGTGTATGTGTGTGCGTATCATGTGATAGATGTGTGTATGTGTGTGCGTATCATGTGATAGATGTGTGTGTGCGTATAATGTGATAGATGTGCGTATGTGTGTGCGTATAATGTGATAGATGTGTGTATGTGTGTGCGTATAATGTGATAGATGTGTGTATGTGCGTATAATGTGATAGATGTGTGTATGTGTGCGTATAATGTGATAGATGTGTGTATGTGTGTGCGTATAATGTGATAGATGTGTGTATATGTGTGCGTATAATGTGATAGATGTGTGTATATGTGCGTATAATGTGATAGATGTGAGTGCGTATAATGTGATAGATGTGCGTGTGTGTGTGTACGTATAATGTGATAGATGTGTGTATGTGTGTGCGTATAATGTGATAGATGTGTGTATAATGTGATAGATGTGCGTGTGTGTGCGTATAATGTGATAGATGTGTGTGCGTATAATGTGAGAGATGTGTATGTGCGTATAAAGTGATAGATGTGTGTATGTGTGTGCGTATAATGTGATAGATGTGTGTATGTGTGCGTATAATGTGATAGATGTGTGTATGCGTATAATATGATAGATGTGCGTGTGTATGTATGCGTATAATGTGATAGATGTGCGTGTGTATGTCTGCGTATAATGTGATAGATGTGTGTGTGCGTATAATGTGATAGATGTGTGTGTGCATATAATGTGATAGATGTGCGTGTGTGTGTGTGTATAATGTAATAGATGTGTGTGTGTATAATGTGATAGATGTGTGTGTGCGTATAATGTGATAGAGGTGTGTGTGTGTGCCTATAATGTGATAGATGTGTATGTGCGTATAATGTGATAGATGTGTGTGTGTGTGCATATATTGTGATAGATGTGCGTGTAATGTGATAGATGTGTGTGTGTATGTGTGCGTATAATGTGATAGATGTGTATGTGCGTATAATGTGATAGATGTGCGTGTGTGTGCGTATAATGTGATAGATGTGTGTATGTGTGCGTATAATGTGATAGATTGGTGTATGCGTATAATATGATAGATGTGCGTGTGTATGTGTGCGTATAATGTGATAGATGTGCGTGTGTATGTGTGCGTATAATGTGATAGATGTGTATGTGTATGTGTGCGTATAATGTGATAGATGTGCGTGTGTATGTGTGCGTATAATGTGATAGATGTGCGTGTGTGCGTATAATGTGATAGATGTGTGTGTGTGCATATAATGTGATAGATGTGTATGTGCGTATAATGTGATAGATGTGTATGTGCGTATAATGTGATAGATGTGTGTGTGTGCATATATTGTGATAGATGTGCGTGTAATGTGATAGATGTGTGTGTGTATGTGTGCGTATAATGTGATAGATGTGTATGTGCGTATAATGTGATAGATGTGCGTGTGTGTGCGTATAATGTGATAGATGTGTGTATGTGTGCGTATAATGTGATAGATTGGTGTATGCGTATAATATGATAGATGTGCGTGTGTATGTGTGCGTATAATGTGATAGATGTGCGTGTGTATGTGTGCGTATAATGTGATAGATGTGTATGTGTATGTGTGCGTATAATGTGATAGATGTGCGTGTGTATGTGTGCGTATAATGTGATAGATGTGCGTGTGTGCGTATAATGTGATAGATGTGTGTGTGTGCATATAATGTGATAGATGTGTATGTGCGTATAATGTGATAGATGTGTGTGTGCGTATAATGTGATAGATGTGCGTGTATGTGCCTATAATGTGATAGATGTCTATGTGCGTATAATGTGATAGGTGTGTGTGTGCGTATATTGTGATAGATGTGCGTGTGAGTGCGTGTAATGTGATAGATGTGCGTGTGTATGTGTGCGTATAATGTGATAGATGTGCGTGTGTGCGTATAATGTGATAGAGGTGTGTGTGTGCCCATAATGTGATAGATGTGTATGTACGTATAATGTGATAGATGTGCGTGTGTGTGCGTATATTGTGATAGATGTGCGTGTGAGTGCGTGTAATGTGATAGATGTGTGTGTGCGTATTATGTAATAGAGGTGTGTGTGTGTGTGTATTAAGTGATGGAGGTACGAGTGCGTAATACGTGATAGAGGTGGGTGTGTATTTCAAAGCGTGTGCTTATTTTACAGTGAGCATGACCAGCAACAGCTCCTCCTCTGCCCAACCTCCCACCCTCACCTCACAAAACGGTGAAAGCATAGTCACAGGTTCTGGGAGATCACTATATATACATAAACTGTATATAACAACAACTGCTAGCAAATAATGTGGGGTGTGAAGATACAGGTTCTTCAATCACTCAGACACCGAGCAGATGAAACCAAAATATGGTTTATTTTTATCACAGCACACACATGTAGCTAAAGACAGGAACAAGAGGCAAATGTAGCATATAAATGTTATCGGGTAGCAGTCCAATGGCAGTCCTTGTAGCAGCCGTTCCAAAGCACAAAACTATCACTCCTCCACACAGAAGTGATAGCAGATAAGTCCACACGATACCTTGTAGCAGCAGTTCCAAAATGGCAAAACTATCACTTAATCCACACAGCAGTGATAGCCGAAACCTGTGTAAATCCACACAACACAGACGCTCCACACCAGAGCTTGGTAGGATGCCCCCTTCCCGGGCAAACGATGTGTTCCACAAGATCCAGTGAAGGGTAGGACCCCTGAGACCGAATTGCGACTAACATACTGAGCTGGCAGGTGTACAAGTCATTTTAAAAACTTCCAAATTCCCACGGTTCACAAACCAAAAGTGGGCTTGCAGTGGATCTTGATTGGTGGATTCAAGAGTCAGGTATCATCCCCTCCCAGCTACTGCTGCTGCCCCCCCCCCCCCCCCCCTGCTGGGGTCGGTTCCAGTAAGTCTGCTAGTGACCAGAGATATGCAAGGGAGTATCAATACAAGATACAAAACACAGTCTGATTACATTATGTCCTGATTACCCCCTGTGAACATTTCCTGTTGGTAGCAGGGGAATTGGATCACCCCCTGTGAAGATTGTCCCTCAGCTACCACCCTCCTGTGATAGCAGGAACAAAAGTATGGTAATTGGACATTCAACATTTTGGTGAATTATTTCCTGGGTATTTCCTGTCCGACCATATTTGCTTAACAGCATCTAATACTATGGTACACACAGATATGGGGGATATAAACATCTGAAGTGAACAAGAGACCTAAAATGTACATTAATTACTGTGGAGTTCTACAGCCTAATACTATATGATCTGGAAATACACACAGATTTGGGGGATAGAAACATCTATGGAGAATAAGAGGGTACAGACGGACTAAAATAGTACACTAATTACTACACCTAATAAAATATAATAATTACAGATTTACAGTGAGTCTGATAACCTCACATTCCTTCCCCTACTATTTTAGTTCCTGTACAAGTTGTTCAGGCAACCTGGAGCAGTGTGATTCAGAGCAGAGAATCTGGGCTAGAGGCGCACCACCTGAGTCCCACAGAGTGACATCATACCAAACCCATCTTGGAAGAGGCGGCTGGTTTGCAGAATCAGCAAGGGCAATATCACAATATAAGTTATGCATGTTAACTAACAAGTGAGTTAGCAATCCCCCGTCTTCAAATGTTGGGTACCCCCCCTCTGCAACATCGTAAACGTTCACACCGGGCACACCTATAGGGTGTGCTAATACTTTTGCCTCTGGCACAATGGGGCAGGGAGCAGTTTCCACCTCCCCCTCTTGCCCAAGGAACATCTGCCAAACGGCAGCCCAATATCGGAGCCCTGGCACTTCCGCCACTCTGTCAAGTCCTTCCTCCCTCAAACCCAAACTAGGGGCATGGCAAATTTCAGTACAGCATTTGGTCTCAATGCCCAGGGCTGAGAAGGGACCCTCCATCAGGAACAATTCCGCTGGTGGCTGCAGGGCAGGCTGGTTCAAGGCCAGTCCTACCCCCTCAAAAGCCTGGGTCTCACCTGCCGCTTCCTCTGCGCAGTCCTCAGTCTCCAGGATAACCACCTTCCCCAGCTGAATATGCTGGGCAGCCTGAAACAAGACGTCATCTGCAACTGGTATGCTTGTGGCCTGGATGTTGTCGGATACTCCTCTAACCACGGTGATCTCCTCCTGGACGCAGTCCTCATAGATCCCCTGGCAGCAGGTTAATAATTCTGCATCTCCCACCTCAGCAAAAGGGAAGCTGTAGTGCAGCTCCTCCCGGGGTGCCTGGCTCAGAGGCCTCACTTCCTTCACTTTGGGGATAACCTCCCCCTGCAGAGAACACTGAGCAGCTTCCTCCCTCGGACGGGGGAGAAGCAGTTGCAAACGGTGCCTTTCATCACGCCCCCTGCGACACTGATCTTGCCATGCTGGGGTATCCAGGAGCCCCCGATCAATCGCCTCTTCCTCTGCCACCACGAAGCACTCCTCCAGACACTGCAATTGTTCCCACACACTCAACTGTGCACCGAAATGGAGGATACATGCCCGATAATCGGTAAATGCTTTTGTAGGATCTCCCTGATCGTGAAGGATCTGCTGAAGGATTTCCCTGCGCGTGCAGGATTGAACTGGTATACCTCGCAGCTGACATTCTGCTATCAGCTCCTCCATACTCATTTCTTCAAGGGCAGTTAGGGGCCCCCCTGACAACGACCCTTCTCTTGCGGTAACAATTAATTCTGTGGCAGACCCCTCGGTTGTCTGCCCAGATTGCAGTAGCCCCCTTCTAGACCTTTCCTCTGGTTCTATCTGGGGCATCAATTTATTCTGGACTTGTCCTTCAGCCTCAGAATATTGTCCTCTTTGTAGCATCTGGGTAACTGTAGCAATCACTTCCTCTGTAAATTCTACAAACTCTGGCTCCCCCAGCAGATTCCAAGAAGTGGCCTCACCTTTACAGTGCAGGAATGCATCCCCCAGGTAACACAACTTGTCCTGAATGCTGGATACTCTCCACCCGCTGATCATCTGCTGAGCTTCTTCCCAGTACTCCCAGATGGAATGGGATCATTCGTCAGACTGCATTTAGGTCTACAGTCATTAGGTCGACCCCACTAGGTCGACTGGCAGGAAGGTCGACCTGACTTAAGGTCGACATGGGCCAAGGTCGACATGACTTAAGGTCGAATTTGCATAAATGTCGACATGAGGAAGGTCGACTGGTCATAAGGTCGACATGGGTTTTTCAATGTTTTTTGATCCGAATGTCGACACCGTCGACATGGACACAGTTGGCAATGAGAATCGGACCCTCGCATCGCTCGCTTCGCTCGCAATGCTTCGGGCACGGTGCCTCGCTGCGCTCGGCACACTATTTTATTCTCCCACCACGCCCTAGTGGATGGTAGGGCATGAAATACCGCCTGTCGGCACATGTTGGCTCAAAAAACAGTGAAAAACCCATGTCGACCTTATGACCAGTCGACCTTCCTCATGTCGACCTTTATGCAAATTCGACCTTAAGTCATGTCGACCTTGGCCCATGTCGACCTTAAGTCAGGTCGACCTTCCTTCCAGTCGACCTAGTGGGGTCGACCTAATGACTGTAGACCTAAATGCAGTCTGACGAATGACCGCATCCCTCCCAGATATACTGCATTTTTCTGACAATAAATAACAGATCCGGCTTCCCAGCCTGCCGATACACTGAAGAACCTCCATCCTTGAGCTCCTCTGCTCCAGGGGTCTTGAGGCATCGATTTTCTTTCCTTGGAAACATTTTCCCTTTCACAGGACTGACACCTGCTCACTTGCTGAACATCACCTTATTGCATTTTCCGTTTCCTTACATATGGTCTGATCCTCTGTTCTCTGTGCTTTCTGTGCTCGATGGTTGGTGTCTGAATGATCCCACTGTCGCTGCCGCCAAATGTGAAGATACGGGTTCTTCAATCACTCAGACACCGAGCAGATGAAACCAAAATATGGTTTATTTTTATCACAGCACACACATGTAGCTAAAGACAGGAACAAGAGGCAAATGTAGCATATAAATGTTATCGGGTAGCAGTCCAATGGCAGTCCTTGTAGCAGCCGTTCCAAAGCACAAAACTATCACTCCTCTACACAGAAGTGATAGCAGATAAGTCCACACGATACCTTGTAGCAGCAGTTCCAAAATGGCAAAACTATCACTTAATCCACACAGCAGTGATAGCCAAAACCTGTGTAAATCCACACAACACAGACGCTCCACACCAGAGCTTGGTAGGATGCCCCCTTCCCGGGCAAACGATGTGTTCCACAAGATCCAGTGAAGGGTAGGACCCCTGAGACCGGATTGCGACTAACATACTGAGCTGGCAGGTGAACAAGTCATTTTAAAAACTTCCAAATTCCCACGGTTCACAAACCAAAAGTGGGCTTGCAGTGGATCTTGATTGGTGGATTCAAGAGTCAGGTATCATCCCCTCCCAGCTACTGCTGCTGCCCCCCCCCCCCTGCTGGGGTCGGTTCCAGTAAGTCTGCTAGTGACCAGAGATATGCAAGGGAGTATCAATACAAGATACAAAACACAGTCTGATTACATTATGTCCTGATTACCCCCTGTGAACATTTCCTGTTGGTAGCAGGGGAATTGGATCACCCCCTGTGAAGATTGTCCCTCAGCTACCACCCTCCTGTGATAGCAGGAACAAAAGTATGGTAATTGGACATAACATTTTGGTGAATTATTTCCTGGGTATTTCCTGTCCGACCATATTTGCTTAACAGCATCTAATACTATGGTACACACAGATATGGGGGATATAAACATCTGCAGTGAACAAGAGACCTAAAATGTACATTAATTACTGTGGAGTTCTACAGCCTAATACTATATGATCTGGAAATACACACAGATTTGGGGGATAGAAACATCTATGGAGAATAAGAGGGTACAGACGGACTAAAATAGTACACTAATTACTACACCTAATAAAATATAATAATTACAGATTTACAGTGAGTCTGATAACCTCACATGGGGCATACCTGTATGTGTAAGATACAGATGGAGACGGGCTCCCTCTTGCTGGCGAATCGCCAGACTGTCTCCGCTGGCGATCCGCCAGCAGCCCGGCGTCCATCTGACTGAGACGCGCGTGCGTCTCACGCGCACGCGCGTCTCAGTTTCCGGGCGGCGGGGCGACGGGAACCCTGTCCGTCTCCGCTTCAGGGAGACGGACAGGGTTAGGGGAGGCGGTGTGGGGGTGCGGGGAGGCGTTGGGGAAAAGCCAGCGGGGACCCGGGGGCAAGCCAGCGGGGACCCTGGGGAATCGCCATCAGAAGTGGACGCGCGCGCATCTCGTGTGCGCGCGTCCCCTTTCGCAGAGCATATGGCGGCTGGCGGGGGATGGCGGCTGGCGGGGGATGGCGGCTGGCGATTCTGCCGCCATCCCCTGCAAAGACAACGCCGGCTCCATCTGTACATTACATTGTGGCATTATGTGCATAAGAAGTGCTATTACTGTCTTATGTAGCTTGCATAAAGATTGCTACTGAGTTGTGAATTGTGTACTGTGAATAATAATCAATACAGTGTTTTGTACTGTCATCAAGGAACAATACCAGTGTTTTGTATTGCTGATAAGGAGCGATACGGTGAAGGTAATGTCAACAAGCGAGCGGTGTGGTGTAACGTAAATAAGGGGCACTATCTATGAGAAGAATTGTGAATAAGGGATACCAACGTGTGACATAACATGAATAGGAGACACTTTCATAGAGGGAATGTGAATAATGTTGCAGTAGTGTGTGGTGTATCTTAAATCGGGGGTACTATTGTGTGGCCACCTGCCTTCCCAGCAAGGACACACCCCTTTTTGGCCTATGAGAGTTCAGTGTGCACTGTCCCTTTTAATATATGGGGGCACCATTGCTCTTGCTGGCATAGGGTACCAAAATTAAGATTGCTATGGGTGAGGGAGTGTTGCTGGCTGCTGATGTGAACTGTGCTTCTTGGTGATGGGTACTTTGCTGGGAGAGCGGTGCTTAGCCAGAGATGCTACTAGTGGCTGTGGGGTGTGTATGTGTGGTTAGGGTTATAGGCTGCGGGGTGTGTATGTGTGGTTAAGGTTATAGGCTGCGTGGTGTGTATGTGTGGCTAGGGTTATAGGCTGCGGGGTGTGTATTTGTGGTTAGGGTTATAGGCTGCGTGGTGTGTATGTGTGGTTAGGGTTATAAGCTGTGGGGTGTGTGTATGGTTAGGGTTATAGGCTGCAGTGTGTATGGTTAGGGTTATAGGCTGCAGGGTGTGTATGTGTGGTTAGGGTTATAGGCTGCAGGGTGTGTATGTGTGTGTGTATGGTTAGGGTTATGGGCTGCAGTGTGTGTGGTTAGGGTTATAGGCTGTAGGGTGTGTATGTGTGGTTAGGGTTATAGGCTGTGGGGTGTGTGTATGGTTAGGGTTATAGGCTGCGTGGTGTGTATGTATGGTTAGGGTTATAGGCAGTGGGGTGTGTGTGTGTATGGTTAGGGTTATAGGCTGCAGTGTGTATGGTTAGGGATATAGGCTGCGGGGTGTATGTGTGTATGGTTAGGGTTATAGGCTGCAGGGTGTGTGTCTGGTTAGGGTTATAGGCTGCAGGGTGTGTATGTGTGGTTAGGGTTATAGGCTGTGGTGTGTGTGTGTGTGTGTGTGTATGGTTAGGGTTATAGGCTGCAGTGTGTGTGGTTAGGGTTATAGGCTGTGGGGTGTGTGTGTATGGTTAGGGTTATAGGCCGCAGGATGTGTGTGTATGGTTAGGGTTATAGGCTGCAGTGTGTGTGGTTAGGGTTATAGGCTGCGGGGTGTGTGTGTGTATGGTTAGGGTTATAGGCTGCGGGGTGTGTGTGTATGGTTAGGGTTATAGGCTGCAGTGTGTATGGTTAGGGTTATAGGCTGCAGTGTGTGTGTATGGTTACGGTTATAGGCTGCAGTGTGTATGGTTAGGGTTATAGCCTGTGGGGTGTGTATGGGTAAGGGTATAGCCTGCGGGGGATGTGTATGGTTAGGATTATAGGTTGCGGGGTGTGTGTATGGTTAGGGTTATAGGCTGCGGTGTGTGTATAGTTAGGGTTATAGGCTGCGGGGTGTGTATGGTTAGGGTTATAGGCTGCAGTGTGTGTGTGTGTTTGGTTAGGGTTATAGGCTGCGGTGTGTGTGTATGGTTAGGGTTATAGGCTGCGTTGTGTGTGTGTGTATGGTTAGGGTTATAGGCTGCGGGGTGTGTGTGGTTAGGAATATAGGCTGTGTGGTGTGTGTGTGTGTGGTTAGGGATATAGGCTGTGGGGTGTGTGTGTGTATGGTTAGGGTTATAGGCTATGGGTGTGTGTATGGTTAGGGTTATAGGCTGTGGGGTGTGTGTATGGTTAGGGTTATAGGCTGTGGGGGGGGTGTGTGTATGGTTAGGTTTATAGGCTGTGGGGTGTGTATATGTGGTTAGGGTTATAGGCTGTGGGGTGTGTGTGTGTGTGTGGTTAGAGTTATAGGCTGTGGGGTGTGTGTGGTTAGGGATATAGGCTGTGAGGTGTGTGTATGGTTTGGTTAGGGATATAGGCTGCGGGGTGTGTGTGTGTATGGTTAGGGTTATAGGCTATGGGGTGTGTGTATGGTTAGGGTTATAGGCTGTGGGGTGTGTGTAAGGTTAGGGTTATAGGCTGTGGGGTGTGTATGGTTAGGGTTATAGGCTGCAGGGTGTGTGTGTGTGTGGTTAGGGTTATAGGCTGTGGGGTGTGTGTGGTTAGGGATATAGGCTGTGAGGTGTGTGTATGGTTTGGTTAGGGATATAGGCTGCGGGGTGTGTGTGTGTATGGTTAGGGTTATAGGCTATGGGGTGTGTGTATGGTTAGGGTTATAGGCTGTGGGGTGTGTGTAAGGTTAGGGTTATAGGCTGTGGGGTGTGTATGGTTAGGGTTATAGGCTGCAGGGTGTGTGTGTGTGTGTGGTTAGGGTTATAGGCTGTGGGGTGTGTGTGGTTAGGGATATAGGCTGTGGGGTGTGTGTGGTTAGGGATATAGGCTGCGGGGTGTGTGTGGTTAGGGATATAGGCTGCGGGGTGTGTGTGTATGGTTAGGGTTATAGGCTGTGGGGTGTGTGTATGGTTAGGGTTATAGGCTGTGGGGTGTGTGTAAGGTTAGGGTTATAGGCTGTGGGTGTGTGTGGTTAGGGTTATAGGCTGTGGGATGTATGTGTATGGTTAGGGTTATAGGCTGTGGGGTTTGTGTAAGGTTAGGGTTATAGGCTGTGGGGTATGTATGGTTAGGGTTATAGGCTGTGGGATGTGTATGTATGGTTAGGGTTATAGGCTGCGTGGTGTGTATGTGTGGTTAGGGTTATAGGCTGTGGGGTGTGTGTGTGTATGGTTAGGGTTATAGGCTACAGGGTGTGTGTGTGTGTGTATGGTTATGGTTATAGGCTGCAGTGTGTATGGTTAGGGTTATAGGCTGCAGTGTGTATGGATAGTGTTATAGGCTGCAGTGTGTATGGTTAGGGTTATAGGCTGTGGGGTGTGTGTATGTGTGGTTAGGGTTATAGGCTGTGGGGTGTGTGTATGGTTAGAGTTATAGGCGGCAGGGTGTATGGTTAGGGTTATAGGCTACAGGGTGTGTATGTGTGGTTAGGGTTATAGGCTGCAGGGTGTGTGTGTGTGTGTGTATGGTTAGGGTTATAGGCTGTGGGGTGTGTGTGTATGGTTAGGGTTATAGGCTGTGGGATGTGTGTGTATGGTTAGGGTTATAGGCTGCGGTGTGTGTGTATGTGTGTATGGTTAGAGTTATAGGCTGCGTTGTGTGTGTGGTTAGGGATATAGGCTGCGGAGTGTGTGTGTATGGCTAGGGTTATAGGCTGCGGGGTGTGTGTGGTTAGGGATATAGGCTGTGTGGTGTGTGTGGGTGTGGTTAGGGTTATAGGCTTTGGGGTGTCTTTATGGTTAGGCTTATAGGCTGTGGGGTGTGTGTATGGTTAGGGTTATAGGCTGTGGAGTGTGTGTATGGTTAGGTTTATAGGCTGTGGGGTGTGTATGTGTGGTTAGGGTTATAGGCTGTGGGGTGTGTGTGTGGTTAGGGTTATAGGCTGTGGGG
This sequence comes from Crinia signifera, assembly GCF_055691185.1. Classification (NCBI taxonomy): domain Eukaryota; kingdom Metazoa; phylum Chordata; class Amphibia; order Anura; family Myobatrachidae; genus Crinia; species Crinia signifera. The sequence continues at coordinate 69,316,180 of NC_139228.1, forward strand.
TGTGTGTGGTTAGGGATATAGGCTGTGGGGTGTGTGTGTGGTTTGGGATATAGGCTGCGGGGTGTGTGTGTATGGTTAGAGTTATAGGCTATGGGGTGTGTGTATGGTTAGGGTTATAGGCTGTGGGGTGTGTGTAAGGTTAGGGTTATAGGCTGTGGGGTGTGTGTGTATGGTTAGGGTTATAGGCTGTGGGGTGTGTGTAAGGTTAGGGTTATAGGCTGTGGGGTGTGTATAGTTAGGGTTATAGGCTGCAGGGTGTGTGTGTGTGTGGTTAGGGTTATAGGCTGTGGGCTGTGTGTAAGGTTAGGGTTATAGGCTGTGGGGTGTGTGTGGTTAGGGATATAGGCTGTGGGCTGTGTGTGGTTAGGGATATAGGCTGCGGGGTGTGTGTGTATGGTTAGGGTTATAGGCTGTGGGGTGTGTGTGGTTACGGATTAAGGCTGTGGGGTGTGTGTGGTTAGGGATATAGGCTGCGGGGCGTGTGTGTATGGTTAGGGTTATAGGCTGTGGGGTGTGTGTATAGTTAGGGTTTTAGGCTGTGGGGTGTGTGTAAGGTTAGGGTTATAGGCTGTGGGTGTGTATGGTTAGCGTTATAGGCTGTGGGATGTGTATGTATGGTTAGGGTTATAGGCTGTGGAGTGTTTATGTATGGTTAGGGTTATAGGCTGTGGGGTGTGTATGGTTAGGGTTATAAGCTGTGGGGTGTGTGTATGGTTAGGGTAATAGGCTGCAGTGTGTATGGTTAGGGTTATAGGCTGCAGGGTGTGTGTGTGTATGGTTAGGGTTATAGGCTGCAGTGTGTATGGTTAGGGTTATAGGCTGTGGGGTGTGTATGTGTGGTTAGGGTTATAGGCTTCAGGGTGTGTGTGTGTGTATAGTTAGGGTTATAGGCTGCAGTGTGTGTGTGTGTGTATGGTTAGGGTTATAGGCTGTGGGGTGTGTGTGTATGGTTAGGGTTATAGGCTGTGGGGTGTGTGTAAGGTTAGGGTTATAGGCTGTGGGGTGTGTATAGTTAGGGTTATAGGCTGCAGGGTGTGTGTGTGTGGTTAGGGTTATAGGCTGTGGGGTGTGTGTAAGGTTAGGGTTATAGGCTGTGGGGTGTGTGTGGTTAGGGATATAGGCTGTGGGCTGTGTGTGGTTAGAGATATAGGCTGCGGGGTGTGTGTGTATGGTTAGGGTTATAGGCTGTGGGGTGTGTGTGGTTACGGATTAAGGCTGTGGGGTGTGTGTGGTTAGGGATATAGGCTGCGGGGCGTGTGTGTATGGTTAGGGTTATAGGCTGTGGGGTGTGTGTATAGTTAGGGTTTTAGGCTATGGGGTGTGTGTAAGGTTAGGGTTATAGGCTGTGGGTGTGTATGGTTAGCGTTATAGGCTGTGGGATGTGTATGTATGGTTAGGGTTATAGGCTGTGGAATGTTTATGTATGGTTAGGGTTATAGGCTGTGGGGTGTGTATGGTTAGGGTTATAAGCTGTGGGGTGTGTGTATGGTTAGGGTAATAGGCTGCAGTGTGTATGGTTAGGGTTATAGGCTGCAGGGTGTGTGTGTGTATGGTTAGGGTTATAGGCTGCAGTGTGTATGGTTAGGGTTATAGGCTGTGGGGTGTGTATGTGTGGTTAGGGTTATAGGCTTCAGGGTGTGTGTGTGTGTATAGTTAGGGTTATAGGCTGCAGTGTGTGTGTGTGTATGGTTAGGGTTATAGGCTGTGGGTTGTGTATGTGTGGTTAGGGTTATAGGGTGCGGGTGTGTATCTGTGGTTAGGGTTATGGGCTGCGTGGTGTGTATGTGTGGTTAGGGTTATAGGCTGTGGGGTGTGTGTGTGTATGGCAGTGTCGGACTGGGGTATAAAGGGCCCACCAGGGAAATGCACTCATAGGGGCCCACCTAGGGGCGCGGTCATTTGCTTTAAGGGGTGTGGCCTCCTGACTGAAGGAGTGTGGCCTTCTGACCTGAGAGGTGCGCCTGCCCATGCCTTTCCTGTATCCTAGGGTCCTCTTCCTCTTCGGGCTGCACAGTCTCTTGAGCCTTGTTTCGTATTCCCATGTTTCCATTATGCTGCTGACAGAGGAGGGTGACTGCAGGCCCTGCTATGATAATTGGCTGCACACATACTGTGGCTGCAGCAGTTGGCTCCGGCCGTGCACTGCTACCCTTTCTGCGGTTGCATACCAGCCAGATTGCCGCACAGACTGCATGGGCTACACTGCGCCAGGCTTCAGGACTGAGACTGAGCATAATATAACATAATTATTACCAGCCCTGCTCGCTTCTCTACCCACTGCTTGTAATAATTATGTGGGTGAGGTTATGCAGGGGCTGGCTGGCAACTTTCAGTCTGGGGGACAAATGATACGAAGTGGCCCATGGATTTTCTACCAGCCCATCGCGCATATCTCCCTTACTGCACACTCCATAGCTGTCTCATATAGGGGGGTATTCGATCTGTGCCAATATTTCCTGACAGGGGAAATATCAAATATGGCGAGTATTTGCGAACCCTGCTCGCTGCAAAAATTTACACTATAATGCCAATTACACATATGTAATGTCCTTTAACATAATGCCACACACCGTAATGCCCATTACACATAATGCCACATACCGTAATGCCCATTACACGTAATGCCCATTACACATAATTCCACACACCATAATGCCCATTACACATAATGGCACACACCGTAATGCCCGTTACACATAATGCCACACATCGTAATGCCACACACTGTAATGCCCATTACACATAATTCCACACACCGTAATGCCCTTTAACATAATGCCACACACCATAATGCCCATTAAATATAATGCCACACACCGTAATGCACATTACACATAATGCCATATACTGTAATGCCCATTACACATAATGCCACACACCATAATGCGCATTAAACATAATGTAATGCCCATTACACATAATGCCTATATATATATATATATATATATATACACACATACATACTGTATATGTAGCTTGATCCTGGCACTCCTTGCATTAATAAGTAAGGTGCTCTGTTATACCCATAGTGCACTTTTAATTGAAGCATATCTGTGTGTGTGTGTGTGTATGTGTATATATATATATATATATATATATATATATATATGCACACACAGATATGCTTCAATTAAAAGTGCACTATGGGTATAACAGAGCACCTCAGTTGGAACAGATCAGAACCAAAATTCCTTTAGGGACCCTAAGTTAGGGTCAGTGAGTAACATTATCTGACAGGGACCGAGTTTATTTATGAACATACCGTCTGAAGGCGCGTGGGCTCTGTCTGTGCCTTAAGTGGGCCAGGCAGGTGGGCAGTGCACTGGGTAGCAGTGGTGTAGCTAGGTGCCATGGCGCCCGGAGCAAGGGCATGTTTCGCGCCCCCTCCCCCCCCAATTTGTAGTAGGTGAGGCTCCTGCGCAGTGAAAAGTGGGCACGGACCAACATTATACCACACACCGTAATGCCCATTGCACATTAGTGAACTTTGTAATTCCAATTACACATAAGCTCATAAATGATGCCCACGACATACTATATAACACTCCGCAATGCCCATGACATACTATATAACACTCCGCAATGCCCACGACACACTATATAACACTCCGCAATGCCCACGACACACTATATAACACTCCGCAATGCCCATGACACACTATATAACACTCCGCAATGCCCACGACATACTATATAACACTCCGCAATGCCCACGACATACTATATAACACTCCGCAATGCCCACGACATACTATATAACACTCCGCAATGCCCATGACATACCATATAACACTCCGCAATGCCCATTGCATACTATATAACACACCATAATGCCCATTACACATTTGACACATAAGTGCCACTTACCTACATGCTCAATGCCAGGGGCTTCATGCTCGATGCCAAAGGGCTTCATGCTCAATGCCAAGGGGGACTGAATTTGTTCATTGCCAAGGGGGACAGAACTGTGCAGCGGCCTGCTCCCGGACGCTATTTTCAATTCAATGCACCGCCGGTGGTGTGCAGCAGGGAGGGAGGGTGGGAGCGGTGGTGTGCAGCAGGGAGGGAGGGTGGGAGGGTTGGTGTGCAGCAGGGTGGGTGGGTGCAGTAGTGTGCAGCAGGGTGGGTGGGTGCAGTAGTGTGCAGCAGGGTGGGTGGGTGCAGTAGGGTGCAGCAGGGTGGGTGGGTGCAGTAGGGTGGGTGTGGGAGGGTAAGTGCAGTAGTGTGCAGCAGGCAGGGTGGGTGCAGTAGTTTGCAGCAGGGTGGGTGTAGCAGGGTGGGTTGCAGTAATGTGCAGCAGGGTGGATTTGCACTAGTGTGCAGCAGGGTGGGTGCGAGGGTGGGGTGCAGCAGGGTGGGAGTACACCTGACCTTACTCACCCCCCTGCCTGTGCTGCGTCCTGCTCCATCCACCCCCCTCCCCTCTGTGCTGCTGTAATGCCTTCTGTGCCCCCGCTCCCCCCGGGAGAGAGACGTGCTGCTGCTATGTAAATTCATTCATATCTCCCGCTGGACCGCTAGCCAATGGGCGCTTGCGGTCCAGCAGCCAATCAACTGGTGGCTGCTGGACCGCGAGCGCCTATTGGCTAGCGGTGCAGCGGGAGCTATGAATGAATTTTACATAGCAGCACGGACATCTCTCCCGCACACAGCGGGCAGGGGAGCAGGCGAGCGAGCGAGCTGGCGGCACAGCTCCGGCGCCATGCTATGTTCCTGCGCCTGGAGTGTGTGCTCCGCCGGCTCCAGGCTCGATACGCCTCTGCTGGGTAGGCAGTTAGGCAGGCGAGCGAGTAGCTCTCAGTGTGCTGTGCGGTGCGGACGTCTCCATCTGACGTCACACGCCGGCGCCGCACAGAGCACACGCTGGCTGGCTCCAATATGGCGGCGCCCTGCGCGACCGTGCACAGCCACATGCCTGGAGCCAGCTGCAGCGCTGACACTGACAGGCGAGTAGGCGGCGGGCTGCGGATGGTTTGTGCGTGGGTTCGGCGGTGGGGAACACTGCTGACGGCGACTTCCCGGGCTGACGGCGCAGGCTCCACCCCCCTTTAAAAGTGGGAGGAGTTCTGAACCAATGGGGCCCACCGGGGAATCTCCCTGTCCCCTGCCAGGCCAGTCCGAGCCTGGTGTATGGTTAGGGTTATAGGCTACAGGGTGTGTGTGTGTGTGTGTGTGTATGGTTATGGTTATAGGCTGCAGTGTGTATGGTTAGGGTTATAGGCTGCAGTGTGTATGGTTAGTGTTATAGGCTGCAGTGTGTATGGTTAGGGTTATAGGCTGTGGGGTGTGTGTATGTGTGGTTAGGGTTATAGGCTGTGGGGTGTGTCTATGGTTAGAGTTATAGGCTGCAGGGTGTATGGTTAGGGTTATAGGCTACAGGGTGTGTATGTGTGGTTAGGGTTATAGGCTGCAGGGTGTGTGTGTTTGTGTGTGTATGGTTAGGGTTATAGGCCGTGGGGTGTGTGTGTATGGTTAGGGTTATTGGCTGTGGGATGTGTGTGTATGGTTAGGGTTATAGGCTGTGGGATGTGTGTGTATGGTTAGGGTTATAGGCTGTGGGGTGTGTGTATGGTTAGGGTTATAGGCTGTGGGGTGTGTGTGTAAGGTTAGGGTTATAGGCTGTGAGGTGTGTGTGTGTGTATGGTTAGGGTTATAGGCTGCGGGGTGTGTGTGTGTGTGTGTGTGTGTGTATGGTTAGGGTTATAGGCTGTGGGGTGTGTGTAAGGTTAGGGTTATAGGCTGTGGGGTGTGTGTGGTTAGGGATATAGGCTGTGGGGTGTGTGTGGTTAGGGATATAGGCTGCGGGGTGTGTGTGTATGGTTAGGGTTATAGGCTGTGGGGTGTGTGTGGTTAGGGATATAGGCTGCGGGCGTGTGTGTATGGTTAGGGTTATAGGCTGTGGGGTGTGTGTATAGTTAGGGTTTTAGGCTGTGGGGTGTGTGTAAGGTTAGGGTTATAGGCTGTGGGTGTGTATGGTTAGCGTTATAGGCTGTGGGATGTGTATGTATGGTTAGGGTTATATGCTGTGGAATGTTTATGTATGGTTAGGGTTATAGGCTGTGGGGTGTGTATGGTTAGGGTTATAAGCTGTGGGGTGTGTGTGTATGGTTAGGGTTATTGGCTGTGGGATGTGTGTGTATGGTTAGGGTTATAGGCTGCGGTGTGTGTGTATGTGTGTATGGTTAGAGTTATAGGCTGCGTTGTGTGTGTGGTTAGGGATATACGCTGCGGAGTGTGTGTGTATGGCTAGGGTTATAGGCTGCGGGGTGTGTGTGGTTAGGGATATAGGCTGTGTGGTGTGTGTGGGTGTGGTTAGGGTTATAGGCTTTGGGGTGTGTTTATGGTTAGGCTTATAGGCTGTGGGGTGTGTGTATGGTTAGGGTTATAGGCTGTGGAGTGTGTGTATGGTTAGGTTTATAGGCTGTGGGGTGTGTATGTGTGGTTAGGGTTATAGGCTGTGGGGTGTGTGTGTGGTTAGGGTTATAGGCTGTGGGGTGTGTGTGGTTAGGGATATAGGCTGTGGGGTGTGTGTGTGGTTTGGGATATAGGCTGCGGGGTGTGTGTGTATGGTTAGAGTTATAGGCTATGGGGTGTGTGTATGGTTAGGGTTATAGGCTGTGGGGTGTGTGTAAGGTTAGGGTTATAGGCTGTGGGGTGTGTGTAAGGTTAGGGTTATAGGCTGTGGGGTGTGTATAGTTAGGGTTATAGGCTGCAGAGTGTGTGTGTATGGTTAGGGTTATAGGCTGTGGGGTGTGTGTAAGGTTAGGGTTATAGGCTGTGGGGTGTGTGTGGTTAGGGATATAGGCTGTGGGCTGTGTGTGGTTAGGGATATAGGCTGCGGGGTGTGTGTGTATGGTTAGGGTTATAGGCTGTGGGGTGTGTGTGGTTACGGATTAAGGCTGTGGGGTGTGTGTGGTTAGGGATATAGGCTGCGGGGCGTGTGTGTATGGTTAGGGTTATAGGCTGTGGGGTGTGTGTATAGTTAGGGTTTTAGGCTGTGGGGTGTGTGTAAGGTTAGGGTTATAGGCTGTGGGTGTGTATGGTTAGCGTTATAGGCTGTGGGATGTGTATGTATGGTTAGGGTTATAGGCTGTGGAATGTTTATGTATGGTTAGGGTTATAGGCTGTGGGGTGTGTATGGTTAGGGTTATAAGCTGTGGGGTGTGTGTATGGTTAGGGTAATAGGCTGCAGTGTGTATGGTTAGGGTTATAGGCTGCAGGGTGTGTGTGTGTATGGTTAGGGTTATAGGCTGCAGTGTGTATGGTTAGGGTTATAGGCTGTGGGGTGTGTATGTGTGGTTAGGGTTATAGGCTTCAGGGTGTGTGTGTGTGTATAGTTAGGGTTATAGGCTGCAGTGTGTGTGTGTGTATGGTTAGGGTTATAGGCTGTGGGTTGTGTATGTGTGGTTAGGGTTATAGGGTGCGGGGTGTGTATCTGTGGTTAGGGTTATGGGCTGCGTGGTGTGTATGTGTGGTTAGGGTTATAGGCTGTGGGGTGTGTGTGTGTATGGCAGTGTCGGACTGGGGTATAAAGGGCCCACCAGGGAAATGCACTCATAGGGGCCCACCTAGGGGCGGGGTCATTTGCTTTAAGGGGTGTGGCCTCCTGACTGAAGGAGTGTGGCCTTCTGACCTGAGAGGTGCGCCTGCCCATGCCTTTCCTGTATCCTAGGGTCCTCTTCCTCTTCGGGCTGCACAGTCTCTTGAGCCTTGTTTCGTATTCCCATGTTTCCATTATGCTGCTGACAGAGGAGGGTGACTGCAGGCCCTGCTATGATAATTGGCTGCACACATACTGTGGCTGCAGCAGTTGGCTCCGGCCGTGCACTGCTACCCTTTCTGCGGTTGCATACCAGCCAGATTGCCGCACAGACTGCATGGGCTACACTGCGCCAGGCTTCAGGACTGAGACTGAGCATAATATAACATAATTATTACCAGCCCTGCTCGCTTCTCTACCCACTGCTTGTAATAATTATGTGGGTGAGGTTATGCAGGGGCTGGCTGGCAACTTTCAGTCTGGGGGACAAATGATACGAAGTGGCCCATGGATTTTCTACCAGCCCATCGCGCATATCTCCCTTACTGCACACTCCATAGCTGTCTCATATAGGGGGGTATTCGATCTGTGCCAATATTTCCTGACAGGGGAAATATCAAATATGGCGAGTATTTGCGAACCCTGCTCGCTGCAAAAATTTACACTATAATGCCAATTACACATATGTAATGTCCTTTAACATAATGCCACACACCGTAATGCCCATTACACATAATGCCACATACCGTAATGCCCATTACACGTAATGCCCATTACACATAATTCCACACACCATAATGCCCATTACACATAATGGCACACACCGTAATGCCCGTTACACATAATGCCACACATCGTAATGCCACACACTGTAATGCCCATTACACATAATTCCACACACCGTAATGCCCTTTAACATAATGCCACACACCATAATGTCCATTAAATATAATGCCACACACCGTAATGCACATTACACATAATGCCATATACTGTAATGCCCATTACACATAATGCCATACACCATAATGCGCATTAAACATAATGTAATGCCCATTACACATAATGCCTATATATATATATATATATATATATATATATATATATATACACACACATACATACTGTATATGTAACTTGATCCTGGCACTCCTTGCATTAATAAGTAAGGTGCTCTGTTATACCCATAGTGCACTTTTAATTGAAGCATATCTGTGTGTGTGTGTGTGTGTGTGTATGTGTATATATATATATATATATATATATATATGCACACACAGATATGCTTCAATTAAAAGGGCACTATGGGTATAACAGAGCACCTCAGTTGGAAAAGATCAGAACCAAAATTCCTTTAGGGACCCTAAGTTAGGGTCAGCGAGTAACATTATCTGACAGGGACCGAGTTTATTTATGAACATACCGTCTGAAGGCGCGTGGGCTCTGTCTGTGCCTTAAGTGGGCCAGGCAGGTGGGCAGTGCACTGGGTAGCAGTGGTGTAGCTAGGTGCCATGGCGCCCAGAGCAAGGGCATGTTTCGCGCCCCCTCCCCCCCCCAATTTGTAGTAGGTGAGGCTCCTGCGCAGTGAAAAGTGGGCACGGACCAACATTATACCACACACCGTAATGCCCATTGCACATTAGTGAACTTTGTAATTCCAATTACACATAAGCTCATAAATGATGCCCACGACATACTATATAACACTCCGCAATGCCCATGACATACTATATAACACTCCGCAATGCCCACGACACACTATATAACACTCCGCAATGCCCACGACACACTATATAACACTCCGCAATGCCCACGACACACTATATAACACTTCGCAATGCCCACGACATACTATATAACACTCCGCAATGCCCACGACATACTATATAACACTCCGCAATGCCCACGACATACTATATAACACTCCGCAATGCCCATGACATACCATATAACACTCCGTAATGCCCATTGCATACTATATAACACACCATAATGCCCATTACACATTTGACACATAAGTGCCACTTACCTACATGCTCAATGCCAGGGGCTTCATGCTCGATGCCAAAGGGCTTCATGCTCAATGCCAAGGGGGACTGAATTTGTTCATTGCCAAGGGGGACAGAACTGTGCAGCGGCCTGCTCCCGGACGCTATTTTCAATTCAATGCACCGCCGGTGGTGTGCAGCAGGGAGGGAGGGTGGGAGCGGTGGTGTGCAGCAGGGAGGGAGGGTGGGAGGGTTGGTGTGCAGCAGGGTGGGTGGGTGCAGTAGTGTGCAGCAGGGTGGGTGGGTGCAGTAGTGTGCAGCAGGGTGGGTGGGTGCAGTAGGGTGCAGCAGGGTGGGTGGGTGCAGTAGGGTGGGTGTGGGAGGGTAAGTGCAGTAGTGTGCAGCAGGCAGGGTGGGTGCAGTAGTTTGCAGCAGGGTGGGTGTAGCAGGGTGGGTTGCAGTAATGTGCAGCAGGGTGGATTTGCACTAGTGTGCAGCAGGGTGGGTGCGAGGGTGGGGTGCGAGGGTGGGGTGCAGCAGGGTGGGAGTACACCTGACCTTACTCACCCCCCTGCCTGTGCTGCGTCCTGCTCCATCCACCCCCCTCCCCCCTGTGCTGCTGTAATGCCTTCTGTGCCCCCGCTCCCCCCGGGAGAGAGACGTGCTGCTGCTATGTAAATTCATTCATATCTCCCGCTGGACCGCTAGCCAATGGGCGCTTGCGGTCCAGCAGCCAATCAACTGGTGGCTGCTGGACCGCGAGCGCCTATTGGCTAGCGGTGCAGCGGGAGCTATGAATGAATTTTACATAGCAGCACGGACATCTCTCCCGCACACAGCGGGCAGGGGAGCAGGCGAGCGAGCGAGCTGGCGGCACAGCTCCGGCGCCATGCTATGTTCCTGCGCCTGGAGTGTGTGCTCCGCCGGCTCCAGGCTCGATACGCCTCTGCTGGGTAGGCAGTTAGGCAGGCGAGCGAGTAGCTCTCAGTGTGCTGTGCGGTGCGGACGTCTCCATCTGACGTCACACGCCGGCGCCGCACAGAGCACACGCTGGCTGGCTCCAATATGGCGGCGCCCTGCGCGACCGTGCACAGCCACATGCCTGGAGCCAGCTGCAGCGCTGACACTGACAGGCGAGTAGGCGGCGGGCTGCGGATGGTTTGTGCGTGGGTTCGGCGGTGGGGAACACTGCTGACGGCGACTTCCCGGGCTGGCGGCAGGCGCAGGCTCCACCCCCCTTTAAAAGTGGGAGGAGTTCTGACCAATGGGGCCCACCGGGGAATCTCCCTGTCCCCTGCCAGGCCAGTCCGAGCCTGGTGTATGGTTAGGGTTATAGGCTACAGGGTGTGTGTGTGTGTGTGTGTGTGTATGGTTATGGTTATAGGCTGCAGTGTGTATGGTTAGGGTTATAGGCTGCAGTGTGTATGGTTAGTGTTATAGGCTGCAGTGTGTATGGTTAGGGTTATAGGCTGTGGGGTGTGGGTATGTGTGGTTAGGGTTATAGGCTGTGGGGTGTGTCTATGGTTAGAGTTATAGGCTGCAGGGTGTATGGTTAGGGTTATAGGCTACAGGGTGTGTATGTGTGGTTAGGGTTATAGGCTGCAGGGTGTGTGTGTTTGTGTGTGTATGGTTAGGGTTATAGGCTGTGGGGTGTGTGTGTATGGTTAGGGTTATTGGCTGTGGGATGTGTGTGTATGGTTAGGGTTATAGGCTGTGGGATGTGTGTGTATGGTTAGGGTTATAGGCTGTGGGGTGTGTGTATGGTTAGGGTTATAGGCTGTGGGGTGTGTGTGTAAGGTTAGGGTTATAGGCTGTGAGGTGTGTGTGTGTGTGTGTATGGTTAGGGTTATAGGCTGCGGGGTGTGTGTGTGTGTGTGTGTGTGTGTGTGTATGGTTAGGGTTATAGGCTGTGGGGTGTGTGTAAGGTTAGGGTTATAGGCTGTGGGGTGTGTGTGGTTAGGGATATAGGCTGTGGGGTGTGTGTGGTTAGGGATATAGGCTGCGGGGTGTGTGTGTATGGTTAGGGTTATAGGCTGTGGGGTGTGTGTGGTTAGGGATATAGGCTGCGGGCGTGTGTGTATGGTTAGGGTTATAGGCTGTGGGGTGTGTGTATAGTTAGGGTTTTAGGCTGTGGGGTGTGTGTAAGGTTAGGGTTATAGGCTGTGGGTGTGTATGGTTAGCGTTATAGGCTGTGGGATGTGTATGTATGGTTAGGGTTATATGCTGTGGAATGTTTATGTATGGTTAGGGTTATAGGCTGTGGGGTGTGTATGGTTAGGGTTATAAGCTGTGGGGTGTGTGTGTATGGTTAGGGTTATTGGTTGTAGGATATGTGTGTATGGTTAGGGTTATAGGCTGTGGGATGTGTGTGTATGGTTAGGGTTATAGGCTGTGGGGTGTGTGTATGGTTAGGGTTATAGGCTGTGGGGTGTGTGTGTAAGGTTAGGGTTATAGGCTGTGAGGTGTGTGTGTGTATGGTTAGGGTTATAGGCTGCGGGGTGTGTGTGTGTGTGTGTATGGTTAGGGTTATAGGCTGTGGGGTGTGTGTAAGGTTAGGGTTATAGGCTGTGGGGTGTGTGTGGTTAGGGATATAGGCTGTGGGGTGTGTGTGGTTAGGGATATAGGCTGCGGGGTGTGTGTGTATGGTTAGGGTTATAGGCTGTGGGGTGTGTGTGGTTAGGGATATAGGCTGCGGGCGTGTGTGTATGGTTAGGGTTATAGGCTGTGGAGTGTGTGTATAGTTAGGGTTTTAGGCT
>NC_139228.1:69328663-69413663 GCF_055691185.1 Crinia signifera
TTGTTGTGTGTTTGTGTTGTGTTTTTGTTTGTGTGTTTGTGTTGTGTGTGTGTGTTGCGTATTGTGTGTTTGTGTGTTTGTGTTGTGTGTTTGTGTGTATGTGTTGTGTGTGGGGTTTTTTTTGTTTGTGTGTTTGTGTGCTTGTGTTGTGTGTTTGTGTGTGTGTTGTGTGTTTGTGTGTGTGTTTGTTTGTGTGTGTGTGTTGTGTGTTTGTGTGTTTGTGTTGTGTGTTTGTGGTGTGTGTGTGTGTGTGTGTGTTTGTGTTGTGTGTTTGTGTGTTTGTGTGTGTGTTGTGTGTTTGTGTGTTTGTGTGTGTTGTGTGTTTGTGTGTTTGTGTTGTCTGTTTACGTGTGTGTTTGTGTGTTTGTGTTGTGTGTTTGTGTGTTTGTGTTGTGTGTTTGTGTGTGTGTTGTGTGTTTGTGAGTTTGTGAGTTTGTGTTGTGTGTTGTGTGTTGTGTTGTGTGTGTTTGTGTGTTTGTGTGTTTGTGTTGTGTGTTTGTGTGTTTGCGTGTTTGTGTTGTGTGTTGTGTGTGTGTGTGTGTTTGTGTGTTTGTGTTGTGTGTTTGTGTGTTTGTGTGTTTGTGTTGTGTGTTTGTGTGTGTGTTGTGTGTTTGTGTTTTTGTGTGTGTGTGTGTGTGTGTTGTGTGTTTTGTGTGTGTTTGTATGTCTGTTGTGTGTTTGTGTGTTTGTGTGTTTGTGTGTTTGTGTTGTGTGTTTGTGTTTGTGTGTGTGTTGTGTGTTTGTGTTTTGTGTGTGTTTTGTGTTTGTGTTGTGTGTTTGTGTTGTGTGTGTTGTGTGTTTGTGTTTTTGTGTGTCTTGTGTTTGTGTTGTGTGTTTGTGTTGTGTGTTTGTTGTGTGTTGTGTGTTTGTGTTGTGTGTTTGTGTGTGTGTGTTGTGTGTTGTGTTATTGTGTGTTGTGTGTGTGTTGTGTGTTTGTGTGTGTTGTGTGTTTGTGTTGTGTGTTTGTGTGTTTGTGTGTGTTTGTGTGTTTGTGTTGTGTGTTTGTGTGTTTGTGTGTTGTGTGTTTGTGTGTTTGTATGTGTGTTTGTGTGTTTGTGTATTTGTGACACTGGTCTCGCCATGCTGGGGTGTCCAGGAGCCCGTGATCAATCGCCTCTTCCTCTGCCACAATAAAGCACTCCTCCAGACACTCCAATTGTTCCCACACACTCAGCTGTGCACTGAAATTGAGGATCCATGCCCGAAAATCGGTAAATGCTTTTGTAGGATCCCCCTGATCTTGAAGGATCTGCTGGGATGATTTTCCTGCGCGTGGAAGGATTGGATGGGTATACCTCGCAGCTGACATTCTGCTATCAGCTCCTCCATACTCATTTCTTCAAGGGCAGTTAGGGGCCCCCTAAAGACAACCCTTCTCTCATGGTACCAGATAAGTCTGTGGCGGACCCCTCGGTTGTCTGCCCAGATTGCAGTAGCCCCATTTTGGACCTTTCCTCTGGCTCTATCTGGGACATCAATTTAATATGGACTTGTCCTTCAGCCTCAGAATAATGTCCTCTTTGTAGCATTTGGGTCACTGTAGCAATCACTTCCTCTGTAAATTCTACAAACTCTGGCTCCCCCAGCAGATTCCAAGAGGTGGCCTCACCTTTACAGTGCAGGAATGCATCCCCTAGGTAACACAATTTATCCCGTGTGCTGGATACTCTCCACCCGCTGATCATCTGCTGAGCTTCTTCCCAGTACTCCCAGATATACTGCATTTCCGTTTCCTTACAGATGGTCTGATCCTCTGTTCTCTGTGCTTTCTGTGATCGATGGTTGGTGTCTGAATGATCCCACTGTCGCTGCCCCCAAATGGGAGGTTACGGGGGTCCTCAATCACTCAGACACTGAGCAGATCAAACCAAAATACGGTTTATTTTTTCACAGCACACACAAGTAGATAAAGACAGGAACAAGAGGCAAAATGTAGCATAGAAACATCCAGGTAGCAGTTCCAAGTCCTTTTAGCATCTCAGAATCAAGCCGTTGCATCTCAGAGTCAAGCCGTTGCATCACCGTTGCGGCTCAGAGTCAAGCTATTGCTTCACCGTTGCGCCTCCGAGTCAAGCTGTTGCATCACCGTTGCGGAACGAAGTCAAGCTATTTAATTCACCGTTGTGGCTCAGAGTCAAGCCCGTTGCGGATCAGAGTCAAGCTGTAGCATCACCGTTGCGGATTAGAGTCAAGCTATTGCCTCACCGTTGCGGATCAGAGTCAAGCTGTAGCATCACCGTTGCGGATTAGAGTCAAGCTATTGCATCACCGTTGCAGCTCAGAGTCAAGCCATTTCATCACCGTTGCGTCTCAGAGTCAAGCCGTTGCGGATCTGAGTCAAGCTGTAGCATCACCGTTGCGGATTAGAGTCAACTTATTGCCTCACCGTTGCGGCTCAGAGTCAAGCCGTTGCGGATCAGAGTCAAGCTGTAGCATCACCGTTTGCGGATCAGAGTCAATCTGTAGCATCACCGTTGCGGATCAGAGTCAAGCCGTTGCGGATCAGAGTCAAGCCGTTGCAGCACCGTTGCGGCTCTGAGTCAAGCCGTTGCAGCACAGATTCTGTTTCATCGCCGTTGCAGCTCAGAGTCAAGCTGCTGCATCGCCGTTGCATCTCAGAGTCCAGCCGTTGATTCTCAGTCAAGCCGTTGAATCTCAGAGAAAAAACAATATAGTCACCGGTTTTCCTTTCTTCTTCCTTCTCCCTAACCCGGAGGGCAATCAACTAATGGCCACCACCGAGGTTCACCCCCACACCCCCCCCATGCCTGTTGTTACTCTGTCACATAAATTTTCAGAGCTTATCTCCCCCCTACCTCCACGTACTACCCGCCCTTCATATTCACCCCATAAAGATAGAGATATCACAACATCCTTAAGGACACTCTTATTCAACATATCCCAATAGTGCCAGATACACATATGACCCCAATAGTGCAGTCCGTGATGCCCATTATACATATGCCACACACATGATGTCCATTATACATATGCCCCACAACATGATGCTCCATTATACATATGCCCCACAACGTGATTGCTCCATTATACATATGCCACACACACCGTGATGCCCATTATACATATGCCGCACACTGTGATGCCCATTATACATATACCACACAAGAGTAGCTCCAGTATACATATGCCCCACACCGTGATGCTCCATTATACATGTCACACACCCTGATGCCCATTATACATATGCCACACACCGTGATGCTCCATTATACATATGCTACACAACGTGATGCTCCATTATACATATGCCCCACACCGTGATGCTCCATTATAGATATGCCACACACCCTGATGCCCATTATACATATGCTGGACACTGTGATGCCCATTATACATATGCCACACACATGATGCTCCATTATACATATGCCCCACAACTTGATGCTCCATTGTACATGTGAGGTTACGGGGGTCCCTAATCACTCAGACACCGAGCAGATCAAACCAAAATACGGTTTATTTTTTCACAGCACACACAAGTAGATAAAGACAGGAACAAGATTCAAAATGTAGCATAGAAACATCCAGGTAGCAGTCCCAAGTCCTTTTAGCATCGCAGTTCCAAATCACAAAACTATCACTCTCCACACAGCAGTGATAGCAGAAACCTGTATAAGTCCACACAATAGCGTAGTACGATGCCCACCCCGGGCAAACGACGTGTTCCACAAGATCCAGTGGAGGGTATGACCCCTTAGCCAGGATTGCGACTAACATTAAGGGAGCCGGCGTGTGGTGCCCATACCATCAGTGGGCTTGCACTGGGTCTGGATTGGTGGATTCAAGAGTCAGGTATATCCCCCCAGGTAATCTACAGCTGTCCATCTGCTACTGCCCCCCCTGCTGGGTACGGTTCCAAAGAGTCTACTAGAGTCAAGCCGTGTGTGTGTTGTGTGTTTGTGTTTTTGTGTGTTGTGTGTTTGTATGTTTGTGTGTGTGTTGTGTGTTGTTTGTTTGTGTGTGTTTGTGTGTTTGTGTGTTGTGTGTTTGTGTTTTTGTGTGTTGTGTGTTTGTGTTTTTGTGTGTTTTGTGTTGATGTTGTGTTTGTGTTGTGTGTTTGTGTTGTGTGTTTGTGTTTGTGTTGTGTGTTTGTGTGTTTGTGTTGTGTGTTTGTGTGTTTGTGTTGTGTGTGTGTGTTTGTGTGTTTATGTGTTTGTGGTGTGTGTTTGTGTGTGTGTGTTTGTGTGTTGTGTGTTTGTGTGTGTTGTGTGTTTGTGTGTTTGTGTTGTGTGTTTGTGTGTCTGTTGTGTGTTTGTGTGTGTGTTGCGTGTTTGTGTGTTTGTGTGTTTGTGTTGTGTGTTTCTGTGTGTGTTTGTGTGTTTGTGTTGTGTGTTTGTGTGTGTTGTATGTTTGTGTGTGTGTTTGTGTTGTGTGTTTGTGTGTGTTTGTGTGTTTGTGTGTCTGTTGTGTGTTTGTGTTTTTGTGTTGTGTGTTTGTGTTGTCTGTTTGTGTTGTGTGTTTGTGTGTGTGTGTTGTGTGTTGTTTGTTTGTGTGTTGTGTGTTTGTGTGTTGTGTGTTTGTGTTGTGTGTTGTGTGTTTGTGAGTTTGTGTTGTGTGTTTGTGTGTTTGTGTGTTGTGTGTTATGTGTGTTTGTGTGTTTGTGTTTGTGTGTTTGTGTGTTTGTGTGTTTGTTTGTGTGTTTGTGTTGTGTGTTTGTGTTGTGTGTTTGTGTGTTTGTGTGTGTGTTTGTGTGTGTGTTTTGTGTGTTTGTGTGTTTGTGTTGTGTGTTTGTGCTTGTGTTTTTGTGTTTGTGTTTGTGTGTTTGTGTGTTTGTGTGTGTGTTTGTGTGTGTGTTGCGTGTTTGTGTGTTTGTGTGTTTGTGTTGTGTGTTTCTGTGTGTGTTTGTGTGTTTGTGTTGTGTGTTTGTGTGTGTTGTATGTTTGTGTGTGTGTTTGTGTTGTGTGTTTGTGTGTGTTTGTGTGTTTGTGTGTCTGTTGTGTGTTTGTGTTTTTGTGTTGTGTGTTTGTGTTGTCTGTTTGTGTTGTGTGTTTGTGTGTGTGTGTTGTGTGTTGTTTGTTTGTGTGTTGTGTGTTTGTGTGTTGTGTGTTTGTGTTGTGTGTTGTGTGTTTGTGAGTTTGTGTTGTGTGTTTGTGTGTTTGTGTGTTGTGTGTTATGTGTGTTTGTGTGTTTGTGTTTGTGTGTTTGTGTGTTTGTGTGTTTGTTTGTGTGTTTGTGTTGTGTGTTTGTGTTGTGTGTTTGTGTGTTTGTGTGTGTGTTTGTGTGTGTGTTTTGTGTGTTTGTGTGTTTGTGTTGTGTGTTTGTGCTTGTGTTTTTGTGTTTGTGTTTGTGTGTTTGTGTGTTTGTGTGTGTGTTTGTGTGTTTGTGTTGTGTGTTTGTGTGTTTGTGTGTTGTGTGTTTGTGTGTTTGTGTGTTTGTGTGTGTTGTGTGTTTGTGTGTTTGTGTTGTGTGTTTGTGTGTCTGTTGTGTGTTTGTGTGTGTTGCGTGTTTGTGTGTTGGTGTTGTGTGTTTGTGTGTTTGTGTGTGTGTTGTGTGTGTGTGTTTCTGTATTTGTGTGTGTGTTTGTGTGTTTGTGTTGTGTGTTTGTGTGTTTGTGTGTGTTTGTGTGTGTGTTGTGTGTTTGTGTGTTTGTGTGTGTTGCGTGTTTTTGTGTTTGTGTGTGTTGCGTGTTTGTGGTGTGTGTTTGTGTGTTTGTGTTGTGTGTTTATGTGTTTGTGTGTGTGTTTGTGTGTGTTGTGTGTTTGTGTGTTTGTGTGTTGTGTGTTTGTGTGTGTGTTGTGTGTTTGTGTGTGTTGTGTGTTTATGTGTTTGTGTTTGTGTGTGTTGTGTGTTTGTGTTTTTGTTTTTGTGTGTTGTGTGTTTGTATTTTTTTGTGTGATGTGTGTTTGTGTTGTGTGTTTGTTTGTTTGTTTGTGTGTTTGTGTGTGTGTTGCGTATTGTGTGTTTGTGTGTTTGTGTTGTGTGTTTGTGTGTGTGTGTTGTGTGTGTTTTTTTGTTTGTGTGTTTGTGTGCTTGTGATGTGTGTTTGTGTGTGTGTTGTGTGTTTGTGTGTGTGTTTGTGTGTGTTTGTGTGTGTGTGTGTGTGTGTGTGTTTGTGTTGTGTGTTTGTGTGTGTGTTGTGTGTTTGTGTGTGTGTTGTGTGTTTGTGTGTGTGTTGTGTTTATGTGTTTGTGTGTGTTTGTGTGTGTTGTGTGTGTTTGTGTTGTGTGTGTTGTGTGTTTGTGTTGTTGTGTGTTTGTGTGTGTTGTGTGTTTATGTGTTTGTGTTTGTGTGTGTTGTGTTTGTGTTGTTTTGTGTGTGTGTGTGTTGTGTGTTTTTGTGTGTTGTGTGTGTTGTGTGTTGTTGTGTGTGTTTGTGTGTTTGTTGTGTGTTTGTGTTGTGTGTTTGTTGTGTGTTGTGTGTTTGTGTTGTGTGTTTGTGTGTGTTGTGTGTTTGTGTTTGTGTGTTTGTGTGTTGTGTGTATGTGTTGTGTTCTGTGTGTTGTGTGTTTGTGTTTGTGTTGTGTGTTTGTGTTGTGTGTTTGTGTTGTGTGTGTGTGTTTGTGTGTTTGTGGTGTGTGTGTGTGTTTGTGTGTTGTGTGTTTGTGTGTGTGTTGTGTGTTTGTGTGTTTGTGTGTGTTGTGTGTTTGTGTGTGTTGTGTGTGTGTTTGTGTGTGTTGTGTGTTTGTGTGTGTGTTGTGTGTTTGTGTGTCTGTTATGTGTTTGTGTGTTTGTGTGTTTGTGTTGTGTGTTTGTGTTTGTGTGTGTTGTGTGTTTGTGTTTTTGTGTTGTGTGTTTGTATGTGTGTTGTGTGTTTGTGAGTTTGTGTTGCTTGTTTGTGTGTTTGTGTGTGTTGTGTGTTTGTGTGTGTGTTTGTGAGTTTGTGAGTTTGTGTTGTTTGTTTGTGTGTTGTGTGTTGTGTGTTTTGTGTTGTATGTTTGTGTGTTTGTGTGTTTGTGTTGTGTGTTTGTGTGTGTTTGTATTGTGTGTTTGTGTTGTGTGTTGTGTGTTTGTGTTGTGTGTTTGTGTGTGTGTTGTGTGTTTGTGTGTTGTGTGTTTGTGTGTTGTGTGTTGTGTGTTTGTGTTGTGTTCTGTGTGTTGTGTGTTTGTGTTGTGTGTTTGTGTGTGTTTGTTTTGTGTTGTCTGTTTGTGTTGTGTGTTTGTGTGTTTGTGTGTTTGTGTGTGTGTTATGTGTTGTGTGTTGTGTTATTGTGTTATTGTGTGTTGTGTGTTGTGTGTGTGTGTGTGTGTTGTGTGTTTGTGTGTGTTGTGTGTTTGTGTTGTGTGTTTGTGTGTTTGTGTATGTTTGTGTGTTTGTGTTGTGTGTTTGTGTGTTGTGTGTTTGTGTGTGTGTTGTGTGTTTGTGTGTTTTGTGTTTGTGAGTTGTGTGTTGTGTGTTTGTGTTGTGTTCTGTGTGTTGTGTGTTTGTGTTGTGTGTTTGTGTGTGTGTTTTGTGTGTTTGTGTGTTTGTGTTGTGTGTTTGTGCTTGTGTTTTTGTGTTTGTGTTTGTGTGTTTGTGTGTGTGTTTGTGTGTTTGTGTTGTGTGTTTGTGTGTTTGTGTGTTTGTGTGTTGTGTGTTTGTGTGTTTGTGTGTTTGTGTGTTTGTGTGTGTTGTGTGTTTGTGTGTTTGTGTTGTGTGTTTGTGTGTCTGTTGTGTGTTTGTGTGTGTTGCGTGTTTGTGTGTTTGTGTTGTGTGTTTGTGTGTTTGTGTGTGTGTTGTGTGTGTGTGTTTCTGTATTTGTGTGTGTGTTTGTGTGTTTGTGTTGTGTGTTTGTGTGTTTGTGTGTTTGTGTGTGTGTTGTGTGTTTGTGTGTTTGTGTGTGTTGCGTGTTTTTGTGTTTGTGTGTGTTGCGTGTTTGTGGTGTGTGTTTGTGTTGTGTGTTTATGTGTTTGTGTGTGTGTTTGTGTGTGTTGTGTGTTTGTGTGTTTGTGTGTTGTGTGTTTGTGTGTGTGTTGTGTGTTTGTGTGTGTTGTGTGTTTATGTGTTTGTGTTTGTGTGTGTTGTGTGTTTGTGTTTTTGTTTTTGTGTGTTGTGTGTTTGTGTTTTTTTGTGTGATGTGTGTTTGTGTTGTGTGTTTGTTTGTTTGTTTGTGTGTTTGTGTGTGTGTTGCGTATTGTGTGTTTGTGTGTTTGTGTTGTGTGTTTGTGTGTGTGTGTTGTGTGTGTTTTTTTGTTTGTGTGTTTGTGTGCTTGTGATGTGTGTTTGTGTGTGTGTTGTGTGTTTGTGTGTGTGTTTGTGTGTGTTTGTGTGTTTGTGTGTGTGTTGTGTGTTTGTGTGTGTGTTGTGTGTTTGTGTGTTTGTGTGTGTTGTGTGTTTGTGTGTGTGTTTGTGTGTTTGTGTGTTTGTGTGTGTGTTGTGTGTTTGTGTTTTTGTGTGTTTTGTGTTTGTGTTGTGTGTTTGTGTTGTGTGTTGTGTTTTTGTGTGTTTTGTGTTTGTGTTGTGTGTTTGTGTTGTGTGTTTGTTGTGTGTTGTGTGTTTGTGTTGTGTGTTTGTGTGTGTTGTGTGTTTGTGTTTGTGTGTTTGTGTGTTGTGTGTATGTGTTGTGTTCTGTGTGTTGTGTGTTTGTGTTTGTGTTGTGTGTTTGTGTTGTGTGTTTGTGTTGTGTGTGTGTGTGTGTTTGTGTGTTTGTGGTGTGTGTGTTTGTGTGTTGTGTGTTTGTGTGTGTGTTGTGTGTTTGTGTGTTTGTGTGTGTTGTGTGTTTGTGTGTGTTGTGTGTGTGTTTGTGTGTGTTGTGTGTTTGTGTGTCTGTTGTGTGTTTGTGTGTGTGTTTGTGTTGTGAGTTTGTGTGTGTGTTGTGTGTTTGTGTGTCTGTTATGTGTTTGTGTGTTTGTGTGTTTGTGTTGTGTGTTTGTGTTTGTGTGTGTTGTGTGTTTGTGTTTTTGTGTTGTGTGTTTGTATGTGTGTTGTGTGTTTGTGAGTTTGTGTTGCTTGTTTGTGTGTTTGTGTGTGTTGTGTGTTTGTGTGTGTGTTTGTGAGTTTGTGAGTTTGTGTTGTTTGTTTGTGTGTTGTGTGTTGTGTGTTTTGTGTTGTATGTTTGTGTGTTTGTGTGTTTGTGTTGTGTGTTTGTGTGTATTTGTATTGTGTGTTTGTGTTGTGTGTTGTGTGTTTGTGTTGTGTGTTTGTGTGTGTGTTGTGTGTTTGTGTGTTGTGTGTTTGTGTGTTGTGTGTTGTGTGTTTGTGTTGTGTTCTGTGTGTTGTGTGTTTGTGTTGTGTGTTTGTGTGTGTTTGTGTTGTGTTGTCTGTTTGTGTTGTGTGTTTGTGTGTTTGTGTGTGTGTTATGTGTTGTGTGTTGTGTTATTGTGTTATTGTGTGTTGTGTGTTGTGTGTGTGTGTGTGTGTGTTGTGTGTTTGTGTGTGTTGTGTGTTTGTGTTGTGTGTTTGTGTGTTTGTGTATGTTTGTGTGTTTGTGTTGTGTGTTTGTGTGTTGTGTGTTTGTGTGTGTGTTGTGTGTTTGTGTGTTTTGTGTTTGTGAGTTGTGTGTTGTGTGTTTGTGTTGTGTTCTGTGTGTTGTGTGTTTGTGTTGTGTGTTTGTGTGTGTGTTTTGTGTGTTTGTGTGTTTGTGTTGTGTGTTTGTGCTTGTGTTTTTGTGTTTGTGTGTTTGTGTGTGTGTTTGTGTGTTTGTGTTGTGTGTTTGTGTGTTTGTGTGTTTGTGTGTTGTGTGTTTGTGTGTTTGTGTGTTTGTGTGTGTTGTGTGTTTGTGTGTTTGTGTTGTGTGTTTGTGTGTCTGTTGTGTGTTTGTGTGTGTTGCGTGTTTGTGTGTTTGTGTTGTGTGTTTGTGTGTTTGTGTGTGTGTTGTGTGTGTGTGTTTCTGTATTTGTGTGTGTGTTTGTGTGTTTGTGTTGTGTGTTTGTGTGTTTGTGTGTGTTTGTGTGTTTGTGTGTGTGTTGTGTGTTTGTGTGTTTGTGTGTGTTGCGTGTTTTTGTGTTTGTGTGTGTTGCGTGTTTGTGGTGTGTGTTTGTGTGTTTGTGTTGTGTGTTTGTGTGTTTGTGTGTGTGTTTGTGTGTGTTGTGTGTTTGTGTGTTTGTGTGTTGTGTGTTTGTGTGTGTGTGTTGTGTGTTTGTGTGTGTTGTGTGTTTATGTGTGTTGTGTGTTTGTGTTTTTGTTTTTGTGTGTTGTGTGTTTGTGTTTTTTGTGTGATGTGTGTTTGTGTTGTGTGTTTGTTTGTTTGTTTGTGTGTTTGTGTGTGTGTTGCGTATTGTGTGTTTGTGTGTTTGTGTTGTGTGTTTGTGTGTGTGTGTTGTGTGTGTTTTTTTGTTTGTGTGTTTGTGTGCTTGTGATGTGTGTTTGTGTGTGTGTTGTGTGTTTGTGTGTGTGTTTGTGTGTGTTTGTGTGTGTGTGTGTGTGTTTGTGTTGTGTGTTTGTGTGTGTGTTGTGTGTTTGTGTGTGTGTTGTGTGTTTGTGTGTTTGTGTGTGTTGTGTGTTTGTGTGTGTGTTTGTGTGTTTGTGTGTGTGTTGTGTGTTTGTGTTTTTGTGTGTTTTGTGTTTGTGTTGTGTGTTTGTGTTGTGTGTTGTGTTTTTGTGTGTTTTGTGTTTGTGTTGTGTGTTTGTGTTGTGTGTTTGTTGTGTGTTGTGTGTTTGTGTTGTGTGTTTGTGTGTGTTGTGTGTTTGTGTTTGTGTGTTTGTGTGTTGTGTGTATGTGTTGTGTTCTGTGTGTTGTGTGTTTGTGTTTGTGTTGTGTGTTTGTGTTGTGTGTGTGTTTGTGTGTTTGTGGTGTGTGTGTTTGTGTGTTGTGTGTTTGTGTGTGTGTTGTGTGTTTGTGTGTTTGTGTGTTTGTGTGTGTGTTGTGTGTGTGTGTGTGTGTGTGTGTGTGTGTGTGTGTTTGTGTGTGTTGTGTGTGTTTGTGTGTCTGTTGTGTGTTTGTGTGTGTGTTTGTGTTGTGAGTTTGTGTGTGTGTTGTGTGTTTGTGTGTTTGTGTGTCTGTTATGTGTTTGTGTGTTTGTGTGTTTGTGTTGTGTGTTTGTGTTTGTGTGTGTTGTGTGTTTGTGTGTTTGTGTTGTGTGTTTGTATGTGTGTTGTGTGTTTGTTAGTTTGTGAGTTTGTGTTGCTTGTTTGTGTGTTTGTGTGTGTTGTGTGTTTGTGTGTGTGTTTGTGTGTTTGTGAGTTTGTGTTGTTTGTGTGTTGTGTGTTGTGTGTTGTGTGTTTTGTGTTGTATGTTTGTGTGTTTGTGTGTTGTGTGTTGTGTGTTTGTGTTGTGTTCTGTGTGTTGTGTGTTTGTGTTGTGTGTTTGTGTGTGTTTGTGTTGTGTTGTCTGTTTGTGTTGTGTGTTTGTGTGTTTGTGTGTTTGTGTGTGTGTTATGTGTTGTGTGTTGTGTTATTGTGTTATTGTGTGTTGTGTGTAGTGTGTGTGTGTGTGTTGTGTGTTTGTGTGTGTTGTGTGTTTGTGTGTTTGTGTGTGTTGTGTGTTTGTGTGTGTGTTTGTGTGTTTGTGTTGTGTGTTTGTGTGTTGTGTGTTTGTGTGTGTGTTGTGTGTTTGTGTGTTTTGTGTTTGTGAGTTGTGTGTTGTGTGTTTGTGTTGTGTTCTGTGTGTTGTGTGTTTGTGTTGTGTGTTTGTGTGTGTTTGTGTTGTGTGTTTGTGTATTTTTGTGTTTGTGTTTTTGTGTGTTATGTGTTTGTGTTGTCTGTTTGTGTTGTGTGTTTGTGTGTTTGTGTGTGTTGTGTGTTTGTGTGTGTGTTTGTGTGTTTGTGAGTTTGTGAGTTTGTGTTGTTTGTTTGTGTGTTGTGTGTTGTGTGTTTTGTGTTGTATGTTTGTGTGTTTGTGTGTTGTGTGTTGTGTGTTTGTGTTGTGTTCTGTGTGTTGTGTGTTTGTGTTGTGTGTTTGTGTGTGTTTGTGTTGTGTTGTCTGTTTGTGTTGTGTGTTTGTGTGTTTGTGTGTTTGTGTGTGTGTTATGTGTTGTGTGTTGTGTTATTGTGTTATTGTGTGTTGTGTGTAGTGTGTGTGTGTGTTGTGTGTTTGTGTGTGTTGTGTGTTTGTGTGTTTGTGTGTGTTGTGTGTTTGTGTGTTTGTGTGTTTGTGTGTTTGTGTGTGTGTTGTGTGTTTGTGTTTTTGTGTGTTTTGTGTTTGTGTTGTGTGTTTGTGTTGTGTGTTGTGTTTTTGTGTGTTTTGTGTTTGTGTTGTGTGTTTGTGTTGTGTGTTTGTTGTGTGTTGTGTGTTTGTGTTGTGTGTTTGTGTGTGTTGTGTGTTTGTGTTTGTGTGTTTGTGTGTTGTGTGTATGTGTTGTGTTCTGTGTGTTGTGTGTTTGTGTTTGTGTTGTGTGTTTGTGTTGTGTATGTGTTTGTGTGTTTGTGGTGTGTGTGTTTGTGTGTTGTGTGTTTGTGTGTGTGTTGTGTGTTTGTGTGTTTGTGTGTGTGTTGTGTGTGTGTGTGTGTGTGTGTGTTTGTGTGTGTTGTGTGTGTTTGTGTGTCTGTTGTGTGTTTGTGTGTGTGTTTGTGTTGTGAGTTTGTGTGTGTGTTGTGTGTTTGTGTGTTTGTGTGTCTGTTATGTGTTTGTGTGTTTGTGTGTTTGTGTTGTGTGTTTGTGTTTGTGTGTGTTGTGTGTTTGTGTGTTTGTGTTGAGTGTTTGTATGTGTGTTGTGTGTTTGTGAGTTTGTGAGTTTGTGTTGCTTGTTTGTGTGTTTGTGTGTGTTGTGTGTTTGTGTGTGTGTTTGTGTGTTTGTGAGTTTGTGAGTTTGTGTTGTTTGTTTGTGTGTTGTGTGTTGTGTGTTTTGTGTTGTATGTTTGTGTGTTTGTGTGTTGTGTGTTGTGTGTTTGTGTTGTGTTCTGTGTGTTGTGTGTTTGTGTTGTGTGTTTGTGTGTGTTTGTGTTGTGTTGTCTGTTTGTGTTGTGTGTTTGTGTGTTTGTGTGTTTGTGTGTGTGTTATGTGTGTTGTGTGTTTGTGTTGTGTGTTTGTGTGTGTTTGTGTTGTGTTGTCTGTTTGTGTTGTGTGTTTGTGTGTTTGTGTGTTTGTGTGTGTGTTATGTGTTGTGTGTTGTGTTATTGTGTTATTGTGTGTTGTGTGTAGTGTGTGTGTGTGTGTTGTGTGTTTGTGTGTGTTGTGTGTTTGTGTTGTGTGTTTGTGTGTTTGTGTATGTTTGTGTGTTTGTGTTGTGTGTTTGTGTGTTGTGTGTTTGTGTGTGTGTTGTGTGTTTGTGTGTTTTGTGTTTGTGAGTTGTGTGTTGTGTGTTTGTGTTGTGTTCTGTGTGTTGTGTGTTTGTGTTGTGTGTTTGTGTGTGTTTGTGTTGTGTGTTTGTGTATTTTTGTGTTTGTGTTTTTGTGTGTTATGTGTTTGTGTTGTCTGTTTGTGTTGTGTGTTTGTGTGTTTGTGTGTGTGTGTTGTGTGTTGTGTTATTGTGTGTTGTGTGTTGTGTGTGTGTTGTGTGTTTGTGTGTGTGTTGTGTGTTTGTGTTGTGTGTTTGTGTGTTTGTGTGTGTTTGTGTGTTTGTGTTGTGTGTTTGTGTGTTGTGTGTTTGTGTGTTTGTATGTGTGTTTGTGTGTTTGTGTTTTTGTGTATTTGTGACACTGGTCTCGCCATGCTGGGGTGTCCAGGAGCCCGTGATCAATCGCCTCTTCCTCTGCCACAATAAAGCACTCCTCCAGACACTCCAATTGTTCCCACACACTCAGCTGTGCACTGAAATTGAGGATCCATGCCCGATAATTGGTAAATGCTTTTGTAGGATCCCCCTGATCTTGAAGGATCTGCTGGATGATTTTCCTGCGCGTGGAAGGATTGGATGGGTATACCTCGCAGCTGACATTCTGCTATCAGCTCCTCCATACTCATTTCTTCAAGGGCAGTTAGGGGCCCCCTAAAAACGACCCTTCTCTCATGGTACCAGATAAGTCTGTGGCGGACCCCTCGGTTGTCTGCCCAGATTGCAGTAGCCCCATTTTGGACCTTTCCTCTGGCTCTATCTGGGACATCAATTTAATATGGACTTGTCCTTCAGCCTCAGAATAATGTCCTCTTTGTAGCATTTGGGTCACTGTAGCAATCACTTCCTCTGTAAATTCTACAAACTCTGGCTCCCCCAGCAGATTCCACGAGGTGGCCTCACCTTTACAGTGCAGGAATGCATCCCCTAGGTAACACAATTTATCCCGTGTGCTGGATACTCTCCACCCGCTGATCATCTGCTGAGCTTCTTCCCAGTACTCCCAGATATACTGCATTTCCGTTTCCTTACAGATGGTCTGATCCTCTGTTCTCTGTGCTTTCTGTGATCGATGGTTGGTGTCTGAATGATCCCACTGTCGCTGCCCCCAAATGGGAGGTTACGGGGGTCCTCAATCACTCAGACACTGAGCAGATCAAACCAAAATACGGTTTATTTTTTCACAGCACACACAAGTAGATAAAGACAGGAACAAGAGGCAAAATGTAGCATAGAAACATCCAGGTAGCAGTCCAAGTCCTTTTAGCATCTCAGAATCAAGCCGTTGCATCTCAGAGTCAAGCCGTTGCATCACCGTTGCGGCTCAGAGTCAAGCTATTGCTTCACCGTTGCGCCTCCGAGTCAAGCTGTTGCATCACCGTTGCGGAACGAAGTCAAGCTATTTAATCACCGTTGTGGCTCAGAGTCAAGCCGTTGCGGATCAGAGTCAAGCTGTAGCATCACCGTTGCGGATTAGAGTCAAGCTATTGCATCACCGTTGCGGCTCAGAGTCAAGCCATTTCATCACCGTTGCGTCTCAGAGTCAAGCCGTTGCAGATCTGAGTCAAGCTGTAGCATCACCGTTGCGGATTAGAGTCAAGCTATTGCCTCACCGTTGCGGCTCAGAGTCAAGCCGTTGCGGATCAGAGTCAAGCTGTAGCATCACCGTTGCGGATCAGAGTCAATCTGTAGCATCACCGTTGCGGATTAGAGTCAAGCTATTGCCTCACCGTTGCGGCTCAGAGTCAAGCCGTTGCGGGTCAGAGTCAAGCTGTAGCATCACCGTTGCGGATTAGAGTCAAGCTATTGCCTCACCGTTGCGGCTCAGAGTCAAGCTGTTGCCTCACCGTTGCGGCTCAGAGTCAAGCCGTTGCGGATCAGAGTCAAGCCGTTGCAGCACCGTTGCGGCTCTGAGTCAAGCCGTTGCAGCACAGATTCTGTTTCATCGCCGTTGCAGCTCAGAGTCAAGCTGCTGCATCGCCGTTGCATCTCAGAGTCCAGCCGTTGATTCTCAGAGTCAAGCCGTTGAATCTCAGAGAAAAAACAATATAGTCACCGGTTTTCCTTTCTTCTTCCTTCTCCCTAACCCGGAGGGCAATCAACTAATGGCCACCACCGAGGTTCACCCCCACACCCCTCCCCATGCCTGTTGTTACTCTGTGTCACATGAATTTTCAGAGCTTATCTCCCCCCTACCTCCACGTACTACCCGCCCTTCATATTCACCCCATAAAGATAGAGATATCACATCCTTAAGGACACTCTTATTCAACATATCCCAATAGTGCCAGATACACATATGACCCCAATAGTGCAGTCCGTGATGCCCATTATACATATGCCACACACATGATGTCCATTATACATATGCCCCACAACATGATGCTCCATTATCCATATGCCCCACAACGTGATTGCTCCATTATACATATGCCACACACACCGTGATGCCCATTATACATATGCCGCACACTGTGATGCCCATTATACATATACCACACACATGTTGCTCCAGTATACATATGCCCCACACCGTGATGCTCCATTATACATGTCACACACCCTGATGCCCATTATACATATGCCACACACCGTGATGCTCCATTATACATATGCTACACAACGTGATGCTCCATTATACATATGCCCCACACCGTGATGCTCCATTATAGATATGCCACACACCCTGATGCCCATTATACATATGCTGGACACTGTGATGCCCATTATACATATGCCACACACATGATGCTCCATTATACATATGCCCCACAACTTGATGCTCCATTGTACATGTGAGGTTACGGGGGTCCCTAATCACTCAGACACCGAGCAGATCAAACCAAAATACGGTTTATTTTTTCACAGCACACACAAGTAGATAAAGACAGGAACAAGATTCAAAATGTAGCATAGAAACATCCAGGTAGCAGTCCCAAGTCCTTTTAGCATCGCAGTTCCAAATCACAAAACTATCACTCTCCACACAGCAGTGATAGCAGAAACCTGTATAAGTCCACACAATAGCGTAGTACGATGCCCACCCCGGGCAAACGACGTGTTCCACAAGATCCAGTGGAGGGTATGACCCCTTAGCCAGGATTGCGACTAACATTAAGGGAGCCGGCGTGTGTACAAGTCATTTTAAAACCTTCTAAATTCCCATGGTGCCCATACCATCAGTGGGCTTGCACTGGGTCTGGATTGGTGGATTCAAGAGTCAGGTATATCCCCCCAGGTAATCTACAGCTGTCCATCTGCTACTGCCCCCCCCTGCTGGGTCCGGTTCCAAAGAGTCTACTAGAGTCAAGCCGTGTGTGTGTTGTGTGTTTGTGTTTTTGTGTGTTGTGTGTTTGTGTGTTTGTGTGTGTGTTGTGTGTTGTTTGTTTGTGTGTTTGTGTGTTGTGTGTTTGTGTTTTTGTGTGTTGTGTGTTTGTGTTTTTGTGTGTTTTGTGTTGATGTTGTGTTTGTGTTGTGTTTGTGTTGTGTGTTTGTGTTGTGTGTTTGTGTTTGTGTTGTGTGTTTGTGTTGTGTGTTTGTGTGTTTGTGTTGTGTGTGTGTGTTTGTGTGTTTATGTGTTTGTGGTGTGTGTTTGTGTGTGTGTGTTTGTGTGTTGTGTGTTTGTGTGTGTTGTGTGTTTGTGTGTTTGTGTTGTGTGTTTGTGTGTCTGTTGTGTGTTTGTGTGTGTGTTGCGTGTTTGTGTGTTTGTGTTGTGTGTTTGTGTGTTTGTGTGTGTTGTGTGTGTGTGTGTTTCTGTGTGTGTTTGTGTGTTTGTGTGTTTGTGTTGTGTGTTTGTGTGTGTGTTTGTGTGTGTGTTTGTGTGTTTGTGTTGTGTGTTTGTGTGTGTTTGTGTGTGTTTGTGTGTCTGTTGTGTGTTTGTGTTTTTGTGTTGTGTGTTTGTGTTGTCTGTTTGTGTTGTGTGTTTGTGTGTGTGTGTTGTGTGTTGTTTGTTTGTGTGTTGTGCGTTTGTGTGTTGTGTGTTTGTGTTGTGTGTTGTGTGTTTGTGAGTTTGTGTTGTGTGTTTGTGTGTTGTGTGTTGTGTGTGTGTGTTTGTGTGTTTGTGTTTGTGTGTTTGTGTGTTTGTGTGTTTGTGTTTGTGTTGTGTGTTTGTGTGTTTGTTTGTGTGTTTGTGTGTTTGTGTTTGTGTTTGTGTGTTTGTGTTGTGTGTTTGTGTGTTTGTGTGTGTGTTTTGTGTGTTTGTGTGTTTGTGTTGTTTGTTTGTGCTTGTGTTTTTGTGTTTGTGTGTTTGTGTGTTTGTGTGTTTGTGTTGTGTGTTTGTGTGTGTGTTGTGTGTTTGTGTGTGTGTTGTGTGTTTGTGTGTTTGTGTGTTTGTGTGTGTTGTGTGTTTGTGTGTTTGTGTTGTGTGTTTGTGTGTCTGTTGTGTGTTTGTGTGTGTTGCGTGTTTGTGTGTTTGTGTTGTGTGTTTGTGTGTTTGTGTGTGTGTTGTGTGTGTGTGTTTCTGTATTTGTGTGTGTGTTTGTGTGTTTGTGTTGTGTGTTTGTGTGTTTGTGTGTGTTTGTGTGTTTGTGTGTGTGTTGTGTGTTTGTGTGTGTTGCGTGTTTTTGTGTTTGTGTGTGTTGCGTGTTTGTGTGTTTGTGTTGTGTGTTTGTGTGTGTGTTTGTGTGTGTTGTGTGTTTGTGTGTTTGTGTGTTGTGTGTTTGTGTGTGTGTGTGTGTGTGTGTGTGTGTGTGTTGTGTGTTTGTGTGTGTTGTGTGTTTGTGTGTTTGTGTGTTTGTGTTTGTGTGTGTTGTGTGTTTGTGTTTTTGTTTTTGTGTGTTGTGTGTTTGTGTTTTTTTGTGTGATGTGTGTTTGTGTGTGTGTGTGTGTGTTGTGTGTTTGTGTGTGTTGTGTGTTTGTGTGTTTGTGTGTGTTGTGTGTTTGTGTTTTTGTTTTTGTGTGTTGTGTGTTTGTGTTGTGTGTTTGTGTTGTGTGTTTGTTTGTTTGTTTGTGTGTTTGTGTGTGTTGCGTATTGTGTGTTTGTGTGTTTGTTTGTGTGTTTGTGTGTGTTGCGTATTGTGTGTTTGTGTGTTTGTGTTGTGTGTTTGTGTGTGTGTGTTGTGTGTGTTTTTTTGTTTGTGTGTTTGTGTGCTTGTGATGTGTGTTTGTGTGTGTGTTGTGTGTTTGTGTGTGTGTGTTTGTGTGTGTGTGTGTGTGTGTGTGTGTGTTTGTGTTGTGTGTTTGTGTGTGTGTTGTGTGTTTGTGTGTGTGTGTGTTGTGTGTTTGTGTGTTTGTGTGTGTGTTGTGTGTTTGTGTGTGTGTTTGTGTTTGTGTGTTTGTGTGTGTGTTGTGTGTTTGTGTTTTTGTGTGTTTTGTGTTTGTGTTGTGTGTTTGTGTTGTGTGTTGTGTTTTTGTGTGTTTTGTGTTTGTGTTGTGTGTTTGTGTTGTGTGTTTGTTGTGTGTTGTGTGTTTGTGTTGTGTGTTTGTGTGTGTTGTGTGTTTGTGTGTTGTGTGTATGTGTTGTGTTCTGTGTGTTGTGTGTTTGTGTTTGTGTTGTGTGTTTGTGTTGTGTGTGTGTGTGTGTGTGTGTGTGTTTGTGTGTTTGTGGTGTGTGTGTTTGTGTGTTGTGTGTTTGTGTGTGTTGTGTGTTTGTGTGTTTGTGTGTGTTGTGTGTTTGTGTGTGTGTGTGTGTGTGTGTGTTGTGTGTGTGTGTGTGTGTGTTTGTGTGTGTTGTGTGTTTGTGTGTCTGTTGTGTGTTTGTGTGTGTGTTTGTGTTGTGAGTTTGTGTGTGTTGTGTGTTGTGTGTTTGTGTTTGTGTGTGTGTTGTGTGTTTGTGTGTTTGTGTTGTGTGTTTGTATGTGTGTTGTGTGTTTGTGAGTTTGTGAGTTTGTGTTGTTTGTTTGTGTGTTTGTGTGTGTTGTGTGTTTGTGTGTGTGTTTGTGTGTGTGTTTGTGTGTTTGTGAGTTTGTGAGTTTGTGTTGTTTGTTTGTGTGTTGTGTGTTGTGTGTTTTGTGTTGTATGTTTGTGTGTGTTTGTGTTGTGTGTTTGTGTTGTGTGTTGTGTGTTTGTGTTGTGTGTTTGTGTGTGTGTTGTGTGTTTGTGTGTTGTGTGTTTGTGTGTTGTGTGTTGTGTGTTTGTGTTGTGTTCTGTGTGTTGTGTGTTTGTGTTGTGTGTTTGTGTGTGTTTGTGTTGTGTTGTCTGTTTGTGTTGTGTGTTTGTGTGTTTGTGTGTTTGTGTGTGTGTTATGTGTTGTGTGTTGTGTTATTGTGTTATTGTGTGTTGTGTGTTGTGTGTTGTGTGTGTGTGTGTGTTGTGTGTTTGTGTGTGTTGTGTGTTTGTGTTGTGTGTTTGTGTGTTTGTGTATGTTTGTGTGTTTGTGTTGTGTGTTTGTGTGTTGTGTGTTTGTGTGTGTGTTGTGTGTTTGTGTGTTTTGTGTTTGTG
Source organism: Crinia signifera (assembly GCF_055691185.1). Taxonomy (NCBI): domain Eukaryota; kingdom Metazoa; phylum Chordata; class Amphibia; order Anura; family Myobatrachidae; genus Crinia; species Crinia signifera. The sequence continues at coordinate 69,348,130 of NC_139228.1, forward strand.
AGTTGTGTGTTGTGTGTTTGTGTTGTGTTCTGTGTGTTGTGTGTTTGTGTTGTGTGTTTGTGTGTGTTTGTGTTGTGTGTTTGTGTATTTTTGTGTTTGTGTTTTTGTGTGTTATGTGTTTGTGTTGTCTGTTTGTGTTGTGTGTTTGTGTGTTTGTGTTGTGTGTGTGTGTTTGTGTGTTTATGTGTTTGTGGTGTGTGTTTGTGTGTGTGTGTGTGTTTGTGATGTGTGTTTGTATGTTTGTGTGTGTGTTGTGTGTTTGTGTGTGTTGTGTGTTTGTGTGTTTGTGTTGTGTGTTTGTGTGTCTGTTGTGTGTTTGTGTGTGTGTTGCGTGTTTGTGTGTTTGTGTGTTTGTGTTGTGTGTTTGTGTGTGTGTGTTGTGTGTGTGTGTTTCTGTGTTTGTGTGTGTGTTTGTGTGTGTGTGTTGTGTGTTTGTGTGTGTGTTGTGTGTTTGTGTGTTTGTGTTTGTGTTGTGTAATTGTGTGTGTGTTGTGTGTTTGTGTGTCTGTTGTGTGTTTGTGTGTTTGTGTGTGTGTTTGTGTGTTTGTGTTGTGTGTTTGTATTGTGTGTTTGTGTGTGTGTGTGTGTGTGTGTTTGTGTGTTTGTGTTGTGTGTTTTTGTGTTGTGTGTTTGTGTGTGTTTGTGTTTTTGTTTGTTTGTGTTGTGTGTTTGTGTTGTGTGTTTGTGTTGTGTGTTTGTGTTGTCTGTTTGTGTTGTGTGTTTGTGTGTGTGTGTTGTGTGTTGTTTGTGTGTTGTGTGTTTGTGTGTTGTGTGTTTGTGTTGTGTGTTTGTGTGTTGTGTGTTTGTGTTGTGTGTTGTGTGTTTGTGAGTTTGTGTTGTGTGTTTGGGTGTTTGTGTGTTTGTGTTTGTGTTGTGTGTTGTGTGTGTGTGTGTGTGTTTGTGTGTTTGTGTTTGTGTGTTTGTGTGTTTGTGTTGTGTGTTCGTGTGTTTGTGTGTTTGTGTGTTTGTGTTGTGTGTTTGTGTGTGTGTTTGTGTGTTTGTGTTGTGTGTTTGTGCTTGTGTGTTTGTGTTTGTGTTGTGTGTTTGTGTGTTTGTGTGTTTGTGTTGTGTGTTTGTGTGTGTGTTTGTGTTGTGTGTTTGTGTGTTTGTGTGTTGTGTGTTTGTGTGTGTTTGTGTGTGTGTTTATGTGTTTTTGTGTGTTGTGTGTGTTTGTGTGTGTGTTTGTGTGTTGTGTGTTTGTGTTTTTGTGTGTGTGTGTTGTGTGTTGTGTGTAGTGTGTTTGTGTGTGTTTGTGTGTTGTATGTTTGTTTTTTTGTGTATTTTGTGTTGATGTTGTGTTTGTGTTGTGTGTTTGTGTTGTGTGTTTGTGTTTGTGTGTTTGTGTTGTGTGTTTGTGTGTTTGTGTGATGTGTGTTTGTGTTTGTGTGTGTGTTGTGTGTTTGTGTGTTTGTGTGTGTTGTGTGTTTGTGTGTTTGTGTGTGTGTTGTGTGTTTGTGTGTGTTGCGTGTTTGTGGTGTGTGTTTGTGTGTGTGTTTGTGTGTTGTGTGTTTGTGTGTTTGTGTGTGTGTTGTGTGTTTGTGTGTGTTGTGTGTGTTGTGTGTTTGTGTGTTTGTGTTTGTGTGTGTGTTGTGTGTTTGGGTTTGTGTTTTTGTGTGTTGTGTGTTTGTGTTTTTGTGTGTTGTGTGTTTGTGTTGTGTGTTTGTGTTGTGTTTTTGTTTGTGTGTTTGTGTGTTTGTGTGTGTGTTGCGTATTGTGTGTTTGTGTGTTTGTGTTGTGTGTTTGTGTGTATGTGTTGTGTGTGGGTTTTTTTTTGTTTGTGTGTTTGTGTGCTTGTGTTGTGTGTTTGTGTGTTTGTTTGTGTGTGTGTGTTGTGTGTTTGTGTGTTTGTGTTGTGTGTTTGTGGTGTGTGTGTGTGTGTGTGTGTGTTTGTGTTGTGTGTTGTGTGTTTGTGTGTGTGTTGTGTGTTTGTGTGTTTGTGTGTGTTGTGTGTTTGTGTGTTTGTGTTGTCTGTTTACGTGTGTGTTTGTGTGTTTGTGTTGTGTGTTTGTGTTGTGTGTTTGTGTGTGTGTTGTGTGTTTGTGAGTTTGTGAGTTTGTGTTGTGTGTTGTGTGTTGTGTTGTGTGTGTTTGTGTGTTTGTGTGTTTGTGTTGTGTGTTTGTGTGTTTGCGTGTTTGTGTTGTGTGTTGTGTGTGTGTGTTTGTGTGTTTGTGTTGTGTGTTTGTGTGTTTGTGTGTTTGTGTGTTTGTGTTGTGTGTTTGTGTGTGTGTTGTGTGTTTGTGTTTTTGTGTGTGTGTGTGTGTGTGTGTGTTTGTGTTGTGTGTTTGTGTGTGTTTGTATGTATGTCTGTTGTGTGTTTGTGTGTTTGTGTGTTTGTGTGTTTGTGTTGTGTGTTTGTGTGTTTGTGTTTGTGTGTGTGTTGTGTGTTTGTGTTTTGTGTGTGTTTTGTGTTTGTGTTGTGTGTTTGTGTTGTGTGTGTTGTGTGTTTGTGTTTTTGTGTGTCTTGTGTTTGTGTTGTGTGTTTGTGTTGTGTGTTTGTTGTGTGTTGTGTGTTTGTGTTGTGTGTTTGTGTGTGTGTGTTGTGTGTTTGTGTGTTGTGTGTTTGTGTTGTGTTCTGTATGTTGTGTGTTTGTGTTGTGTGTTTGTGTGTGTTTCTGTTGTGTGTTTGTGTGTTTTTGTGTGTTGTGTGTTTGTGTTGTCTGTTTGTGTTGTGTGTTTGTGTGTTTGTGTGTGTGTTGTGTGTGTTTGTGTTGTGTGTTTGTGTGTTGTGTGTTTGTGTGTGTGTGTGTGTGTGTGTGTGTTGTGTGTTTGTGTGTTTTGTGTTTGTGAGTTGTGTGTTGTGTCTTTGTGTTGTGTTCTGTGTGTTGTGTGTTTGTGTGTGTTTGTGTTGTGTGTTTTTGTGTTTGTTTTTTTGTGTGTTGTGTGTTTGTGTTGTCTGTTTGTGTTGTGTGTTTGTGTGTGTGTGTTGTGTGTTGTGTTATTGTGTGTTGTGTGTGTGTGTTGTGTGTTTGTGTGTGTGTTGTGTGTTTTTGTGTATGTTTGTGTGTTTGTGTTGTGTGTTTGTGTGTTGTGTGTTTGTGTGTGTGTGTTGTGTGTTTTGTGTTTGTGAGTTGTGTGTTGTGTGTTTGTGTTGTGTTCTGTGTGTTGTGTGTTTGTGTTGTGTGTTTGTGTGTGTTTGTGTTGTGTGTTTTTGTGTTTGTGTTTTTGTGTGTTGTGTGTTTGTGTTGTCTGTTTGTGTTGTGTGTTTGTGTGTGTGTTGTGTGTTGTGTTATTGTGTGTTGTGTGTGTGTGTTGTGTGTTTGTGTGTGTGTTGTGTGTTTGTGTGTGTTCTTGTGTGTTTGTGTTGTGTGTTTGTGTGTTGTGTGTTTGTATGTGTGTTTGTGTGTGTGTTTTTGTGTGTTTGTGACACTGGTCTCGCCATGCTGGGGTGTCCAGGAGCCCGTGATCAATCGCCTCTTCCTCTGCCACAATAAAGCACTCCTCCAGACACTCCAATTGTTCCCACACACTCAGCTGTGCACTGAAATTGAGGATCCATGCCCGATAATCGGTAAATGCTTTTGTAGGATCCCCCTGATCTTGAAGGATCTGCTGGATGATTTTCCTGCGCGTGGAAGGATTGGATGGGTATACCTCGCAGCTGACATTCTGCTATCAGCTCCTCCATACTCATTTCTTCAAGGGCAGAAAGGGGCCCCCTAAAAACGACCCTTCTCTCATGGTACCAGATAAGTCTGTGGCGGACCCCTCGGTTGTCTGCCCAGATTGCAGTAGCCCCATTCTGGACCTTTCCTCTGGCTCTATCTGGGACATCAATTTAATATGGACTTGTCCTTCAGCCTCAGAATAATGTCCTCTTTGTAGCATTTGGGTCACTGTAGCAATCACTTCCTCTGTAAATTCTACAAACTCTGGCTCCCCCAGCAGATTCCACGAGGTGGCCTCACCTTTACAGTGCAGGAATGCATCCCCTAGGTAACACAATCTATCCCGTGTGCTGGATACTCTCCACCCGCTGATCATCTGCTGAGCTTCTTCCCAGTACTCCCAGATATACTGCATTTCCGTTTCCTTACAGATGGTCTGATCCTCTGTTCTCTGTGCTTTCTGTGATCGATGGTTGGTGTCTGAATGATCCCACTGTCGCTGCCCCCAAATGGGAGGTTACGGGGGTCCTCAATCACTCAGACACTGAGAAGATCAAACCAAAATACGGTTTATTTTTTCACAGCACACACAAGTAGATAAAGACAGGAACAAGAGGCAAAATGTAGCATAGAAACATCCAGGTAGCAGTCCAAGTCCTTTTAGCATCTCAGAATCAAGCCGTTGCATCTCAGAGTCAAGCCGTTGCATCACCGTTGCGGCTCAGAGTCAAGCTATTGCTTCACCGTTGCGCCTCCGAGTCAAGCTGTTGCATCACCGTTGCGGAACGAAGTCAAGCTATTTAATCACCGTTGTGGCTCAGAGTCAAGCCGTTGCGGATCAGAGTCAAGCTGTAGCATCACCGTTGCGGATTAGAGTCAAGCTATTGCCTCACCGTTGCGGCTCAGAGTCAAGCCGTTGCGGATCAGAGTCAAGCTGTAGCATCACCGTTGCGGATTAGAGTCAAGCTATTGCATCACCGTTGCGGCTCAGAGTCAAGCTATTTCATCACCGTTGCGTCTCAGGGTCAAGCCGTTGCGGATCTGAGTCAAGCTGTAGCATCACCGTTGCGGATTAGAGTCAAGCTATTGCCTCACCGTTGCGGCTCAGAGTCAAGCCGTTGCGGATCAGAGTCAAGCTGTAGCATCACCGTTGCGGATCAGAGTCAAGCTGTAGCATCACCGTTGCGGATTAGAGTCAAGCTATTGCCTCACCGTTGCGGCTCAGAGTCAAGCCGTTGCGGATCAGAGTCAACCTGTAGCATCACCGTTGCGGATTAGAGTCAAGCTATTGCCTCACCGTTGCGGCTCAGAGTCAAGCTGTTGCCTCACCGTTGCAGCTCAGAGTCAAGCCGTTGCGGATCAGAGTCAAGCCGTTGCAGCACCGTTGCGGCTCTGAGTCAAGCCGTTGCAGCACAGATTCCGTTTCATCGCCGTTGCAGCTCAGAGTCAAGCTGCTGCATCGCCGTTGCATCTCAGAGTCCAGCCCTTGATTCTCAGAGTCAAGCCGTTGAATCTCAGAGAAAAAACAATATAGTCACCGGTTTTCCTTTCTTCTTCCTTCTCCCTAACCCGGAGGGCAATTAACTAATGGCCACCACGAGGTTCACCCCCACACACCCCCCATGCCTGTTGTTACTCTGTGTCACATGAATTTTCAGAGCTTATCTCCCCCCTACCTCCACGTACTACCCGCCCTTCATATTCACCCCATAAAGATAGAGATATCACAACATCCTTAAGGACACTCTTATTCAACATATCCCAATAGTGCCAGATACACATATGACCCCAATAGTGCAGTCCGTGATGCCCATTATACATATGCCACACACATGATGTCCATTATACATATGCCCCACAACATGATGCTCCATTATACATATGCCCCACAACGTGATTGCTCCATTATACATATGCCACACACACCGTGATGCCCATTATACATATGCCACACACTGTGATGCCCATTATACATATACCACACACATGTTGCTCCAGTATACATATGCCCCACACCGTGATGCTCCATTATACATGTCACACACCCTGATGCCCATTATACATATGCCACACACCGTGATGCTCCATTATACATATGCTACACAATGTGATGCTCCATTATACATATGCCCCACACCGTGATGCTCCATTATAGATATGCCACACACCCTGATGCCCATTATACATATGCTGGACACTGTGATGCCCATTATACATATGCCACACACATGATGCTCCATTATACATATGCCCCACAACTTGATGCTCCATTGTACATGTGAGGTTACGGGGGTCCCTAATCACTCAGACACCGAGCAGATCAAACCAAAATACGGTTTATTTTTTCACAGCACACACAAGTAGATAAAGACAGGAACAAGATTCAAAATGTAGCATAGAAACATCCAGGTAGCAGTCCCAAGTCCTTTTAGCATCGCAGTTCCAAATCACAAAACTATCACTCTCCACACAGCAGTGATAGCAGAAACCTGTATAAGTCCACACAATAGCGTAGTACGATGCCCACCCCGGGCAAACGACGTGTTCCACAAGATCCAGTGGAGGGTATGACCCCTTAGCCAGGATTGCGACTAACATTAAGGGAGCCGGCGTGTGTACAAGTCATTTTAAAACCTTCTAAATTCCCATGGTGCCCATACCATCAGTGGGCTTGCACTGGGTCTGGATTGGTGGATTCAAGAGTCAGGTATATCCCCCCAGGTAATCTACAGCTGTCCATCTGCTACTGCCCCCCCCTGCTGGGTCCGGTTCCAAAGAGTCTACTAGAGTCAAGCCGTGTGTGTGTTGTGTGTTTGTGTTTTTGTGTGTTGTGTGTTTGTGTGTTTGTGTGTGTGTTGTGTGTTGTTTGTTTGTGTGTGTTTGTGTGTTTGTGTGTTGTGTGTTTGTGTTTTTGTGTGTTGTGTGTTTGTGTTTTTGTGTGTTTTGTGTTGATGTTGTGTTTGTGTTGTGTTTGTGTTGTGTGTTTGTGTTGTGTGTTTGTGTTTGTGTTGTGTGTTTGTGTTGTGTGTTTGTGTTGTGTGTTTGTGTGTTTGTGTTGTGTGTGTGTTTGTGTGTTTATGTGTTTGTGGTGTGTGTTTGTGTGTGTGTGTTTGTGTGTTGTGTGTTTGTGTGTGTTGTGTGTTTGTGTGTTTGTGTTGTGTGTTTGTGTGTCTGTTGTGTGTTTGTGTGTGTGTTGCGTGTTTGTGTGTTTGTGTGTTTGTGTTGTGTGTTTGTGTGTTTGTGTGTGTTGTGTTTGTGTGTTTCTGTGTGTGTTTGTGTGTTTGTGTTGTGTGTTTGTGTGTGTGTTTGTGTGTGTGTTTGTGTGTTTGTGTTGTGTGTTTGTGTGTGTTTGTGTGTTTGTGTGTCTGTTGTGTGTTTGTGTTTTTGTGTTGTGTGTTTGTGTTGTCTGTTTGTGTTGTGTGTTTGTGTGTGTGTGTTGTGTGTTGTTTGTTTGTGTGTTGTGCGTTTGTGTGTTGTGTGTTTGTGTTGTGTGTTTGTGAGTTTGTGTTGTGTGTTTGTGTGTTTGTGTGTTGTGTGTTGTGTGTGTGTGTTTGTGTGTTTGTGTTTGTGTGTTTGTGTGTTTGTGTGTTTGTGTTTGTGTTGTGTGTTTGTGTGTTTGTTTGTGTGTTTGTGTGTTTGTGTTTGTGTGTTTGTGTTGTGTGTTTGTGTGTTTGTGTGTGTGTTTTGTGTGTTTGTGTGTTTGTGTTGTGTGTTTGTGCTTGTGTTTTTGTGTTTGTGTGTGTGTTTGTGTTGTGTGTTTGTGTGTGTGTTGTGTGTTTGTGTGTGTGTTGTGTGTTTGTGTGTTTGTGTTGTGTGTTTGTGTGTCTGTTGTGTGTTTGTGTGTGTTGCGTGTTTGTGTGTTTGTGTTGTGTGTTTGTGTGTTTGTGTGTGTGTTGTGTGTGTGTGTTTCTGTATTTGTGTGTGTGTTTGTGTGTTTGTGTTGTGTGTTTGTGTGTTTGTGTGTTTGTGTGTGTGTTGTGTGTTTGTGTGTTTGTGTGTGTTGCGTGTTTTTGTGTTTGTGTGTGTTGCGTGTTTGTGTGTTTGTGTTGTGTGTTTGTGTGTTTGTGTGTGTGTTTGTGTGTGTTGTGTGTTTGTGTGTTGTGTGTTTGTGTGTGTGTGTTGTGTGTTTGTGTGTGTTGTGTGTTTGTGTGTTTGTGTTTGTGTGTGTTGTGTGTTTGTGTTTTTGTTTTTGTGTGTTGTGTGTTTGTGTTTTTTTGTGTGATGTGTGTTTGTGTTGTGTGTTTGTTTGTTTGTTTGTGTGTTTGTGTGTGTTGCGTATTGTGTGTTTGTGTGTTTGTGTTGTGTGTTTGTGTGTGTGTTGTGTGTGTTTTTTTGTTTGTGTGTTTGTGTGCTTGTGATGTGTGTTTGTGTGTGTGTTGTGTGTTTGTGTGTGTGTGTTTGTGTGTGTGTGTTTGTGTGTGTGTGTGTGTGTGTGTGTTTGTGTTGTGTGTTTGTGTGTGTGTTGTGTGTTTGTGTGTTTGTGTGTGTGTTGTGTGTTTGTGTTTTTGTGTGTTTTGTGTTTGTGTTGTGTGTTTGTGTTGTGTGTTGTGCTTTTGTGTGTTTTGTGTTTGTGTTGTGTGTTTGTGTTGTGTGTTTGTTGTGTGTTGTGTGTTTGTGTTGTGTGTTTGTGTGTGTTGTGTGTTTGTGTGTTTGTGTGTTGTGTGTATGTGTTGTGTTCTGTGTGTTGTGTGTTTGTGTTGTGTGTTTGTGTTGTGTGTTTGTTTTGTGTGTGTGTGTGTTTGTGTGTTTGTGGTGTGTGTGTGTTTGTGTGTTGTGTGTTTGTGTGTGTTGTGTGTTTGTGTGTTTGTGTGTGTTGTGTGTTTGTGTGTGTGTTGTGTGTGTGTGTGTGTGTGTGTGTGTGTGTGTGTGTGTGTGTGTGTGTGTGTGTTTGTGTGTGTTGTGTGTTTGTGTGTCTGTTGTGTGTTTGTGTGTGTGTTTGTGTTGTGAGTTTGTGTGTGTGTTGTGTGTTGTGTGTTTGTGTTTGTGTGTGTGTTGTGTGTTTGTGTGTTTGTGTTGTGTGTTTGTATGTGTGTTGTGTGTTTGTGAGTTTGTGAGTTTGTGTTGTTTGTGTGTTTGTGTGTGTTGTGTGTTTGTGTGTGTGTTTGTGTGTGTGTTTGTGTGTTTGTGAGTTTGTGAGTTTGTGTTGTTTGTTTGTGTGTTGTGTGTTGTGTGTTTTGTGTTGTATGTTTGTGTGTTTGTGTGTTTGTGTTGTGTGTTTGTGTGTGTTTGTGTTGTGTGTTTGTGTTGTGTGTTGTGTGTTTGTGTTGTGTGTTTGTGTGTGTGTTGTGTGTTTGTGTGTTGTGTGTTTGTGTGTTGTGTGTTGTGTGTTTGTGTTGTGTTCTGTGTGTTGTGTGTTTGTGTTGTGTGTTTGTGTGTGTTTGTGTTGTGTTGTCTGTTTGTGTTGTGTGTTTGTGTGTTTGTGTGTTTGTGTGTGTGTTATGTGTTGTGTGTTGTGTTATTGTGTTATTGTGTGTTGTGTGTTGTGTGTTGTGTGTGTGTGTGTGTGTGTGTGTGTGTGTGTGTGTGTGTGTTGTGTGTTTGTGTGTGTTGTGTGTTTGTGTTGTGTGTTTGTGTGTTTGTGTATGTTTGTGTGTTTGTGTTGTGTGTTTGTGTGTTGTGTGTTTGTGTGTGTGTTGTGTGTTTGTGTGTTTTGTGTTTGTGAGTTGTGTGTTGTGTGTTTGTGTTGTGTTCTGTGTGTTGTGTGTTTGTGTTGTGTGTTTGTGTGTGTTTGTGTTGTGTGTTTGTGTATTTTTGTGTTTGTGTTTTTGTGTGTTATGTGTTTGTGTTGTCTGTTTGTGTTGTGTGTTTGTGTTTGTGTTGTGTGTGTGTGTTTGTGTGTTTATGTGTTTGTGGTGTGTGTTTGTGTGTGTGTGTGTTTGTGATGTGTGTTTGTGTGTTTGTGTGTGTGTTGTGTGTTTGTGTGTTTGTGTGTGTTGTGTGTTTGTGTGTTTGTGTTGTGTGTTTGTGTGTCTGTTGTGTGTTTGTGTGTGTGTTGCGTGTTTGTGTGTTTGTGTGTTTGTGTTGTGTGTTTGTGTGTGTGTTGTGTGTGTGTGTGTGTGTTTCTGTGTTTGTGTGTGTGTTTGTGTGTGTGTGTTGTGTGTTTGTGTGTGTGTTGTGTGTTTGTGTGTTTGTGTTTGTGTTGTGTAATTGTGTGTGTGTTGTGTGTTTGTGTGTCTGTTGTGTGTTTGTGTGTTTGTGTGTGTGTTTGTGTGTTTGTGTTGTGTGTTTGTATTGTGTGTTTGTGTGTGTGTGTTTTTGTGTGTTTGTGTTGTGTGTTTTTGTGTTGTGTGTTTGTGTGTGTTTGTGTTTTTGTTTGTTTGTGTTGTGTGTTTGTGTTGTGTGTTTGTGTTGTGTGTTTGTGTTGTCTGTTTGTGTTGTGTGTTTGTGTGTGTGTGTGTGTGTGTGTGTGTGTGTGTGTTGTGTGTTGTTTGTGTGTTGTGTGTTTGTGTGTTGTGTGTTTGTGTTGTGTGTTTGTGTGTTGTGTGTTTGTGTTGTGTGTTGTGTGTTTGTGAGTTTGTGTTGTGTGTTTGTGTGTTTGTGTGTTTGTGTTTGTGTTGTGTGTTGTGTGTGTGTGTGTGTGTTTGTGTGTTTGTGTTTGTGTGTTTGTGTGTTTGTGTTGTGTGTTCGTGTGTTTGTTTGTGTGTTTGTGTGTTTGTGTTTGTGTGTTTGTGTTGTGTGTTTGTGTGTGTGTTTGTGTGTTTGTGTGTTTGTGTTGTGTGTTTGTGCTTGTGTGTTTGTGTTTGTGTTGTGTGTTTGTGTTGTGTGTTTGTGTGTGTGTTTGTGTTGTGTGTTTGTGTGTTTGTGTGTTGTGTGTTTGTGTGTGTTTGTGTGTGTTTATGTGTTTTTGTGTGTTGTGTGTGTTTGTGTGTGTGTTTGTGTGTTGTGTGTTTGTGTTTTTGTGTGTGTGTGTGTTGTGTGTTGTGTGTTGTGTGTAGTGTGTTTGTGTGTGTTTGTGTGTTGTATGTTTGTTTTTTTGTGTATTTTGTGTTGATGTTGTGTTTGTGTTGTGTGTTTGTGTTGTGTGTTTGTGTTTGTGTGTTTGTGTTGTGTGTTTGTGTGTTTGTGTGATGTGTGTTTGTGTTTGTGTGTGTGTTGTGTGTTTGTGTGTGTTGTGTGTTTGTGTGTTTGTGTGTGTGTTGTGTGTTTGTGTGTGTTGCGTGTTTGTGGTGTGTGTTTGTGTGTGTGTTTGTGTGTTTGTGTGTTGTGTGTTTGTGTGTGTGTTGTGTGTTTGTGTGTGTTGTGTGTGTTGTGTGTTTGTGTGTTTGTGTTTGTGTGTGTGTTGTGTGTTTGGGTTTGTGTTTTTGTGTGTTGTGTGTTTGTGTTTTTGTGTGTTGTGTGTTTGTGTTGTGTGTTTGTGTTGTGTTTTTGTTGGTGTGTTTGTGTGTTTGTGTGTGTGTTGCGTATTGTGTGTTTGTGTGTTTGTGTTGTGTGTTTGTGTGTATGTGTTGTGTGTGGGTTTTTTTTTGTTTGTGTGTTTGTGTGCTTGTTAGAGATGGGCAAAACGGCTCTTTTTGCGGACCCGACTCGACCCGGGTCGGTCACTGAAAAGATCTATATCCTTTGGGCGGCTCTGCGGATCAGTTTGTGTAAAAAAGACAGTTATTTATGGTTTGAGTTAGTGTACCATACCTCCCAACATGACCCTTTGCAGGAGGGACACAATGCTCTGTTTCTGGACTTCCCTCTTCATGTTTGATTGTTATTACCTGTGTGGAAACACCTTTCTTGCCCATTTACCTGTTTAGAACAGGTAATAGCAATCATTCGTTAAGAGGGAAGTCCAGAAACAGAGCAAAGTCGTAGGTCAGAGATGGGGAACCTTTGGCCCTCCAGCTGTTGTTGGACTACACATCCCAGCATGCCCTGCTACAATTTGCTATTTGGCCATGATAACACTGTTGCAGGGAATGCTGGGATGTGTAGTCCAACAACAGCTGGGGCCAAAGGTTCTCTAACCCTGACCTAGGTGGTGCACTTAACATAGATTGTTCTCCACAGTATTAGCCCGTAGAATCTATGGTTTTACACACAGGGGAAATTGACTAATAATTGAATAGCCCTGCGTGGTAAACACAGTAGATAATTGAATATTGAATACGTCGGGTTTGCCCCCTTATATATCTCAGGGTCCCTACCGGTCTCTGTACTACTACTACAATTAGCCTGTAGCCCCTCCCCTTGAATATCTCCCCAATAGGCCCTCAGCATTTCAGGCATACATGCCGCCGGATACGGCAGTAGGGGGAGGTGGGGTCTGACATTCTGTGGCTCACTGTACAAATCAGGCCTCCCTCTTGAAGACCCCTTTTCATTGCCAGTTTCGGGAGGGAGGAGGGGGTCCCTATGATATAAAAATAAAAGTGTCTACTCACCCATTAAATACAACCATTTCCCTCATGCCTACCTATATACTTGTACAATGACAAATACAGGGAATAATCCTTTGTGAGGTGGTGTCCTGGGGTATTGATTATATTGGGGCAGTTTATCAATTTTGAGGGCGCAGGGACAGGGCTCCGAAAGGAGCCCGTCCCTGCGAAGCCCTAACCTGGAAGCCAGGGGGTCAGACCCCCGCTGACCCCTCTCATCCGAGCCGGGCAGTGCGATGTGTAGGCATAGACTACAATGGGCTATCGCCATCTCAGAATGGCGGTAGCCCAGGGGTGCGAAGCCGGGCTGCCCGATGTTGATACGTCGGGCAGCTTCGCATCCCCCATAGAAACCTATGGGGATGCGGCCGGCGGCGCTGAAAGGGGGATCGCAGCAGGGATCGGAGATTCCTGCTGCGGTTCCCCGATGATACATTTAGGGGATACTTAATGTTTGCTGCTAAACCCCGAAAACGTGTGTTTTCAGGGATTTAGCCGCAAATATGGTTTGATAAATGTGCCACTAAGGGGTTTAAGATTTTAAAGCTCGGTGAAGTGATAGTGTCTGCTTTTTTTTTTCACTGGCCAATCAGATCCTTCCTGTGAAGTTAAAGGCTTGGTTTGAAACATGACAGGTAGGAGCTGATTGGCGTCAATACTGTTCAAGTTGCTGTGAATTCTTGAAAGGGTAATTTAATAATAATGAAGCATAATTTGTTCAACAATCATTTATTTTATTCAAAATAAACTGTAAAAATATGTAAAACTTTTTTTTTCAGAACATACTCGACTGAGTAACATTTACAGAACTTTCTTGTTCTAAGTAAGGTGCAAGATGTTGTCAACATGAGTAAGGTCGACAGGTCATAAGGTCGACATGGGGATTTTCACTGTTTTTTGAGCCGACATGTGCCGACAGGCGGTATTTCATGCCCTACCTTCCACTAGGGCATGGAGTGAGATTATAATAGTGTGGCGAGCGAAGTGAGACACTGTGCCCAAAGCATTGCGAGCGATGCGAGGGTCCGATTCTCACTTCCAACTGTGTCCATGTCAACTGTGTTGACATTCGGGTCAAAAAACAGCGAAAACCCCATGTCGACCTTATGACCTTCCTCATGTCATCCTAACGTCCATGTCTACCTTTTCCCATGTCAACCTTTTCCCATGTCGACCTTTCTGCATGTCGACCTAGTGACTGTCTGACCAACGCTTGTCTGACGAACAATCCAGTTCCCAGGACCTGGGTAGAAGTCCCGTATAAAGGGACACGGCGTGTCCCATTTACACTGCCGCTGACAGGGGTCTGACCCGCTGAAGACCCGGGGTTTTGCAGCTGTGTAAAAGGGGTATTAATTTGCTCGTTGCCAAGGGAGACTAAATTTGCTCATTGCCAAGCCCCCCCTCCCCCCCCAAATGAAAGTTAAAAGAAGGCCCCCTCCCCCTCCAAATTAAAGTTAAATGTACTACACAGCCCAGCAAACACAGATCTAGTAAAAAAAAAAACACATGTGCACTGCCTAATTTATGTCTGTGTGTCTGTGTGTTCATACTTCTACTACACACCTTTCTGTGATACTACTGGTGAACTCAGGTGAAGCAATCTTGAAATGCCTGCCAGTGCCAATGCCTCTGCTCTGCTTAGTCTGCTGTTGATGTGTAGTCACCAGACCTCCCTCAGGGCTTCCAGATTCAGAAGAATCTAGATCTGCACGTGACACAGCAACAGCAGCAGCAGCACAAGCAGCCAATTAGAAGAAAATATCTCAGCTGCCAAAGGGGGCAGTGCTGAGCTCAAGCAATGCAATGTGCATTGTATTGTATGTAATGCTAAGCGAAACCGATCCGGATCACCATTTTGGGATCGGCGGCTCGTTCGTTCTTTTGATGGATCCGTTCAAAAGAACCGGATCGTTCGCGAACGACACATCTCTAGTGCTTGTGTTGTGTGTTTGTGTGTGTGTTGTATGTTTGTGTGTGTGTTTGTTTGTGTGTGTGTGTGTGTTTGTGTTGTGTGTTTGTGTGTGTGTGTGTTGTGTGTTTGTGTGTTTGTGTTGTGTGTTTGTGGTGTGTGTGTGTGTGTTTGTGTTGTGTGTTGTGTGTTTGTGTGTGTGTTGTGTGTTTGTGTGTTTGTGTGTTGTGTGTTTGTGTGTTTGTGTTGTCTGTTTACGTGTGTGTTTGTGTGTTTGTGTTGTGTGTTTGTGTGTTTGTGTGTGTGTTGTGTGTTTGTGAGTTTGTGAGTTTGTGTTGTGTGTTGTGTGTTGTGTTGTGTGTGTTTGTGTGTTTGTGTGTTTGTGTTGTGTGTTTGTGTGTTTGCGTGTTTGTGTTGTGTGTTGTGTGTGTGTTTGTGTGTTTGTGTTGTGTGTTTGTGTGTTTGTGTGTTTGTGTTGTGTGTTTGTGTGTGTGTTGTGTGTTTGTGTTTTTGTGTGTGTGTGTGTGTGTGTGTTTGTGTTTGTGTTGTGTGTTTGTGTGTGTTTGTATGTCTGTTGTGTGTTTGTGTGTTTGTGTGTTTGTGTTGTGTGTTTGTGTTTGTGTGTGTGTTGTGTGTTTGTGTTTTGTGTGTGTTTTGTGTTTGTGTTGTGTGTTTGTGTTTTGTGTGTTGTGTGTTTGTGTTTGTGTGTCTTGTGTTTGTGTTGTGTGTTTGTGTTGTGTGTTTGTTGTGTGTTGTGTGTTTGTGTTGTGTGTTTGTGTGTGTGTGTTGTGTGTTTGTGTGTTGTGTGTTGTGTGTTTGTGTTGTGTTCTGTATGTTGTGTGTTTGTGTGTGTTTGTGTTGTGTGTTTTTGTGTGTTGTGTGTTTGTGTTGTCTGTTTGTGTTGTGTGTTTGTGTGTTTGTGTGTGTTGTGTGTGTTGTGTGTGTGTTTGTGTTGTGTGTTTGTGTATGTTTGTGTGTTTGTGTTGTGTGTTTGTGTGTTGTGTGTTTGTGTGTGTGTGTGTGTGTGTGTGTGTGTTGTGTGTTTGTGTGTTTTGTGTTTGTGAGTTGTGTGTTGTGTGTTTGTGTTGTGTTCTGTGTGTTGTGTGTTTGTGTGTGTTTGTGTTGTGTGTTTTTGTGTTTGTTTTTTTGTGTGTTGTGTTTTTGTGTTGTCTGTTTGTGTTGTGTGTTTGTGTGTGTTGTGTGTTGTGTTATTGTGTGTTGTGTGTTGTGTGTGTGTGTGTTGTGTGTTTGTGTGTGTGTTGTGTGTTTTTGTGTATGTTTGTGTGTTTGTGTTGTGTGTTTGTGTGTTGTGTGTTTGTGTGTGTGTGTTGTGTGTTTGTGTGTTTTGTGTTTGTGAGTTGTGTGTTGTGTGTTTGTGTTGTGTTCTGTGTGTTGTGTGTTTGTGTTGTGTGTTTGTGTGTGTTTGTGTTGTGTGTTTTTGTGTTTGTGTTTTTGTGTGTTGTGTGTTTGTGTTGTCTGTTTGTGTTGTGTGTTTGTGTGTGTGTTGTGTGTTGTGTTATTGTGTGTTGTGTGTGTGTGTTGTGTGTTTGTGTGTGTGTTGTGTGTTTGTGTGTGTTCTTGTGTGTTTGTGTTGTGTGTTTGTGTGTTTGTGTGTTTGTATGTGTGTTTGTGTGTGTGTTTTTGTGTGTTTGTGACACTGGTCTCGCCATGCTGGGGTGTCCAGGAGCCCGTGATCAATCGCCTCTTCCTCTGCCACAATAAAGCACTCCTCCAGACACTCCAATTGTTCCCACACACTCAGCTGTGCACTGAAATTGAGGATCCATGCCCGATAATCGGTAAATGCTTTTGTAGGATCCCCCTGATCTTGAAGGATCTGCTGGATGATTTTCCTGCGCGTGGAAGGATTGGATGGGTATACCTCGCAGCTGACATTCTGCTATCAGCTCCTCCATACTCATTTCTTCAAGGGCAGAAAGGGGCCCCCTAAAAACGACCCTTCTCTCATGGTACCAGATAAGTCTGTGGCGGACCCCTCGGTTGTCTGCCCAGATTGCAGTAGCCCCATTCTGGACCTTTCCTCTGGCTCTATCTGGGACATCAATTTAATATGGACTTGTCCTTCAGCCTCAGAATAATGTCCTCTTTGTAGCATTTGGGTCACTGTAGCAATCACTTCCTCTGTAAATTCTACAAACTCTGGCTCCCCCAGCAGATTCCACGAGGTGGCCTCACCTTTACAGTGCAGGAATGCATCCCCTAGGTAACACAATTTATCCTGTGTGCTGGATACTCTCCACCCACCAAAATATGGTTTATTTTTTCACAGCACACACAAGTAGATAAAGACAGGAACAAGAGGCAAAATGTAGCATAGAAACATCCAGGTAGCAGTCCAAGTCCTTTTAGCATCTTAGAATCAAGCCGTTGCATCTCAGAGTCAAGCCGTTGCATCACCGTTGCGGCTCAAAGTCAAGCTATTGCTTCACCGTTGCGCCTCTGAGTCAAGCTGTTGCATCACCGTTGCGGATCAGAGTCAAGCTATTTCATCACCGTTGCGGCTCAGAGTCAAGCCGTTGCGGATCAGAGTCAAGCTGTAGCATCACCGTTGCGGATTAGAGTCAAGCTATTGCCTCACCGTTGCGGCTCAGAGTCAAGCCGTTGCAGATCAGAGTCAAGCTGTAGCATCACCATTGCGGATTAGAGTCAAGCTATTGCCTCACCGTGGCGGCTCAGAGACAAGTCGTTGCGGATCAGAGTCAAGCTGTAGCATCACCGTTGCGGATTAGAGTCAAGCTATTGCATCACCGTTGCGGCTCAGAGTCAAGCTATTTCATCACCGTTGTGTCTCAGAGTCAAGCCGTTGCGGATCTGAGTCAAGCTGTAGCATCACCGTTGCGGATTAGAGTCAAGCTATTGCATCACCGTTGCGGCTCAGAGTCAAGCCGTTGCGGATCAGAGTCAAGCTGTAGCATCACCGTTGCGGATTAGAGTCAAGCTATTGCCTCACCGTTGCGGCTCAGAGTCAAGCCGTTGCGGATCAGAGTCAAGCTGTAGCATCACCGTTGCGGATTAGAGTCAAGCTATTGCCTCACCGTTGCGGCTCAGAGTCAAGCCGTTGCAGATCAGAGTCAAGCTGTAGCATCACCGTTGCGGATTAGAGTCAAGCTATTGCATCACCGTTGCGGCTCAGAGTCAAGCTGTTGCCTCACCTATGCGGCTCAGAGTCAAGCCGTTGCGGATCAGAGTCAAGCCGTTGCAGCACCGTTGCGGCTCTGAGTCAAGCCGTTGCAGCACAGATTCCGTTTCATCGCCGTTGCAGCTCAGAGTCAAGCTGCTGCATCGCCGTTGCATCTCAGGCCCCATACACAATACAAAGATCAGGATCGTCTAACGATCGGCTAACGATTTAACGTGCACTTCCCTGGAGCGCTCTCCCGCGGCCTACTCACGATGTGCTAACGATCGTGTTTCTTTTGCAAACGATGTAATTACGCTGTAGATACGATACGACGTCGCTCCCGACGGTCGTACGACCATCGGATGTGCGGATCGTGAGTACATCGTGTGTGCACTGGCCATGGTCGTTTATGACATGTAATTAAAGGGGCTGAGCTAGCAGAGGGGGGACAAAGACCAGTAGCCATTTTAAAGGACCTCATTTCTGCTTTGTGACTAGTGAGGCTTGGTGTATACCTGCTGAACGCTGCACATTGTTATTTTGGTCTGCTTTGTTTTTTGCCTGGCATTACAAAGTGTGCTTTTATTTTTCCCATTCAGATTTTTGCATTATGGATTCTTTCCAGCAAGAATTCCTGCTTTCCTACGCTGTACTCAGGGTGAGGAGGATGAGGGCCCAGCGTAGGAAGGCTTGGTCCTGCTGGACCAAGCAGTGGCTCCTAGGCCGACAGGCGCGGTCTCATATGCCTCTGTTGATGGAGATTCGCGAGAATAATCCCCAGGATTATAGGAATTTTCTTCGCATGGACGATGAGACCTTCCAGGAGCTGCTGCGTCTTGTCACCCCCCTCATCCAGAAGCAGGATACCAAGTACCGCATGGCTATCCCTGCTGAGGACCGGCTGGTGGTGACCCTCAGGTTTCTGGCAACAGGACGATCGCTGGCGGACCTCAAGTTTGGAGCCATCATCTCCCCGCAAGCTTTGGGCCTGATTATACCGGAGACCTGTAAAGCGATTGTGAAGGTCCTGCAGCATCAGTATTGCAAGGTAAGGAAAAATGCAGCACACAATTGTAGTGAAAACATTATTTTTTTTATTTAAATAATTTAACCGTCAGATTCACAAATACTTATAAATGTATTTTTTCAAGTATAAATATAAAAAGTGCAAAAACAGTAATGCAAATACCCCCCAAAAAAACAACAATTGTAATGGCTTTGGTCTACCATGAGGTAGAGATCAGTATGCCACATGGTGCTTGTAGCGCAGATAATGCATGTCCCCTCCACCTCACGTGGCGCATAGTGCAGATGCAATAGTCCCGGCCCCATTGATATGCACTATGCACCACGTGGCCCTGTCCTTTGTCTGCACCACATGTACCATGTGCCATACTGCACATTGAGTACACATAATTTAAAAAAGTGCTTTGTGTTTTTTTTAAATATTGCTATAAAATGTTAATGAAGTTTGCAATGCGGTAAGGGGCGGTATGGCAGACGGCACATGTAGCGCAGACAATGAAAGCACCCTCATGCATGCATGGCACATAGTACAGAAGCATTTGTCCCGGCCCATTGCTCTGCACTGTGCGCCACAGTATCATGAAGGTCCTTTCTTTGTCTGCGCAACATGCACCATGTGCCATACTGCCCCATGCATGGACCTATAGCAAAAACACACATAATATATAAAACCTAGGCAAAGTGCCCTAACAAGTAAAAGAATTAACATAAAACCACAGAAATGCCTAATTGCCGTGCGTTAAGGGGCAGTATGGCAGACGGCACATGAAATGCCTAATTGCCGTGCGTTAAGGGGCAGTATGGCAGACGGCACATGTAGCGCAGACAATGAAAGCACCCTCATGCATGCATGGCACCTAGTACAGAAGCATTGGTCCCGGCCCCATTGCTCTGCACTGTGCGCCACAGTAGCATGAAGGTCCTTTCTTTGTCTGCGCAACATGCACCATGTGCCATACTGCCCCATGCATGGACCTATAGCAAAAACACACATAATATATAAAACCTAGGCAAAGTGCCCTAACAAGTAAAAGAATTAACATAAAGCCACAGAAATGCCTAATTGCCGTGCGTTAAGGGGCAGTATGGCAGACGGCACATGAAATGCCTAATTGCCGTGCGTTAAGGGGCAGTATGGCAGACGGCACATGTAGCGCAGACAATGAAAGCACCCTCATGCATGCATGGCACCTAGTACAGAAGCATTGGTCCCGGCCCCATTGCTCTGCACTGTGCGCCACAGTAGCATGAAGGTCCTTTCTTTGTCTGCGCAACATGCACCATGTGCCATACTGTCCCATGCATGGACCTATAGCAAAAACACACATAATATATAAAACCTAGGCAAAGTGCCCTAACAAGTATTAACATAAAACCAAACCAATGCCTCATTGCCTTGTGGTATGGAGCAGTATGACAGACGGTGCTTGTAGTGCAGATAATGAAAGGGCCATCAGGATTACCTGTTGCATACCGCAGATGCAATGGTCCCGGCCCCATTGTTCTGCGGTATGCAACAGGTCACCATAGCCATTATCTCCACGACAAGCACCGTGTGCCATACTACTCCATGCCAACTTTGAAATAATTGTATGGAATGTGCTTATAAATCTTGTAAAACCGGTGTTTCGTCTTGGTCCGTGCTGTCACTCAACAATGATGTATACAGGTGACTGTAGCGAGGAGGTGTAGCCGGTTGGGTACAGGATTGCGCACTCGGTGGGGTGGTTTCAGGCAATGAGGCAAGTGCTGGTGAGGGTACGGCACTACTAGTAGATGGCGTCTCCTGCCATGGGAGAAGTCCAACTAATTTGGTTTGAATTGTCAGAAGGCCAAGACGGCCCCTAAACAGGAGTTCGCTAGTGAGACGTTCGAACGCCATCTGTTGTTCCGGATTCAACTTCCGCAAGCCCTCAGCCACGTATTTGCCGAAGGTGTCATACTGGTCAGGGGGCCTACGCAGCACCTGCTCTGCTCGTATAAGTATATCATCATCCGGGTCTGGGTCAGGGACTGTCTTGGTCCTGCGTTTTTTCTTTTTTGAGAATAGTTGTGGCGGGGTGGGGGTTTCTGGCACTCCACAGATTGTTCCAGATGAGTCAATTGCAGGTGGCTCAGGGGTTGGCGATGGGGTTGGGGTAGGGGTTGAGGTGTGGCCAACCTCTTTCTCTGTGCTTGTTGTCTGTTGAAAAGAAAATAACAACAATTAGTTAACATCTCCTTTTCTTTTTTGTTCCAGTTCCCCAACACCGTGCAGGAGTGGCAAAACATCGCTGCTGAATTCGACGAGGCGTGGAACTTCCCTAATTGTGGAGGAGCCATTGATGGGAAACACGTCCGCATCAATCAGCCACCCCACAGTGGTTCCTACTACTTCAACTACAAGGGGTACTTCAGTATTGTGCTGATGGCTGTGGTAAATGCGAACTATGAATTCATCTTTGTGGATGTCGGCAGGAATGGGCGGGCTTCAGATGGTGGAACTTTGAAGGACACAAAGTTCTACCAGAGGCTCGCCTCCAACACCCTGCACTTGCCCACAGTCAAAGAAACGAAGCATGGGCTGAACTTTGTTTTCGTGGCGGACGAGGCATTTGGGCTTCATGAACACATCATGAAGCCCTATGCCAAACGTGGTCTTGACCACGACAAATGGGTCTTCAATTACAGGCACTCCAGGGCACGGCGGCTTGTGGAAAGTGCATTTGGAATTATGGCTAGTAGATTCCGCATTTTCCACACAGCCATTAACCTGCGGCTGGATAAAATCGACTGGGCCGTCATGGCGTGCTGTGTCCTGCACAATCTACTTCGGCGCAAAGAAAGGGCCCATCGGCCGGCAGGACCAGCACCACAGGAGGACCCAGACGAGCCTAGGGAGGTTGCACCAATCGTGTCCCTGGAGACGCCGGCCCAGCAGTACCGAGGGACAGCAAGAGCCAAACAGGTCAGGGACCAATATAAGGAGTACTTTAATGGCGTTGGTGCTGTCCCCTGGCAGAAAGACCACATTTAAAAAATGATGGGACCGCAAAGGAATGCTCTATAGGAGCCTAAAACAAACAAAGGAGGAAGGGGTGTATACACATTGGACCAGTACTTACCGACAACGGCTGGGAACTTTCATCCAGGCCCACAAACACATCGTCTGCCTCACTCTCCACCATTAGGTAGAGTCCCGACCTTGGCACCTCATGGCTCAACGTGAAGGTCAGCAGGTTGTAGTACCATAAAGACGTCTCGTATACATCTGCAGTTCCTGCACCGGACCTTTTGGACGATTGAATTTTCTTGTGTTCTTTAAGGAACACGGTCCTCAAGTTCTGTATTTTTTTTCGGACCCAGTCCGCATCAGCCTCGGGATTGTAGCTCTTGCTGAATTGGGCCAGCTCCTGAAGCGCTTGAGCTCTTTTAATTTTATTGCTGTACTCCTTCGATTTAGTTTTCCAAAGGCAGTCCAGCTCCCTATATTTCTCAAGGAACGCCTCTATAAATTCGTGTTCCTTGGCAATCGCCTGGGCCAGTTCTGTAAAAAATGAATAGATTTTGAAAAAACCTATGTACATACTTTTTGACAAAACAAGTTGTCTTCATATAAACAGTATATGTAAATACTAGGTGATTCATCGCGCCCTACGGGCGCTCTTCACACCGTCGTAAGGGGCTGCGCCCCCTTAATTTGTGAACGTTTGTATATGAGAAATATGGTTAGAATTGTATGAAAGATGCCCTGTATTGCAACTTAGGTGTCCGCGAATCGCGGGAGGGGGGTCGCGTAGGGTGCCGCGAATTGCAGGAGGGGGGGTCGCGGGGGGTGCCGCAAATTGCAGGAGGGGGGGTTGTGGGGGGTGGATGCTGCGAATCGCGGGAGGGGAGGGATTGCAGAGAATCGCGGGAGGGGGGTCGCGGGGTGGGTTGCCGCAAATCGCGGGAGGGGGGTTACGGGGGCGGGGGTTGCGGCGAATCATGGTAGGGGGGGTCGCGGGGGGTGTGCCGTGAATCACGGGAGGGGGGGTCACGGGGTGGGGTGCCGAGAATCGCGGGGGTTTTTTGTGTGCCGTGAATCGCGGGAGTGGGGGTTGCGGGGGGGGTGGGGGGGGTGTGACGCGAATCGCCACAAGAAAAAATCAACACAGAAAGGTCAACACATGTAAATGTTGACATAAGTGTGGCACTTCATTGGTGTCCATGACGACACATGAGAATGAATATGAAAACATTCAAAAAATGAAAAAAAAAACTTCAAAAACTCATGTCAACCTTTTTCATTGTCGACCATAGCCATGTCAGTGTTTTCCATGTGCAATTTAATTCTGGAGCTGCCGCGAATCGTGGGGGTGCCGCGAATTGCGGGAGAGGGGGTCGCGGGGGTGGGTGCCGCGAATCGCGGGAGGTGGGGTTACGGGGCGGGGGTTGCGGCGTATCATGGGAGGGGGGGTCGCGGAGGTGTGCCATGAATCACGGGAGGGGGGGTCACGGGGTGGGGTGTCGAGAATCGCGGGGGAGGTGTGTGTGTGTGTGCCGTGAATCGCGGGAGTGGGGGTTGTGGGGGGGGGTGTGACGCAAATCGCCACAAGAAAAAATCAACACAGAAAGGTCAACACATGTAAATGTTGACATAAGTGTGGCACTTCATTGGTGTCCATGTCGACACATGAGAATGAATATGAAAACATTCAAAAAATGAAAAAAAAAATTCAAAAACTCATGTCAACCTTTTTCATTGTCGACCATAGCCATGTCAGTGTTTTCCATGTGCAATTTAATTCTGGAGCTGCCGCGAATCACGGGGGGTGCCGCGAATTGCGGGAGGGGGGGGGGTCGCGGGGTTGGGTGCCGCGAATCGCGGGAGGGCGGGGTTCACAGGGGTTTCGGTGGGGGGTTGCCGTGAATTGCGGGAGGTGGGGGGTCACGGGGGGTGCCGCGAATCGCGGGAGGGGGGGTTGCGGGGGGGTGTGACGCGAATCGCCACAAGAAAAAATCAACACAGAAAAGTCAACACATGTAAATGTTGACATAAGTGTGCCACTTCATTGGTGTCCATGTTGACACATGACAATGAATATGAAAACATTCAAAAAATGAAATAAATCTTCAAAAACTCATGTCAACCTTTTTCATTGTCGACCATAGCCGTGCCAGTGTTTTGCATGTGCCATTTAATCCTGGGGCTGCCGCGAATAGCTGGGGGTGCCGCGATTTGCGGGAGAGGGGGGGTTGCGGGGGGTGGGTGCCGCGAATCGCGGGAGAGCGGGGTTCATGGGGGTTCCGGTGGGGGGTTGCCGCGAATTGCGGGAGGGGGGGGGGTCGCGGGGGGGTGCCGCGAATCGCCGGAGGGGGGGTTGCGGGGGGTGTGACGCGAATCGCCACAAGAAAAAAATCAACACAGAAAGGTCAACACATGTAAATGTTGACATAAGTGTGCCACTTCATTGGTGTCCATGTCGACACATGACAATGAATATGAAAAAATTAAAAAAATTAAAAATAAATCTTCAAAAACTCATGTCAACCTTTTTCATTGTCGACCATGGCCATGTCAGTGTTTTGCATGTGCCATTTAATCCTGGGGCTGGTGCGAATTGCGGGGGGGGGGGGGTGCCGCGAATCGCGGGAGGGGGGTCGCAGGGGGGGTGCCGCCAATCGTGCAAGGGGGGGTCGCGGGGGGGTTCTTTTTGCCGCGAATCGCGGGAGGGGGGGGTGGCGGGGTGGTGGTTATGCCGCGAATTGCGGGAGGGGTCGTGGGGGGGTTCTTTTTGCAGCGAATCGCGGGAGGGGGGGTCGCGGGGGTGTTTTTGCTGCGAATCGCGGTAGGGGGGGTCGCGGGGGAGCGGGTGTTTTTGCCGCGAATCGCGGGAGGGGCGTGCTCACCTGGTGGCTGTGGAGTAGCAGTGCTGGGCAACATGGGAAGGCAGTGGGTGTCTGGCGCTGTCTGTGGGCTCACTGGGCTGGTTCTCTGTCACATACCTCCCAACATGACCCTCTCCAGGAGGGACACAATGCTCTGTTTCTAGACTTCCCCTTAATGCATGGGTCCTCAAACTGCGGCCCTCCAGATGTTGTGAAACTACAAATCCCAGCATGCCTTGCCACAGTTTTGCTATAAGGGAGTGTTAAAACTGTGGCAAGGCATGCTGGGATTTGTAGTTTCACAACATCTGGAGGGCCGCAGTTTGAGGACCCATGCTTAATGTATGATTGCCATCACCTGTTTTAAACAGGTTAATTTCTCTGAAAGGTGTTCAGCACAGATGAAGGCAATCACACATTAAGAGGAAAGTCCAGGAACAGAGCGTTATAGACACAGACACCCACTTTAAGTGACAGATGTAGCCAAATATATAGGAGACTAGGTGATTCATCGCGCCCTACGGGCGCTCTTCACACCGTCGTTCACAGCACACACAAGTAGATAAAGACAGGAACAAGAGGCAAAATGTAGCATAGAAACATCCAGGTAGCAGTCCAAGTCCTTTTAGCATCTTAGAATCAAGCCGTTGCATCTCAGAGTCAAGCCGTTGCATCACCGTTGCGGCTCAAAGTCAAGCTATTGCTTCACCGTTGCGCCTCTGAGTCAAGCTGTTGCATCACCGTTGCGTATCAGAGTCAAGCTATTTCATCACCGTTGCGGCTTAGAGTCAAGCCGTTGCGGATCAGAGTCAAGCTGTAGCATCACCGTTGCGGATTAGAGTCAAGCTATTGCCTCACCGTTGCGGCTCAGAGTCAAGCCGTTGCAGATCAGAGTCAAGCTGTAGCATCACCATTGCGGATTAGAGTCAAGCTATTGCCTCACCGTTGCGGCTCAGAGACAAGTCGTTGCGGATCAGAGTCAAGCTGTAGCATCACCGTTGCGGATTAGAGTCAAGCTATTGCATCACCGTTGCGGCTCAGAGTCAAGCTATTTCATCACCGTTGTGTCTCAGAGTCAAGCCGTTGCGGATCTGAGTCAAGCTGTAGCATCACCGTTGCGGATTAGAGTCAAGCTATTGCATCACCGTTGCGGCTCAGAGTCAAGCCGTTGCGGATCAGAGTCAAGCTGTAGCATCACCGTTGCGGATTAGAGTCAAGCTATTGCCTCACCGTTGCGGCTCAGAGTCAAGCCGTTGCGGATCAGAGTCAAGCTGTAGCATCACCGTTGCGGATTAGAGTCAAGCTATTGCCTCACCGTTGCGGCTCAGAGTCAAGCCGTTGCAGATCAGAGTCAAGCTGTAGCATCACCATTGCGGATTAGAGTCAAGCTATTGCCTCACCGTTGCGGCTCAGAGACAAGTCGTTGCGGATCAGAGTCAAGCTGTAGCATCACCGTTGCGGATTAGAGTCAAGCTATTGCATCACCGTTGCGGCTCAGAGTCAAGCCGTTGCGGATCAGAGTCAAGCTGTAGCATCACCGTTGCGGATTAGAGTCAAGCTATTGCCTCACCGTTGCGGCTCAGAGTCAAGCCGTTGCGGATCAGAGTCAAGCTGTAGCATCACCGTTGCGGATTAGAGTCAAGCTATTGCATCACCGTTGCGGCTCAGAGTCAAGCTGTTGCCTCACCTATGCGGCTCAGAGTCAAGCCGTTGCGGATCAGAGTCAAGCCGTTGCAGCACCGTTGCGGCTCTGAGTCAAGCCGTTGCAGCACAGATTCCGTTTCATCGCCGTTGCAGCTCAGAGTCAAGCTGCTGCATCGCCGTTGCATCTCAGGCCCCATACACAATACAAAGATCAGGATCGTCTAACGATCGGCTAACGATTTAACGTGCACTTCCCTGGAGCGCTCTCCCGCGGCCTACTCACGATGTGCTAACGATCGTGTTTCTTTTGCAAACGATGTAATTACGCTGTAGATACGATACGACGTCGCTCCCGACGGTCGTACGACCATCGGATGTGCGGATCGTGAGTACATCGTGTGTGCACTGGCCATGGTCGTTTATGACATGTAATTAAAGGGGCTGAGCTAGCAGAGGGGGGACAAAGACCAGTAGCCATTTTAAAGGACCTCATTTCTGCTTTGTGACTAGTGAGGCTTGGTGTATACCTGCTGAACGCTGCACATTGTTATTTTGGTCTGCTTTGTTTTTTGCCTGGCATTACAAAGTGTGCTTTTATTTTTCCCATTCAGATTTTTGCATTATGGATTCTTTCCAGCAAGAATTCCTGCTTTCCTACGCTGTACTCAGGGTGAGGAGGATGAGGGCCCAGCGTAGGAAGGCTTGGTCCTGCTGGACCAAGCAGTGGCTCCTAGGCCGACAGGCGCGGTCTCATATGCCTCTGTTGATGGAGATTCGCGAGAATAATCCCCAGGATTATAGGAATTTTCTTCGCATGGACGATGAGACCTTCCAGGAGCTGCTGCGTCTTGTCACCCCCCTCATCCAGAAGCAGGATACCAAGTACCGCATGGCTATCCCTGCTGAGGACCGGCTGGTGGTGACCCTCAGGTTTCTGGCAACAGGACGATCGCTGGCGGACCTCAAGTTTGGAGCCATCATCTCCCCGCAAGCTTTGGGCCTGATTATACCGGAGACCTGTAAAGCGATTGTGAAGGTCCTGCAGCATCAGTATTGCAAGGTAAGGAAAAATGCAGCACACAATTGTAGTGAAAACATTATTTTTTTTATTTAAATAATTTAACCGTCAGATTCACAAATACTTATAAATGTATTTTTTCAAGTATAAATATAAAAAGTGCAAAAACAGTAATGCAAATACCCCCCAAAAAAACAACAATTGTAATGGCTTTGGTCTACCATGAGGTAGAGATCAGTATGCCACATGGTGCTTGTAGCGCAGATAATGCATGTCCCCTCCACCTCACGTGGCGCATAGTGCAGATGCAATAGTCCCGGCCCCATTGATATGCACTATGCACCACGTGGCCCTGTCCTTTGTCTGCACCACATGTACCATGTGCCATACTGCACATTGAGTACACATAATTTAAAAAAGTGCTTTGTGTTTTTTTAAAATATTGCTATAAAATGTTAATGAAGTTTGCAATGCGGTAAGGGGCGGTATGGCAGACGGCACATGTAGCGCAGACAATGAAAGCACCCTCATGCATGCATGGCACATAGTACAGAAGCATTTGTCCCGGCCCATTGCTCTGCACTGTGCGCCACAGTATCATGAAGGTCCTTTCTTTGTCTGCGCAACATGCACCATGTGCCATACTGCCCCATGCATGGACCTATAGCAAAAACACACATAATATATAAAACCTAGGCAAAGTGCCCTAACAAGTAAAAGAATTAACATAAAACCACAGAAATGCCTAATTGCCGTGCGTTAAGGGGCAGTATGGCAGACGGCACATGAAATGCCTAATTGCCGTGCGTTAAGGGGCAGTATGGCAGACGGCACATGTAGCGCAGACAATGAAAGCACCCTCATGCATGCATGGCACCTAGTACAGAAGCATTGGTCCCGGCCCCATTGCTCTGCACTGTGCGCCACAGTAGCATGAAGGTCCTTTCTTTGTCTGCGCAACATGCACCATGTGCCATACTGCCCCATGCATGGACCTATAGCAAAAACACACATAATATATAAAACCTAGGCAAAGTGCCCTAACAAGTAAAAGAATTAACATAAAGCCACAGAAATGCCTAATTGCCGTGCGTTAAGGGGCAGTATGGCAGACGGCACATGAAATGCCTAATTGCCGTGCGTTAAGGGGCAGTATGGCAGACGGCACATGTAGCGCAGACAATAAAAGCACCCTCATGCATGCATGGCACCTAGTACAGAAGCATTGGTCCCGGCCCCATTGCTCTGCACTGTGCGCCACAGTAGCATGAAGGTCCTTTCTTTGTCTGCGCAACATGCACCATGTGCCATACTGTCCCATGCATGGACCTATAGCAAAAACACACATAATATATAAAACCTAGGCAAAGTGCCCTAACAAGTATTAACATAAAACCAAACCAATGCCTCATTGCCTTGTGGTATGGAGCAGTATGACAGACGGTGCTTGTAGTGCAGATAATGAAAGGGCCATCAGGATTACCTGTTGCATACCGCAGATGCAATGGTCCCGGCCCCATTGTTCTGCGGTATGCAACAGGTCACCATAGCCATTATCTCCACGACAAGCACCGTGTGCCATACTACTCCATGCCAACTTTGAAATAATTGTATGGAATGTGCTTATAAATCTTGTAAAACCGGTGTTTCGTCTTGGTCCGTGCTGTCACTCAACAATGATGTATACAGGTGACTGTAGCGAGGAGGTGTAGCCGGTGTAGAGTTTGGGGTCTCTCTGATGTGTGTGTGTATATATATATATATTATATCATATCATATGACAGATTATATTATATATTGATACAACACTTTATGTATTTAATATCTGCCTTTATATTATAATAGGCCTACAAGATAGGTTGACTTGTAACTAGAGGGGCAATATAATCACTAGTCAATCACACAGAGATGTACTTCACATAAACGTTTGGATACATATAAGTGTAATTGACCCACAGGGTAAATACTGTTATATATACTGTCTGGGAGCTAAACCATTAAAATATACTTTACACATATATTTTATCCCAGCTCATTGACTATGTGAAAATTATGTTACAGAATACAATTGTCAACCAACCTTGCAGTCCCTATACAATATAGTGCAAGATATACATATACTGGTCTCTTATGAGATATTTAGAGATCCCAACAAGAGAGTTCGAGACACGGAATGTCAGCTCTATTAAAATGATACTTTATTCTAGATACACAAATAATACAAGATAAGAAACACAATGATAATAAGTCCTATAATATTATACGCTTCCTTATTTATGGTACCTACATAACAAACAAAACACTTATACTAAACTACACAATACACAGACTATACACTTGCAAGAATATTTGAGGGTAAATGTTAATAACTACCTGACGTCTCAGGAAACTTCCTTCTCAGCCGTCCCTCTGGTCTGAACTGACTACTAACTATCCATACCCCCTTATATTACAAACTTCCCCCATTGAGTTTGCCTGTTCTCAGGGCACTATTGATATTCCCAGATGTCAAGTTTTATGGTTTTCCTGTTTGTTCAGATGTTCTAGGATGTGGGCATGGTGGAACCTTGTGTTTGATGGCATTTTGACATTGTTTGTTCTCTTTGAATTGCGCCTGGTTTATTCCACCTCTAGGGTGTGACTATAAACAGTTGTATCTTGTCCTGTAATATAACTGGACAATAGTTTGCTTGCATTTGTTAGATGTATACTACCGGTTTGTCTGGGGTTAATCGACTCTCATGCCTACACATCTGTTCGCATATCAGGTGGGTTTTGTTCTATTCAATTTATATCCTGGGAAGTGGCGTACATCAACTGGTTTATGCTTAACTTAGTCAACAATGGTGTGTATAACTGGGGAAGCAACACCTCTATCTACTAACGAGTGTGTCCTTGACCATTTGTTTCCCTTGGGGCTACAGGAAGCCTAGATTGTGTTGAGAGAGAGATCAATCAGATTGAATTGTTACATGGGGATTATTCTGATTACTTGCAAGTGTCTCCTGTCTACAATACAGCCTGTCTAATATACATTGGCCCACAATTTTGCCTTCCAGCACAAACTACATAAATACAAATACATTTAACTTATATACCCATTCGATTTATAACTACATTACATGATAGTATCAAGATGATATTTAATTTCTCCGCAAGCCGATTAATATGGCAACAGTACCCCGCTTGTGGCCAGGAGAATTGATGCTGATGGCCACACATACATTAAGATAATGATTGCACATATCTAGCGTCTATCAGGTTTTCAAGTTTCCTACGTTCATGTCTCATAAGACGTTTAAGCCATAATATCAGTAAAATTAGAGTGATTAGCAAGATTGTTTGTCCGATTAACAAGCCCTTTAAACTCAACTCAAGCCAGGTGTTGGTCATGGCGATTTCAAAATCTCCATCATGAAGTAATTCATTCAGGGTGGAGTCTGCCTTCTTGACCATGTTATTAATTTGGACTATGTGTGTGTCTTTCCTATCCAAGAGTTTCTCTAAATTTAGGGTTAATGAGTCTATGTGTATGTTGAACGCAGGTGTATATTCTCCAAGATTGGAGATTTCTGGTTCACTATCAATATTTATGTCCTCTTCATAAACAGGAATTGGGGTGATCACAGTCTGACCAATGGAGGTATACTCATGTGGACTGAAACAGAAATTTGGGTTTGGTACTGGACACGACTTTCCCCCATACCAGAACTTCCTGTGGTTAGTGACCACGCAATACTGTCCATTCATGTTGTATGTAACCTTAGTTGTTGGAGTTCTCCATTTCGTTAGCTGCACTGGACATGCAACGTCCCTGGTCGTGTAGCTGGCCGATGTGTTTGCACTGTGTCTGGTATCTCTCAAAGCTTTGCTGTGAGTGAAGTTTAGTCCATTTATATCCGTAAGCAAGGTGCTTGGCGTACTTGATTCCAGACCGCAGATTGGTGTCTCAATTTCAAAAACATTGCAGCGGCACAAATATCGATTGTCCTTGACTGCACAGCAAGCAGTATGCGGTACTTTCCATGTGTCGTTGACTTGGACCAGTAGTTCTGGAAGGTCCAGCCGCTCTTTGTAAATGTCCTTTTCCAAATATCCAATAGAGTGGACGGTACACAGTTTATCAAAGACAGCTTTGTCTGGCTCGAACACTGGGAGAGAGATTGTAAAGGAAACATACAGTATATCATTCACTGCACAAGGATGTTGCTTGTTGTGGCAATGAGGTGAACCTCTGTTTGGGTGCGGGGTCACAGCACCTAAGTTCCGGATCGTAGAGATAGGCAGGGGTCTGCAACCGTCGTTCGGGGTATTTTTCCCATGTCCAGTGTTAGATTGTGAGCAATACCACCTGGTCAGATCATTATCTCTAAAAATATCAGGTATTCTACCAGATTGTATGTCTCTAATTACATGTGTGATTGTATTGAGGACATAAGTACCATATGCAGTGCATATGATCTCTTTACCTATATGATTTTGCGTGGCTTCTCTATTGTTGAGCTCAATGATTTCATTGATCTTGGCTTGGGTCTCTGAAAACAATCTTGCTATATCATGCATGTTATAAACAGTAAATTTTTCTTCACTGGCCAGACCCTCAATACCCTGCAGGACAGGCTTCAGAACATATTGACCCTCTTTCTGCTCAAAATTTCCCACGTGTCTGCGGATTACCTCCAAATCAGCCCTATTCCAAATTGACATCCCGGAACCAAACAGTCCAGGGATGGATCCAATGATACCATCTAGGCTTTGTAATTTTCTAGATCTAAAAATACCTTTTTGGTGAGGGTTAGCCTGTCCTGTGTACGGGTCTTGAGTTCTGCTCTGGTGAGAAGTAACAATATCTACTAATAAGGAAGCGTAAAACAAAGAAACACTACTATTTACACAATGACCGAATTCTGCCATGTTCCATTTAGACAAGTTAAGGACTACTGGCGCATGTATATATTTTACATTGTTTATGAGGGAACCAGGAATGGAAGTAGCCGTAAGTCCACTCATGGGCCCTTCACTGGTTTGTGGGCATGCAATTGGCGTAGGAGATGGAAATATTGTTCCCTTGGTTGTGGCAATTGTTGGGTTAGGGGCTACCTTTCGGGAAACATTAAGCGTGATGCTTCCCGGGACATAAGTTCTTTGCACAGTGGGTGGACTTCCATATGTAGGAATGGGAATGATGAAACCATAGGTCCAGGTTCCTGTGTCTGTAAGCTTTGCGTGGCTAAGCAATAAGGATCCATTTGGGAAAACGTGTACTCTACCGCGGTACTGTGGCGAGTTTCCTGCGCTTCCATTATCCCAGGCTTTGTATCCTTTATGCTCTGGGCCCCACCAGGATACTTGTTCTCCCGTTGTGCCGTGTACGGACACTGGAATGAGGATGGATTCTCCCTCTCCGCAATGGATCGGATTGGCTTCCACTCTGATTGAAATATTAATTTCACTGGTATCCTGGAGTTGGAGGCTCAACAGTAACGACAGGATCAGACTTGGGATTCTCATTTTCCTGTAAAATAATAAAAAAACAATTATGAGGGGGGGGAAAGATGAAATTTCATGAGGAGAGAAAATGTGAATTATTCAGTTGATCCATCTCCTTTGTACAGTTTCATTTGATTGGCATGTACCCATTTGTCCTGCACTTTCTTTGTGTCTTTGATTCTGATTTTATACACTGAGGGACTCAGTCTATCCATTATTACAAATGGTCCTCTCCACTTCTTGCCCAGACAATGTTCTGTGGGGCGGAGTTCTAAAAGCATAACTTTTTCTCCCACTTCCCAACAATTCTCCTTTACCCCTTTGTCAAAACAGGCCTTAGCTTTTCTCTGCGCTTTCCCTAGGTGTTGTGCTGCAAACAGATGAACCTCTGTGAGTGCTTTTTCCAGTTTTGTAAGGTACTGGTCCATGGACAGCCTATCAATAGTGGGGGTGTGCATGTCTATCCAGAGATGCTCGGGCAGCCTCATTTGTCTACCTGTCATTAACTCAAAGGGTGTTAATCTAGTGGCTGATGATGGTGTGGCCCTTATCGCCATTGCCACTAGGGGTAACAAATTATCCCAATTCTTGCCATTTATGTCCACAAGCTTTCTTAACATTGTTTTGATATGTCTATTAGCTCGTTCTACCTGTCCTGAAGATTCTGGGTGATATGGAATGTGGAAGCTTTGTTTTATTCCCAGCATCTTTAGGCAACTTTGCATCACATTACCTGTGAAATGTGAGCCCTGGTCTGATTCAACTGATGCTGGGAGACCCCACCGTGTGAAAATCTGCTCAACCAAGATTTTAGCTGTGCTCAAAGCAGTGTTATTTTTAGTAGGAAAAATTTCTACCCATTTTGAAAATAAGTCAGTCACCACCAACACATATTTGTTACTTTTAGTTGTGACCGGCAGAGGGCCCATGTAATCAATTTGCAATGCGTTCCAGGGACCTTCCCTCCTCTGTATTCTTAAGGGAGCATTTATCTTTCTAGGCGCTGGGTTAACTTGGGCACATACCACACAGTTGTCACAGTATTGCTGTACATCTTTCCCCATGTCTGGCCACCAACCTACTGTTTTTAGTCTCTGGTGTGTTTTTTCTACACCCTGGTGTCCACCTGTAGGGAGGTCATGTACAAGATAAATCATTTCATGTCTGTACTCTCTTGGGACCACCCATGTTACATCTTCCCCGTTGTGGATAAGGAGCCCCTTGTCCTTGGTTAATGTAAGGTTGTGTATGTATTTTGCCAATGTGTTTCCCTCTGTTAAATTTAATTCCTCATTTCTAAATTTTTGAATGATTTCCTTAATTTCAGGGTCCTGCCTTTGAATCTCTGCAATGTCTGGTGCATTTACCATTTCTGGCCTTTTTGTTACTGCACATACAAGAGGGCACACAGTTGATTCTGTGCTTGCTTTTGGTATCCGCCATGGCTCCCCCTCTTGTGCCCCTTGTTTGGCCAATAGGTCAGACATTTCATTGTTCTCATGGTGTGGTGATGTTAGGGAATGTCCTTTGACTTTACAAACCCAGGGGACATGTGCTAGGTTCTGTGCCAAGGACACTATGTACCTGAGGAGGTCTGCATATTTCAGAGGGTTTCCATCAGATGAGGTATACTGATGCGTGTGCCAAAAGGGCAAAAATTCTGTAAGGGCGTTACATACCCATGCTGAGTCAGAGTATAATGCAATCTCATTTTTGTGGTCTTTAAACAATTCAAGGGCATGTGCTATTGCTGCCAGCTCAGCATACTGTGCAGACTTTACATCGCAAGAGTGAGACACAGACTGTGGTGTGGTTTGAGGCTGCAGTATGTACAGACCAAAACCTGCATGGGGTGACCCTTCTATGTAAAAACATGAGCCATCCGTAAATATCTGAGTGGTGTGTTCAGGGGCTGTAGCCTCCTGTGACATTGCTCTAAAGAAATGTTTTGAATGGTCAGCTGGGGGTAATTCACATGTGTGTGGTACTCCCTGGTAAATTAGTCCATATGCACAAGCAGATGGGCTGGCAGTTGCCTTTACTGTAATGTCCCTATCCTGCAACAAAAGAGCCCAGTGAGCTAATCTGGCATTAGAAACATTTCCATCTTTGATCCTGTCTGTGAGGAGGAACCTTGTTGGTGTGTGAGTGGAATGTAAGATGATTGGGTTAAGGCCTATCATGTATGTGAACAATTTCACTGCCCAAAATGTGGCCAGAAGGTGTTTTTCACATGCAGAGTATTTTAATTCCACAGGTGTTAGCAACTTTGATGCATAGGCTATTGGCCTCTGTTGTGCATGTATGTCCTGTGACAAGACTGCTGACATGGCTGTCTCTGTTGCTGCTGTCTCTATGTGAAAAGGTAACTGAGGGTTTGGATTTGCAAGGGCAGGTGCACTAGCTAGTGCTTCCTTTAAGGTTTCCACTGCCTTTGTATGACTAGGGGTCCATTCCCATTTTACATCCTTTTTAAGGAGCGTGTAGAGAGGTGCAGATGCTTGCGCAAAGTTGGGAATAAAAGTCCTAGAGTAATTTACCAACCCCAGGAAGGATCTCAGTGTTGGGATGCTGACCGGAAGAGGGAGACGAAGGATGGTTTTTACCTTATCTGCCGATATTGCTCTCCCATCAGATGTGACATTGATCCCCAGAAAGGAAACAGAGTCGCACAAGAGTTGCGCTTTAGACGGGTTACACTTCAAACCTGCGTCTTTGAGGATGCCGAGGAGTTCTCTCAGTAACCGGAGATGCTCTTCCTTTGTCTCTGTCACTAGCAAGAGGTCATCTACATACTGTAACAAATTCTTATGGGAAGAAAAGTCAGTTAAAACATCTCTCATGGCAGTGTGAAAGAAACTGGCACTATTATGGTACCCTTGGGGAAGACACGTAAAGGTATATTGTTTTCCCAGAAATGTAAATGCAAATTTGTACTGACACTTCTCGGATAGAGGCAGTGACCAATAACCATTTGAAATGTCTAAGACTGTGAACCATTTATGTTCTGGGTTTAGCATTTTCAGGACGTCTGGCATTGATGCCACTGTAGGTGCGCAGCTATGAGTGAGGCCATTGAGCTTGCGGTAGTCAATTGTAAGACGCCAGGAACCGTCCGGTTTCCTTACTGGCCATATTGGGGCATTGTTTGTGGATACACATGGCCTAATTACATGCTGCTCTAACAGAGAGTCAATTGTCTCCTGAATGAAGCATATAGCCTCTTGTGGGAAATTGTACTGCTTTTGTGGGGGAGGGTCAGGACCATTGACATCAATCAATCTGTTTACCTTTCCACAGTCATGTTTATGTTTAGCAAAGGCATCCTGAAATTCTTCAAGCAATGGCAGAATTAAGTCTTTGTCAGGGTGATTAGCATTAGCCTCAAGTACATTGTATTTAGCATTGTTGGGTTTTACCTCTGCAATAACATGGGAATCTGGTATTATCACAATCTCAGGCATTGTGTTAGGAGGACTTTGCAGGAGTAAAAGATTAGTCAGATCCAATACACATCCGTTAGGGATCATAAAATCAGACCCTAACAAATTAGTCTCATTAGGCAGTGAAGCTAATGCAAACGTGTGTATAGCAGACACATCTCCTATTTGTATTGGGAGAGGTTTTGACAATACAGTATCTACATTATTTCCTGCAAAGCTTTGAAGGTGAATTGTTTTGCCTGCTGACAGAGGTGAACGTTGTGGTTGGTCATCGTGTAGGATAGATATTGCGGCACCTGTGTCTAGTAACATTGTATGTTGGTGGCCCCTGACCATAACTGAGACTTGTGGGCGCCCGCACCTATCTAAAGTGATTGGTGCAACTATCCTTGGGGCCACTGATAGTCAATTTTTATCTTTTTGTGGGTCGGCTTGCTGCATTTTGTT
Source organism: Crinia signifera (assembly GCF_055691185.1). Taxonomy (NCBI): domain Eukaryota; kingdom Metazoa; phylum Chordata; class Amphibia; order Anura; family Myobatrachidae; genus Crinia; species Crinia signifera. The sequence continues at coordinate 69,384,076 of NC_139228.1, forward strand.
TGCCTTTTCTAAATTGTCATATTTTTCCTTTATGGCCTGTAGCTGGTGTCTTAGCTCAGTGTAAGTGGGACCCTGGTATTTAAACTCTGAGTCCTTAGCTCTGTCCCCAAAGTGTTGTGGGTAAGCCATGTGTCGGTTCCAAGCACCATCATTTGAGTGGCCTTGGTAACCTCTTCCTCCTCCTCTAAACATGGGTCTGCCTTTAAACATTCCCCCTCTCCTTTGAGACCCTGCGTTCCATTGTGGATTAAAGGGAGTATTTACTTCTCCTGGAACTTGGGGCCCTTCAACTACCACATGTCTGTTCTCTGGCTGTAATGCTGCAACCCTTTTTACAAAACATTTTTCATTTTTCTCTGCCATTTTGCGTTGTTTACTGGCCTGAACTGCTTGAAAGGACCGCTGCATTAACCCCATTATTTTATCATAGCTATGCTTTGTGGTGTCTATCAAGTGCTCACACTTAGATTTAATTGTTGGATGTGAGTTATGCACTAACAAATTTTTAAAATCTTTGCTGTTCTTGTTGTTGTTGTTGCTGTTTCCAGCACTATATGCTGCCCATAACCTATTTGCATATATTAATGGGTTCTCTTCAATTTGCTGTTTAATTTCATATGCTACCATTGAGCCTGACACTGAAGGGTTTAAAATCTTTTGAAGCTCCTCTATTGTTTCCTTATATGTACCCTTTCCTTCTTTAATTAGATCGGGCAGAGCACTCCAGGCTGCTAAGGGGATTGTTAATTGCAATACCTTAACCTGGTCAGTGATGTTTCTGATTCCTAGCAGTTCACACCTCTGCTGGACATTAGCTGCATGGGAGGTGATGTGTTCTCCTGAACTCATTTTCCCAATCATATCTGCCACTCCCATAAGTGTTTTTATGGGTTGTGGGGGGTGGTTGTCGCTAGGGGCCCTGGAGTGAATGGCCTCCCCCTCGCTATTGAACCCCAGTAGGGTGTCCCTACTCTCAGTGTGGAGTGCTGGTTGTCTATAGGGCCTGTGAGTCTCTATTTCCGTCTGCTCTTCATCACTACTCCCTTCACCTATTAATATAGAGCACTCCCTGTTCCCTGCTGACTCTGCAAACTCTCCCATTGCTATGGGCAACCTAGGGGTGTATTCATTAGAATTCCCCTCTCCCCAGCAGTTCTCTCTCTCCTCATGATTTGGGTCCCATTGTTCCCTTTCATATGCATATACAGGACATGGGCCTGTAGCTGCAGCTCCTATTTTAGTGTTTGCAGCAATGTGTCCCTTTAAAACAGAGACTTCTTGCATAAGTTGCCGCTCCCTGTCCATACAAGGGGCATGGTCAACTACCTTTCCTTTCATACACTCTGTAAGATGATTCTGCATAACTTTATAAGCACTTATTATTTCATCTCTTTCTGTTGTAACCTCTGTTAGTGCTTTCCTACACTCTGTTGCTTCTCTTTGAGCAATTTTATGCTTTTGAATGACTTCATTCTGGGAGATTTTACCCATGTCATTAAGTGTTGTTAATGTTTTAAGTTGAACATTTAACTGCTCTATTTTTTCCTTGTTTTCTGTTTCTTTTAAATTAGATTCTTCCCTACATTTTTGGAGGGTTTCAGCTAAACTGCTTAGCTTGGTATTCATAGCCATACATGCTGCATACAAGCCTGCAATGGCCATGCCTTTCTGTTTATTTTTCTTTGATGATTTGATTTCATCATCAAACAATCCCTGGACATAGCTCCAGGGGTTTTCATTCAATTTTGCATCACAAGCAAAGTCTGTACACTTTTGCTTTGTGATGTATTTCACTACAAAACTGTCAATATTTGACATTGTAGCCATTTTACAGTATTATTCCCTTTCTTTTAAATGTATTCTATCGCTTAGAATCACAAATTATGTTTATTTGGGAATAATATTTTCTACAATTTTACACGTGGTGTCCTCTCTTATCTGTTCGCTAGCCTGATAAGTTACTCTAACGCCAGTGTTTTGATTTCTATATTTTAGGCCTTTTTAGATCTGTCTCATTTACAACCTATTTCACTGTGATCTTGTACATTTGGCAACAGGCGTCTAGCCTTTTGTGTTGCTTCTAAAAATATTGTCTCAGTTAAAATAGATACTGATCATTCCAATTGTCCCGCTTCGTGGTCGCCAATTGTAGAGTTTGGGGTCTCTCTGATGTGTGTGTGTATATATATATATATCATATCATATCATATGACAGATTATATTATATATTGATACAACACTTTATGTATTTAATATCTGCCTTTATATTATAATAGGCCTACAAGATAGGTTGACTTGTAACTAGAGGGGCAATATAATCACTAGTCAATCACACAGAGATGTACTTCACATAAACGTTTGGATACATATAAGTGTAATTGACCCACAGGGTAAATACTGTTATATATACTGTCTGGGAGCTAAACCATTAAAATATACTTTACACATATATTTTATCCCAGCTCATTGACTATGTGAAAATTATGTTACAGAATACAATTGTCAACCAACCTTGCAGTCCCTATACAATATAGTGCAAGATATACATATACTGGTCTCTTATGAGATATTTAGAGATCCCAACAAGAGAGTTCGAGACACGGAATGTCAGCTCTATTAAAATGATACTTTATTCTAGATACACAAATAATACAAGATAAGAAACACAATGATAATAAGTCCTATAATATTATACGCTTCCTTATTTATGGTACCTACATAACAAACAAAACACTTATACTAAACTACACAATACACAGACTATACACTTGCAAGAATATTTGAGGGTAAATGTTAATAACTACCTGACGTCTCAGGAAACTTCCTTCTCAGCCGTCCCTCTGGTCTGAACTGACTACTAACTATCCATACCCCCTTATATTACAAACTTCCCCCATTGAGTTTGCCTGTTCTCAGGGCACTATTGATATTCCCAGATGTCAAGTTTTATGGTTTTCCTGTTTGTTCAGATGTTCTAGGATGTGGGCATGGTGGAACCTTGTGTTTGATGGCATTTTGACATTGTTTGTTCTCTTTGAATTGCGCCTGGTTTATTCCACCTCTAGGGTGTGACTATAAACAGTTGTATCTTGTCCTGTAATATAACTGGACAATAGTTTGCTTGCATTTGTTAGATGTATACTACCGGTTTGTCTGGGGTTAATCGACTCTCATGCCTACACATCTGTTCGCATATCAGGTGGGTTTTGTTCTATTCAATTTATATCCTGGGAAGTGGCGTACATCAACTGGTTTATGCTTAACTTAGTCAACAATGGTGTGTATAACTGGGGAAGCAACACCTCTATCTACTAACGAGTGTGTCCTTGACCATTTGTTTCCCTTGGGGCTACAGGAAGCCTAGATTGTGTTGAGAGAGAGATCAATCAGATTGAATTGTTACATGGGGATTATTCTGATTACTTGCAAGTGTCTCCTGTCTACAATACAGCCTGTCTAATATACATTGGCCCACAATTTTGCCTTCCAGCACAAACTACATAAATACAAATACATTTAACTTATATACCCATTCGATTTATAACTACATTACATGATAGTATCAAGATGATATTTAATTTCTCCGCAAGCCGATTAATATGGCAACACCGGTTGGGTACAGGATTGCGCACTCGGTGGGGTGGTTTCAGGCAATGAGGCAAGTGCTGGTGAGGGTACGGCACTACTAGTAGATGGCGTCTCCTGCCATGGGAGAAGTCCAACTAATTTGGTTTGAATTGTCAGAAGGCCAAGACGGCCCCTAAACAGGAGTTCGCTAGTGAGACGTTCGAACGCCATCTGTTGTTCCGGATTCAACTTCCGCAAGCCCTCAGCCACGTATTTGCCGAAGGTGTCATACTGGTCAGGGGGCCTACGCAGCACCTGCTCTGCTCGTATAAGTATATCATCATCCGGGTCTGGGTCAGGGACTGTCTTGGTCCTGCGTTTTTTCTTTTTTGAGAATAGTTGTGGCGGGGTGGGGGTTTCTGGCACTCCACAGATTGTTCCAGATGAGTCAATTGCAGGTGGCTCAGGGGTTGGCGATGGGGTTGGGGTAGGGGTTGAGGTGTGGCCAACCTCTTTCTCTGTGCTTGTTGTCTGTTGAAAAGAAAATAACAACAATTAGTTAACATCTCCTTTTCTTTTTTGTTCCAGTTCCCCAACACCGTGCAGGAGTGGCAAAACATCGCTGCTGAATTCGACGAGGCGTGGAACTTCCCTAATTGTGGAGGAGCCATTGATGGGAAACACGTCCGCATCAATCAGCCACCCCACAGTGGTTCCTACTACTTCAACTACAAGGGGTACTTCAGTATTGTGCTGATGGCTGTGGTAAATGCGAACTATGAATTCATCTTTGTGGATGTCGGCAGGAATGGGCGGGCTTCAGATGGTGGAACTTTGAAGGACACAAAGTTCTACCAGAGGCTCGCCTCCAACACCCTGCACTTGCCCACAGTCAAAGAAACGAAGCATGGGCTGAACTTTGTTTTCGTGGCGGACGAGGCATTTGGGCTTCATGAACACATCATGAAGCCCTATGCCAAACGTGGTCTTGACCACGACAAATGGGTCTTCAATTACAGGCACTCCAGGGCACGGCGGCTTGTGGAAAGTGCATTTGGAATTATGGCTAGTAGATTCCGCATTTTCCACACAGCCATTAACCTGCGGCTGGATAAAATCGACTGGGCCGTCATGGCGTGCTGTGTCCTGCACAATCTACTTCGGCGCAAAGAAAGGGCCCATCGGCCGGCAGGACCAGCACCACAGGAGGACCCAGACGAGCCTAGGGAGGTTGCACCAATCGTGTCCCTGGAGACGCCGGCCCAGCAGTACCGAGGGACAGCAAGAGCCAAACAGGTCAGGGACCAATATAAGGAGTACTTTAATGGCGTTGGTGCTGTCCCCTGGCAGAAAGACCACATTTAAAAAATGATGGGACCGCAAAGGAATGCTCTATAGGAGCCTAAAACAAACAAAGGAGGAAGGGGTGTATACACATTGGACCAGTACTTACCGACAACGGCTGGGAACTTTCATCCAGGCCCACAAACACATCGTCTGCCTCACTCTCCACCATTAGGTAGAGTCCCGACCTTGGCACCTCATGGCTCAACGTGAAGGTCAGCAGGTTGTAGTACCATAAAGACGTCTCGTATACATCTGCAGTTCCTGCACCGGACCTTTTGGACGATTGAATTTTCTTGTGTTCTTTAAGGAACACGGTCCTCAAGTTCTGTATTTTTTTTCGGACCCAGTCCGCATCAGCCTCGGGATTGTAGCTCTTGCTGAATTGGGCCAGCTCCTGAAGCGCTTGAGCTCTTTTAATTTTATTGCTGTACTCCTTCGATTTAGTTTTCCAAAGGCAGTCCAGCTCCCTATATTTCTCAAGGAACGCCTCTATAAATTCGTGTTCCTTGGCAATCGCCTGGGCCATTTCTGCAAAAAATGAATAGATTTTGAAAAAACCTATGTACATACTTTTTGACAAAACAAGTTGTCTTCATATAAACAGTATATGTAAATACTAGGTGATTCATCGCGCCCTACGGGCGCTCTTCACACCGTCGTAAGGGGCTGCGCCCCCTTAATTTGTGAACGTTTGTATATGAGAAATATGGTTAGAATTGTATGAAAGATGCCCTGTATTGCAACTTAGGTGTCCGCGAATCGCGGGAGGGGGGTCGCGTAGGGTGCCGCGAATTGCAGGAGGGGGGTCGCGGGGGGTGCCGCAAATTGCAGGAGGGGGGGTTGTGGGGGGTGGATGCTGCGAATCGCGGGAGGGGAGGGATTGCAGAGAATCGCGGGAGGGGGGTCGCGGGGTGGGTTGCCGCAAATCGCGGGAGGGGGGTTACGGGGGCGGGGGTTGCGGCGAATCATGGTAGGGGGGGTCGCGGGGGGTGTGCCGTGAATCACGGGAGGGGGGGTCACGGGGTGGGGTGCCGAGAATCGCGGGGGTTTTTTGTGTGCCGTGAATCGCGGGAGTGGGGGTTGCGGGGGGGGTGGGGGGGGTGTGACGCGAATCGCCACAAGAAAAAATCAACACAGAAAGGTCAACACATGTAAATGTTGACATAAGTGTGGCACTTCATTGGTGTCCATGACGACACATGAGAATGAATATGAAAACATTCAAAAAATGAAAAAAAAAACTTCAAAAACTCATGTCAACCTTTTTCATTGTCGACCATAGCCATGTCAGTGTTTTCCATGTGCAATTTAATTCTGGAGCTGCCGCGAATCGTGGGGGTGCCGCGAATTGCGGGAGAGGGGGTCGCGGGGGTGGGTGCCGCGAATCGCGGGAGGTGGGGTTACGGGGCGGGGGTTGCGGCGTATCATGGGAGGGGGGGTCGCGGGGGTGTGCCATGAATCACGGGAGGGGGGGTCACGGGGTGGGGTGTCGAGAATCGCGGGGGAGGTGTGTGTGTGTGTGCCGTGAATCGCGGGAGTGGGGGTTGTGGGGGGGGGGGGTGTGACGCAAATCGCCACAAGAAAAAATCAACACAGAAAGGTCAACACATGTAAATGTTGACATAAGTGTGGCACTTCATTGGTGTCCATGTCGACACATGAGAATGAATATGAAAACATTCAAAAAATGAAAAAAAAAAATTCAAAAACTCATGTCAACCTTTTTCATTGTCGACCATAGCCATGTCAGTGTTTTCCATGTGCAATTTAATTCTGGAGCTGCCGCGAATCACGGGGGGTGCCGCGAATTGCGGGAGGGGGGGGGGTCGCGGGGTTGGGTGCCGCGAATCGCGGGAGGGCGGGGTTCACAGGGGTTTCGGTGGGGGGTTGCCGTGAATTGCGGGAGGTGGGGGGTCACGGGGGGTGCCGCGAATCGCGGGAGGGGGGGTTGCGGGGGGGTGTGACGCGAATCGCCACAAGAAAAAATCAACACAGAAAAGTCAACACATGTAAATGTTGACATAAGTGTGCCACTTCATTGGTGTCCATGTCGACACATGACAATGAATATGAAAAAATTAAAAAAATTAAAAATAAATCTTCAAAAACTCATGTCAACCTTTTTCATTGTCGACCATGGCCATGTCAGTGTTTTGCATGTGCCATTTAATCCTGGGGCTGGTGCGAATTGCGGGGGGGGGGGGGGTGCCGCGAATCGCGGGAGGGGGGTCGCAGGGGGGGTGCCGCCAATCGTGCAAGGGGGGGTCGCGGGGGGGTTCTTTTTGCCGCGAATCGCGGGAGGGGGGGGTGGCGGGGTGGTGGTTATGCCGCGAATTGCGGGAGGGGTCGTGGGGGGGTTCTTTTTGCAGCGAATCGCGGGAGGGGGGGTCGCGGGGGTGTTTTTGCTGCGAATCGCGGTAGGGGGGGTCGCGGGGGAGCGGGTGTTTTTGCCGCGAATCGCGGGAGGGGCGTGCTCACCTGGTGGCTGTGGAGTAGCAGTGCTGGGCAACATGGGAAGGCAGTGGGTGTCTGGCACTGTCTGTGGGCTCACTGGGCTGGTTCTCTGTCACATACCTCCCAACATGACCCTCTCCAGGAGGGACACAATGCTCTGTTTCTAGACTTCCCCTTAATGCATGGGTCCTCAAACTGCGGCCCTCCAGATGTTGTGAAACTACAAATCCCAGCATGCCTTGCCACAGTTTTGCTATAAGGGAGTGTTAAAACTGTGGCAAGGCATGCTGGGATTTGTAGTTTCACAACATCTGGAGGGCCGCAGTTTGAGGACCCATGCTTAATGTATGATTGCCATCACCTGTTTTAAACAGGTTAATTTCTCTGAAAGGTGTTCAGCACAGATGAAGGCAATCACACATTAAGAGGAAAGTCCAGGAACAGAGCGTTATAGACACAGACACCCACTTTAAGTGACAGATGTAGCCAAATATATAGGAGACTAGGTGATTCATCGCGCCCTACGGGCGCTCTTCACACCGTCGTTCACAGCACACACAAGTAGATAAAGACAGGAACAAGAGGCAAAATGTAGCATAGAAACATCCAGGTAGCAGTCCAAGTCCTTTTAGCATCTTAGAATCAAGCCGTTGCATCTCAGAGTCAAGCCGTTGCATCACCGTTGCGGCTCAAAGTCAAGCTATTGCTTCACCGTTGCGCCTCTGAGTCAAGCTGTTGCATCACCGTTGCGGATCAGAGTCAAGCTATTTCATCACCGTTGCGGCTTAGAGTCAAGCCGTTGCGGATCAGAGTCAAGCTGTAGCATCACCGTTGCGGATTAGAGTCAAGCTATTGCCTCACCGTTGCGGCTCAGAGTCAAGCCGTTGCAGATCAGAGTCAAGCTGTAGCATCACCATTGCGGATTAGAGTCAAGCTATTGCCTCACCGTTGCGGCTCAGAGACAAGTCGTTGCGGATCAGAGTCAAGCTGTAGCATCACCGTTGCGGATTAGAGTCAAGCTATTGCATCACCGTTGCGGCTCAGAGTCAAGCTATTTCATCACCGTTGTGTCTCAGAGTCAAGCCGTTGCGGATCTGAGTCAAGCTGTAGCATCACCGTTGCGGATTAGAGTCAAGCTATTGCATCACCGTTGCGGCTCAGAGTCAAGCCGTTGCGGATCAGAGTCAAGCTGTAGCATCACCGTTGCGGATTAGAGTCAAGCTATTGCCTCACCGTTGCGGCTCAGAGTCAAGCCGTTGCGGATCAGAGTCAAGCTGTAGCATCACCGTTGCGGATTAGAGTCAAGCTATTGCCTCACCGTTGCGGCTCAGAGTCAAGCCGTTGCAGATCAGAGTCAAGCTGTAGCATCACCGTTGCGGATTAGAGTCAAGCTATTGCCTCACCGTTGCGGCTCAGAGACAAGTCGTTGCGGATCAGAGTCAAGCTGTAGCATCACCGTTGCGGATTAGAGTCAAGCTATTGCATCACCGTTGCGGCTCAGAGTCAAGCTGTTGCCTCACCTATGCGGCTCAGAGTCAAGCCGTTGCGGATCAGAGTCAAGCCGTTGCAGCACCGTTGCGGCTCTGAGTCAAGCCGTTGCAGCACAGATTCCGTTTCATCGCCGTTGCAGCTCAGAGTCAAGCTGCTGCATCGCCGTTGCATCTCAGGCCCCATACACAATACAAAGATCAGGATCGTCTAACGATCGGCTAACGATTTAACGTGCACTTCCCTGGAGCGCTCTCCCGCGGCCTACTCACGATGTGCTAACGATCGTGTTTCTTTTGCAAACGATGTAATTACGCTGTAGATACGATACGACGTCGCTCCCGACGGTCGTACGACCATCGGATGTGCGGATCGTGAGTACATCGTGTGTGCACTGGCCATGGTCGTTTATGACATGTAATTAAAGGGGCTGAGCTAGCAGAGGGGGGACAAAGACCAGTAGCCATTTTAAAGGACCTCATTTCTGCTTTGTGACTAGTGAGGCTTGGTGTATACCTGCTGAACGCTGCACATTGTTATTTTGGTCTGCTTTGTTTTTTGCCTGGCATTACAAAGTGTGCTTTTATTTTTCCCATTCAGATTTTTGCATTATGGATTCTTTCCAGCAAGAATTCCTGCTTTCCTACGCTGTACTCAGGGTGAGGAGGATGAGGGCCCAGCGTAGGAAGGCTTGGTCCTGCTGGACCAAGCAGTGGCTCCTAGGCCGACAGGCGCGGTCTCATATGCCTCTGTTGATGGAGATTCGCGAGAATAATCCCCAGGATTATAGGAATTTTCTTCGCATGGACGATGAGACCTTCCAGGAGCTGCTGCGTCTTGTCACCCCCCTCATCCAGAAGCAGGATACCAAGTACCGCATGGCTATCCCTGCTGAGGACCGGCTGGTGGTGACCCTCAGGTTTCTGGCAACAGGACGATCGCTGGCGGACCTCAAGTTTGGAGCCATCATCTCCCCGCAAGCTTTGGGCCTGATTATACCGGAGACCTGTAAAGCGATTGTGAAGGTCCTGCAGCATCAGTATTGCAAGGTAAGGAAAAATGCAGCACACAATTGTAGTGAAAACATTATTTTTTTTATTTAAATAATTTAACCGTCAGATTCACAAATACTTATAAATGTATTTTTTCAAGTATAAATATAAAAAGTGCAAAAACAGTAATGCAAATACCCCCCAAAAAAACAACAATTGTAATGGCTTTGGTCTACCATGAGGTAGAGATCAGTATGCCACATGGTGCTTGTAGCGCAGATAATGCATGTCCCCTCCACCTCACGTGGCGCATAGTGCAGATGCAATAGTCCCGGCCCCATTGATATGCACTATGCACCACGTGGCCCTGTCCTTTGTCTGCACCACATGTACCATGTGCCATACTGCACATTGAGTACACATAATTTAAAAAAGTGCTTTGTGTTTTTTTAAAATATTGCTATAAAATGTTAATGAAGTTTGCAATGCGGTAAGGGGCGGTATGGCAGACGGCACATGTAGCGCAGACAATGAAAGCACCCTCATGCATGCATGGCACATAGTACAGAAGCATTTGTCCCGGCCCATTGCTCTGCACTGTGCGCCACAGTATCATGAAGGTCCTTTCTTTGTCTGCGCAACATGCACCATGTGCCATACTGCCCCATGCATGGACCTATAGCAAAAACACACATAATATATAAAACCTAGGCAAAGTGCCCTAACAAGTAAAAGAATTAACATAAAACCACAGAAATGCCTAATTGCCGTGCGTTAAGGGGCAGTATGGCAGACGGCACATGAAATGCCTAATTGCCGTGCGTTAAGGGGCAGTATGGCAGACGGCACATGTAGCGCAGACAATGAAAGCACCCTCATGCATGCATGGCACCTAGTACAGAAGCATTGGTCCCGGCCCCATTGCTCTGCACTGTGCGCCACAGTAGCATGAAGGTCCTTTCTTTGTCTGCGCAACATGCACCATGTGCCATACTGCCCCATGCATGGACCTATAGCAAAAACACACATAATATATAAAACCTAGGCAAAGTGCCCTAACAAGTAAAAGAATTAACATAAAGCCACAGAAATGCCTAATTGCCGTGCGTTAAGGGGCAGTATGGCAGACGGCACATGAAATGCCTAATTGCCGTGCGTTAAGGGGCAGTATGGCAGACGGCACATGTAGCGCAGACAATGAAAGCACCCTCATGCATGCATGGCACCTAGTACAGAAGCATTGGTCCCGGCCCCATTGCTCTGCACTGTGCGCCACAGTAGCATGAAGGTCCTTTCTTTGTCTGCGCAACATGCACCATGTGCCATACTGTCCCATGCATGGACCTATAGCAAAAACACACATAATATATAAAACCTAGGCAAAGTGCCCTAACAAGTATTAACATAAAACCAAACCAATGCCTCATTGCCTTGTGGTATGGAGCAGTATGACAGACGGTGCTTGTAGTGCAGATAATGAAAGGGCCATCAGGATTACCTGTTGCATACCGCAGATGCAATGGTCCCGGCCCCATTGTTCTGCGGTATGCAACAGGTCACCATAGCCATTATCTCCACGACAAGCACCGTGTGCCATACTACTCCATGCCAACTTTGAAATAATTGTATGGAATGTGCTTATAAATCTTGTAAAACCGGTGTTTCGTCTTGGTCCGTGCTGTCACTCAACAATGATGTATACAGGTGACTGTAGCGAGGAGGTGTAGCCGGTTGGGTACAGGATTGCGCACTCGGTGGGGTGGTTTCAGGCAATGAGGCAAGTGCTGGTGAGGGTACGGCACTACTAGTAGATGGCGTCTCCTGCCATGGGAGAAGTCCAACTAATTTGGTTTGAATTGTCAGAAGGCCAAGACGGCCCCTAAACAGGAGTTCGCTAGTGAGACGTTCGAACGCCATCTGTTGTTCCGGATTCAACTTCCGCAAGCCCTCAGCCACGTATTTGCCGAAGGTGTCATACTGGTCAGGGGGCCTACGCAGCACCTGCTCTGCTCGTATAAGTATATCATCATCCGGGTCTGGGTCAGGGACTGTCTTGGTCCTGCGTTTTTTCTTTTTTGAGAATAGTTGTGGCGGGGTGGGGGTTTCTGGCACTCCACAGATTGTTCCAGATGAGTCAATTGCAGGTGGCTCAGGGGTTGGCGATGGGGTTGGGGTAGGGGTTGAGGTGTGGCCAACCTCTTTCTCTGTGCTTGTTGTCTGTTGAAAAGAAAATAACAACAATTAGTTAACATCTCCTTTTCTTTTTTGTTCCAGTTCCCCAACACCGTGCAGGAGTGGCAAAACATCGCTGCTGAATTCGACGAGGCGTGGAACTTCCCTAATTGTGGAGGAGCCATTGATGGGAAACACGTCCGCATCAATCAGCCACCCCACAGTGGTTCCTACTACTTCAACTACAAGGGGTACTTCAGTATTGTGCTGATGGCTGTGGTAAATGCGAACTATGAATTCATCTTTGTGGATGTCGGCAGGAATGGGCGGGCTTCAGATGGTGGAACTTTGAAGGACACAAAGTTCTACCAGAGGCTCGCCTCCAACACCCTGCACTTGCCCACAGTCAAAGAAACGAAGCATGGGCTGAACTTTGTTTTCGTGGCGGACGAGGCATTTGGGCTTCATGAACACATCATGAAGCCCTATGCCAAACGTGGTCTTGACCACGACAAATGGGTCTTCAATTACAGGCACTCCAGGGCACGGCGGCTTGTGGAAAGTGCATTTGGAATTATGGCTAGTAGATTCCGCATTTTCCACACAGCCATTAACCTGCGGCTGGATAAAATCGACTGGGCCGTCATGGCGTGCTGTGTCCTGCACAATCTACTTCGGCGCAAAGAAAGGGCCCATCGGCCGGCAGGACCAGCACCACAGGAGGACCCAGACGAGCCTAGGGAGGTTGCACCAATCGTGTCCCTGGAGACGCCGGCCCAGCAGTACCGAGGGACAGCAAGAGCCAAACAGGTCAGGGACCAATATAAGGAGTACTTTAATGGCGTTGGTGCTGTCCCCTGGCAGAAAGACCACATTTAAAAAATGATGGGACCGCAAAGGAATGCTCTATAGGAGCCTAAAACAAACAAAGGAGGAAGGGGTGTATACACATTGGACCAGTACTTACCGACAACGGCTGGGAACTTTCATCCAGGCCCACAAACACATCGTCTGCCTCACTCTCCACCATTAGGTAGAGTCCCGACCTTGGCACCTCATGGCTCAACGTGAAGGTCAGCAGGTTGTAGTACCATAAAGACGTCTCGTATACATCTGCAGTTCCTGCACCGGACCTTTTGGACGATTGAATTTTCTTGTGTTCTTTAAGGAACACGGTCCTCAAGTTCTGTATTTTTTTTCGGACCCAGTCCGCATCAGCCTCGGGATTGTAGCTCTTGCTGAATTGGGCCAGCTCCTGAAGCGCTTGAGCTCTTTTAATTTTATTGCTGTACTCCTTCGATTTAGTTTTCCAAAGGCAGTCCAGCTCCCTATATTTCTCAAGGAACGCCTCTATAAATTCGTGTTCCTTGGCAATCGCCTGGGCCATTTCTGTAAAAAATGAATAGATTTTGAAAAAACCTATGTACATACTTTTTGACAAAACAAGTTGTCTTCATATAAACAGTATATGTAAATACTAGGTGATTCATCGCGCCCTACGGGCGCTCTTCACACCGTCGTAAGGGGCTGCGCCCCCTTAATTTGTGAACGTTTGTATATGAGAAATATGGTTAGAATTGTATGAAAGATGCCCTGTATTGCAACTTAGGTGTCCGCGAATCGCGGGAGGGGGGTCGCGTAGGGTGCCGCGAATTGCAGGAGGGGGGGTCGCGGGGGGTGCCGCAAATTGCAGGAGGGGGGGTTGTGGGGGGTGGATGCTGCGAATCGCGGGAGGGGAGGGATTGCAGAGAATCGCGGGAGGGGGGTCGCGGGGTGGGTTGCCGCAAATCGCGGGAGGGGGGTTACGGGGGCGGGGGTTGCGGCGAATCATGGTAGGGGGGGTCGCGGGGGGTGTGCCGTGAATCACGGGAGGGGGGGTCACGGGGTGGGGTGCCGAGAATCGCGGGGGTTTTTTGTGTGCCGTGAATCGCGGGAGTGGGGGTTGCGGGGGGGGTGGGGGGGGTGTGACGCGAATCGCCACAAGAAAAAATCAACACAGAAAGGTCAACACATGTAAATGTTGACATAAGTGTGGCACTTCATTGGTGTCCATGACGACACATGAGAATGAATATGAAAACATTCAAAAAATGAAAAAAAAAACTTCAAAAACTCATGTCAACCTTTTTCATTGTCGACCATAGCCATGTCAGTGTTTTCCATGTGCAATTTAATTCTGGAGCTGCCGCGAATCGTGGGGGTGCCGCGAATTGCGGGAGAGGGGGTCGCGGGGGTGGGTGCCGCGAATCGCGGGAGGTGGGGTTACGGGGCGGGGGTTGCGGCGTATCATGGGAGGGGGGGTCGCGGGGGTGTGCCATGAATCACGGGAGGGGGGGTCACGGGGTGGGGTGTCGAGAATCGCGGGGGAGGTGTGTGTGTGTGTGCCGTGAATCGCGGGAGTGGGGGTTGTGGGGGGGGGGGTGTGACGCAAATCGCCACAAGAAAAAATCAACACAGAAAGGTCAACACATGTAAATGTTGACATAAGTGTGGCACTTCATTGGTGTCCATGTCGACACATGAGAATGAATATGAAAACATTCAAAAAATGAAAAAAAAAAATTCAAAAACTCATGTCAACCTTTTTCATTGTCGACCATAGCCATGTCAGTGTTTTCCATGTGCAATTTAATTCTGGAGCTGCCGCGAATCACGGGGGGTGCCGCGAATTGCGGGAGGGGGGGGGGTCGCGGGGTTGGGTGCCGCGAATCGCGGGAGGGCGGGGTTCACAGGGGTTTCGGTGGGGGGTTGCCGTGAATTGCGGGAGGTGGGGGGTCACGGGGGGTGCCGCGAATCGCGGGAGGGGGGGTTGCGGGGGGGTGTGACGCGAATCGCCACAAGAAAAAATCAACACAGAAAAGTCAACACATGTAAATGTTGACATAAGTGTGCCACTTCATTGGTGTCCATGTTGACACATGACAATGAATATGAAAACATTCAAAAAATGAAATAAATCTTCAAAAACTCATGTCAACCTTTTTCATTGTCGACCATAGCCGTGCCAGTGTTTTGCATGTGCCATTTAATCCTGGGGCTGCCGCGAATAGCTGGGGGTGCCGCGATTTGCGGGAGAGGGGGGGTTGCGGGGGGTGGGTGCCGCGAATCGCGGGAGAGCGGGGTTCATGGGGGTTCCGGTGGGGGGTTGCCGCGAATTGCGGGAGGGGGGGGGTCGCGGGGGGGTGCCGCGAATCGCCGGAGGGGGGGTTGCGGGGGGTGTGACGCGAATCGCCACAAGAAAAAAATCAACACAGAAAGGTCAACACATGTAAATGTTGACATAAGTGTGCCACTTCATTGGTGTCCATGTCGACACATGACAATGAATATGAAAAAATTAAAAAAATTAAAAATAAATCTTCAAAAACTCATGTCAACCTTTTTCATTGTCGACCATGGCCATGTCAGTGTTTTGCATGTGCCATTTAATCCTGGGGCTGGTGCGAATTGCGGGGGTGGGGGGGGTGCCGCGAATCGCGGGAGGGGGGTCGCAGGGGGGGTGCCGCCAATCGTGCAAGGGGGGGTCGCGGGGGGGTTCTTTTTGCCGCGAATCGCGGGAGGGGGGGGTGGCGGGGTGGTGGTTATGCCGCGAATTGCGGGAGGGGTCGTGGGGGGGTTCTTTTTGCAGCGAATCGCGGGAGGGGGGGTCGCGGGGGTGTTTTTGCTGCGAATCGCGGTAGGGGGGGTCGCGGGGGAGCGGGTGTTTTTGCCGCGAATCGCGGGAGGGGCGTGCTCACCTGGTGGCTGTGGAGTAGCAGTGCTGGGCAACATGGGAAGGCAGTGGGTGTCTGGCACTGTCTGTGGGCTCACTGGGCTGGTTCTCTGTCACATACCTCCCAACATGACCCTCTCCAGGAGGGACACAATGCTCTGTTTCTAGACTTCCCCTTAATGCATGGGTCCTCAAACTGCGGCCCTCCAGATGTTGTGAAACTACAAATCCCAGCATGCCTTGCCACAGTTTTGCTATAAGGGAGTGTTAAAACTGTGGCAAGGCATGCTGGGATTTGTAGTTTCACAACATCTGGAGGGCCGCAGTTTGAGGACCCATGCTTAATGTATGATTGCCATCACCTGTTTTAAACAGGTTAATTTCTCTGAAAGGTGTTCAGCACAGATGAAGGCAATCACACATTAAGAGGAAAGTCCAGGAACAGAGCGTTATAGACACAGACACCCACTTTAAGTGACAGATGTAGCCAAATATATAGGAGACTAGGTGATTCATCGCGCCCTACGGGCGCTCTTCACACCGTCGTTCACAGCACACACAAGTAGATAAAGACAGGAACAAGAGGCAAAATGTAGCATAGAAACATCCAGGTAGCAGTCCAAGTCCTTTTAGCATCTTAGAATCAAGCCGTTGCATCTCAGAGTCAAGCCGTTGCATCACCGTTGCGGCTCAAAGTCAAGCTATTGCTTCACCGTTGCGCCTCTGAGTCAAGCTGTTGCATCACCGTTGCGGATCAGAGTCAAGCTATTTCATCACCGTTGCGGCTTAGAGTCAAGCCGTTGCGGATCAGAGTCAAGCTGTAGCATCACCGTTGCGGATTAGAGTCAAGCTATTGCCTCACCGTTGCGGCTCAGAGTCAAGCCGTTGCAGATCAGAGTCAAGCTGTAGCATCACCATTGCGGATTAGAGTCAAGCTATTGCCTCACCGTTGCGGCTCAGAGACAAGTCGTTGCGGATCAGAGTCAAGCTGTAGCATCACCGTTGCGGATTAGAGTCAAGCTATTGCATCACCGTTGCGGCTCAGAGTCAAGCTATTTCATCACCGTTGTGTCTCAGAGTCAAGCCGTTGCGGATCTGAGTCAAGCTGTAGCATCACCGTTGCGGATTAGAGTCAAGCTATTGCATCACCGTTGCGGCTCAGAGTCAAGCCGTTGCGGATCAGAGTCAAGCTGTAGCATCACCGTTGCGGATTAGAGTCAAGCTATTGCCTCACCGTTGCGGCTCAGAGTCAAGCCGTTGCGGATCAGAGTCAAGCTGTAGCATCACCGTTGCGGATTAGAGTCAAGCTATTGCCTCACCGTTGCGGCTCAGAGTCAAGCCGTTGCAGATCAGAGTCAAGCTGTAGCATCACCGTTGCGGATTAGAGTCAAGCTATTGCCTCACCGTTGCGGCTCAGAGACAAGTCGTTGCGGATCAGAGTCAAGCTGTAGCATCACCGTTGCGGATTAGAGTCAAGCTATTGCATCACCGTTGCGGCTCAGAGTCAAGCTGTTGCCTCACCTATGCGGCTCAGAGTCAAGCCGTTGCGGATCAGAGTCAAGCCGTTGCAGCACCGTTGCGGCTCTGAGTCAAGCCGTTGCAGCACAGATTCCGTTTCATCGCCGTTGCAGCTCAGAGTCAAGCTGCTGCATCGCCGTTGCATCTCAGGCCCCATACACAATACAAAGATCAGGATCGTCTAACGATCGGCTAACGATTTAACGTGCACTTCCCTGGAGCGCTCTCCCGCGGCCTACTCACGATGTGCTAACGATCGTGTTTCTTTTGCAAACGATGTAATTACGCTGTAGATACGATACGACGTCGCTCCCGACGGTCGTACGACCATCGGATGTGCGGATCGTGAGTACATCGTGTGTGCACTGGCCATGGTCGTTTATGACATGTAATTAAAGGGGCTGAGCTAGCAGAGGGGGGACAAAGACCAGTAGCCATTTTAAAGGACCTCATTTCTGCTTTGTGACTAGTGAGGCTTGGTGTATACCTGCTGAACGCTGCACATTGTTATTTTGGTCTGCTTTGTTTTTTGCCTGGCATTACAAAGTGTGCTTTTATTTTTCCCATTCAGATTTTTGCATTATGGATTCTTTCCAGCAAGAATTCCTGCTTTCCTACGCTGTACTCAGGGTGAGGAGGATGAGGGCCCAGCGTAGGAAGGCTTGGTCCTGCTGGACCAAGCAGTGGCTCCTAGGCCGACAGGCGCGGTCTCATATGCCTCTGTTGATGGAGATTCGCGAGAATAATCCCCAGGATTATAGGAATTTTCTTCGCATGGACGATGAGACCTTCCAGGAGCTGCTGCGTCTTGTCACCCCCCTCATCCAGAAGCAGGATACCAAGTACCGCATGGCTATCCCTGCTGAGGACCGGCTGGTGGTGACCCTCAGGTTTCTGGCAACAGGACGATCGCTGGCGGACCTCAAGTTTGGAGCCATCATCTCCCCGCAAGCTTTGGGCCTGATTATACCGGAGACCTGTAAAGCGATTGTGAAGGTCCTGCAGCATCAGTATTGCAAGGTAAGGAAAAATGCAGCACACAATTGTAGTGAAAACATTATTTTTTTTATTTAAATAATTTAACCGTCAGATTCACAAATACTTATAAATGTATTTTTTCAAGTATAAATATAAAAAGTGCAAAAACAGTAATGCAAATACCCCCCAAAAAAACAACAATTGTAATGGCTTTGGTCTACCATGAGGTAGAGATCAGTATGCCACATGGTGCTTGTAGCGCAGATAATGCATGTCCCCTCCACCTCACGTGGCGCATAGTGCAGATGCAATAGTCCCGGCCCCATTGATATGCACTATGCACCACGTGGCCCTGTCCTTTGTCTGCACCACATGTACCATGTGCCATACTGCACATTGAGTACACATAATTTTAAAAAGTGCTTTGTGTTTTTTTAAAATATTGCTATAAAATGTTAATGAAGTTTGCAATGCGGTAAGGGGCGGTATGGCAGACGGCACATGTAGCGCAGACAATGAAAGCACCCTCATGCATGCATGGCACATAGTACAGAAGCATTTGTCCCGGCCCATTGCTCTGCACTGTGCGCCACAGTATCATGAAGGTCCTTTCTTTGTCTGCGCAACATGCACCATGTGCCATACTGCCCCATGCATGGACCTATAGCAAAAACACACATAATATATAAAACCTAGGCAAAGTGCCCTAACAAGTAAAAGAATTAACATAAAACCACAGAAATGCCTAATTGCCGTGCGTTAAGGGGCAGTATGGCAGACGGCACATGAAATGCCTAATTGCCGTGCGTTAAGGGGCAGTATGGCAGACGGCACATGTAGCGCAGACAATGAAAGCACCCTCATGCATGCATGGCACCTAGTACAGAAGCATTGGTCCCGGCCCCATTGCTCTGCACTGTGCGCCACAGTAGCATGAAGGTCCTTTCTTTGTCTGCGCAACATGCACCATGTGCCATACTGCCCCATGCATGGACCTATAGCAAAAACACACATAATATATAAAACCTAGGCAAAGTGCCCTAACAAGTAAAAGAATTAACATAAAGCCACAGAAATGCCTAATTGCCGTGCGTTAAGGGGCAGTATGGCAGACGGCACATGAAATGCCTAATTGCCGTGCGTTAAGGGGCAGTATGGCAGACGGCACATGTAGCGCAGACAATGAAAGCACCCTCATGCATGCATGGCACCTAGTACAGAAGCATTGGTCCCGGCCCCATTGCTCTGCACTGTGCGCCACAGTAGCATGAAGGTCCTTTCTTTGTCTGCGCAACATGCACCATGTGCCATACTGTCCCATGCATGGACCTATAGCAAAAACACACATAATATATAAAACCTAGGCAAAGTGCCCTAACAAGTATTAACATAAAACCAAACCAATGCCTCATTGCCTTGTGGTATGGAGCAGTATGACAGACGGTGCTTGTAGTGCAGATAATGAAAGGGCCATCAGGATTACCTGTTGCATACCGCAGATGCAATGGTCCCGGCCCCATTGTTCTGCGGTATGCAACAGGTCACCATAGCCATTATCTCCACGACAAGCACCGTGTGCCATACTACTCCATGCCAACTTTGAAATAATTGTATGGAATGTGCTTATAAATCTTGTAAAACCGGTGTTTCGTCTTGGTCCGTGCTGTCACTCAACAATGATGTATACAGGTGACTGTAGCGAGGAGGTGTAGCCGGTTGGGTACAGGATTGCGCACTCGGTGGGGTGGTTTCAGGCAATGAGGCAAGTGCTGGTGAGGGTACGGCACTACTAGTAGATGGCGTCTCCTGCCATGGGAGAAGTCCAACTAATTTGGTTTGAATTGTCAGAAGGCCAAGACGGCCCCTAAACAGGAGTTCGCTAGTGAGACGTTCGAACGCCATCTGTTGTTCCGGATTCAACTTCCGCAAGCCCTCAGCCACGTATTTGCCGAAGGTGTCATACTGGTCAGGGGGCCTACGCAGCACCTGCTCTGCTCGTATAAGTATATCATCATCCGGGTCTGGGTCAGGGACTGTCTTGGTCCTGCGTTTTTTCTTTTTTGAGAATAGTTGTGGCGGGGTGGGGGTTTCTGGCACTCCACAGATTGTTCCAGATGAGTCAATTGCAGGTGGCTCAGGGGTTGGCGATGGGGTTGGGGTAGGGGTTGAGGTGTGGCCAACCTCTTTCTCTGTGCTTGTTGTCTGTTGAAAAGAAAATAACAACAATTAGTTAACATCTCCTTTTCTTTTTTGTTCCAGTTCCCCAACACCGTGCAGGAGTGGCAAAACATCGCTGCTGAATTCGACGAGGCGTGGAACTTCCCTAATTGTGGAGGAGCCATTGATGGGAAACACGTCCGCATCAATCAGCCACCCCACAGTGGTTCCTACTACTTCAACTACAAGGGGTACTTCAGTATTGTGCTGATGGCTGTGGTAAATGCGAACTATGAATTCATCTTTGTGGATGTCGGCAGGAATGGGCGGGCTTCAGATGGTGGAACTTTGAAGGACACAAAGTTCTACCAGAGGCTCGCCTCCAACACCCTGCACTTGCCCACAGTCAAAGAAACGAAGCATGGGCTGAACTTTGTTTTCGTGGCGGACGAGGCATTTGGGCTTCATGAACACATCATGAAGCCCTATGCCAAACGTGGTCTTGACCACGACAAATGGGTCTTCAATTACAGGCACTCCAGGGCACGGCGGCTTGTGGAAAGTGCATTTGGAATTATGGCTAGTAGATTCCGCATTTTCCACACAGCCATTAACCTGCGGCTGGATAAAATCGACTGGGCCGTCATGGCGTGCTGTGTCCTGCACAATCTACTTCGGCGCAAAGAAAGGGCCCATCGGCCGGCAGGACCAGCACCACAGGAGGACCCAGACGAGCCTAGGGAGGTTGCACCAATCGTGTCCCTGGAGACGCCGGCCCAGCAGTACCGAGGGACAGCAAGAGCCAAACAGGTCAGGGACCAATATAAGGAGTACTTTAATGGCGTTGGTGCTGTCCCCTGGCAGAAAGACCACATTTAAAAAATGATGGGACCGCAAAGGAATGCTCTATAGGAGCCTAAAACAAACAAAGGAGGAAGGGGTGTATACACATTGGACCAGTACTTACCGACAACGGCTGGGAACTTTCATCCAGGCCCACAAACACATCGTCTGCCTCACTCTCCACCATTAGGTAGAGTCCCGACCTTGGCACCTCATGGCTCAACGTGAAGGTCAGCAGGTTGTAGTACCATAAAGACGTCTCGTATACATCTGCAGTTCCTGCACCGGACCTTTTGGACGATTGAATTTTCTTGGAACACGGTCCTCAAGTTCTGTATTTTTTTTCGGACCCAGTCCGCATCAGCCTCGGGATTGTAGCTCTTGCTGAATTGGGCCAGCTCCTGAAGCGCTTGAGCTCTTTTAATTTTATTGCTGTACTCCTTCGATTTAGTTTTCCAAAGGCAGTCCAGCTCCCTATATTTCTCAAGGAACGCCTCTATAAATTCGTGTTCCTTGGCAATCGCCTGGGCCATTTCTGTAAAAAATGAATAGATTTTGAAAAAACCTATGTACATACTTTTTGACAAAACAAGTTGTCTTCATATAAACAGTATATGTAAATACTAGGTGATTCATCGCGCCCTACGGGCGCTCTTCACACCGTCGTAAGGGGCTGCGCCCCCTTAATTTGTGAACGTTTGTATATGAGAAATATGGTTAGAATTGTATGAAAGATGCCCTGTATTGCAACTTAGGTGTCCGCGAATCGCGGGAGGGGGGTCGCGTAGGGTGCCGCGAATTGCAGGAGGGGGGGTCGCGGGGGGTGCCGCAAATTGCAGGAGGGGGGGTTGTGGGGGGTGGATGCTGCGAATCGCGGGAGGGGAGGGATTGCAGAGAATCGCGGGAGGGGGGTCGCGGGGTGGGTTGCCGCAAATCGCGGGAGGGGGGTTACGGGGGCGGGGGTTGCGGCGAATCATGGTAGGGGGGGTCGCGGGGGGTGTGCCGTGAATCACGGGAGGGGGGGTCACGGGGTGGGGTGCCGAGAATCGCGGGGGTTTTTTGTGTGCCGTGAATCGCGGGAGTGGGGGTTGCGGGGGGGGTGGGGGGGGTGTGACGCGAATCGCCACAAGAAAAAATCAACACAGAAAGGTCAACACATGTAAATGTTGACATAAGTGTGGCACTTCATTGGTGTCCATGACGACACATGAGAATGAATATGAAAACATTCAAAAAATGAAAAAAAAAACTTCAAAAACTCATGTCAACCTTTTTCATTGTCGACCATAGCCATGTCAGTGTTTTCCATGTGCAATTTAATTCTGGAGCTGCCGCGAATCGTGGGGGTGCCGCGAATTGCGGGAGAGGGGGTCGCGGGGGTGGGTGCCGCGAATTGCGGGAGGTGGGGTTACGGGGCGGGGGTTGCGGCGTATCATGGGAGGGGGGGTCGCGGGGGTGTGCCATGAATCACGGGAGGGGGGGTCACGGGGTGGGGTGTCGAGAATCGCGGGGGAGGTGTGTGTGTGTGTGCCGTGAATCGCGGGAGTGGGGGTTGTGGGGGGGGGGTGTGACGCAAATCGCCACAAGAAAAAATCAACACAGAAAGGTCAACACATGTAAATGTTGACATAAGTGTGGCACTTCATTGGTGTCCATGTCGACACATGAGAATGAATATGAAAACATTCAAAAAATGAAAAAAAAAATTCAAAAACTCATGTCAACCTTTTTCATTGTCGACCATAGCCATGTCAGTGTTTTCCATGTGCAATTTAATTCTGGAGCTGCCGCGAATCACGGGGGGTGCCGCGAATTGCGGGAGGGGGGGGGGTCGCGGGGTTGGGTGCCGCTAATCGCGGGAGGGCGGGGTTCACAGGGGTTTCGGTGGGGGGTTGCCGTGAATTGCGGGAGGTGGGGGGTCACGGGGGGTGCCGCGAATCGCGGGAGGGGGGGTTGCGGGGGGGTGTGACGCGAATCGCCACAAGAAAAAATCAACACAGAAAAGTCAACACATGTAAATGTTGACATAAGTGTGCCACTTCATTGGTGTCCATGTTGACACATGACAATGAATATGAAAACATTCAAAAAATGAAATAAATCTTCAAAAACTCATGTCAACCTTTTTCATTGTCGACCATAGCCGTGCCAGTGTTTTGCATGTGCCATTTAATCCTGGGGCTGCCGCGAATAGCTGGGGGTGCCGCGATTTGCGGGAGAGGGGGGGTTGCGGGGGGTGGGTGCCGCGAATCGCGGGAGAGCGGGGTTCATGGGGGTTCCGGTGGGGGGTTGCCGCGAATTGCGGGAGGGGGGGGGGTCGCGGGGGGGTGCCGCGAATCGCCGGAGGGGGGGTTGCGGGGGGTGTGACGCGAATCGCCACAAGAAAAAAATCAACACAGAAAGGTCAACACATGTAAATGTTGACATAAGTGTGCCACTTCATTGGTGTCCATGTCGACACATGACAATGAATATGAAAAAATTAAAAAAATTAAAAATAAATCTTCAAAAACTCATGTCAACCTTTTTCATTGTCGACCATGGCCATGTCAGTGTTTTGCATGTGCCATTTAATCCTGGGGCTGGTGCGAATTGCGGGGGGGGGGGGGGTGCCGCGAATCGCGGGAGGGGGGTCGCAGGGGGGGTGCCGCCAATCGTGCAAGGGGGGGTCGCGGGGGGGTTCTTTTTGCCGCGAATCGCGGGAGGGGGGGGTGGCGGGGTGGTGGTTATGCCGCGAATTGCGGGAGGGGTCGTGGGGGGGTTCTTTTTGCAGCGAATCGCGGGAGGGGGGGTCGCGGGGGTGTTTTTGCTGCGAATCGCGGGAGGGGCGTGCTCACCTGGTGGCTGTGGAGTAGCAGTGCTGGGCAACATGGGAAGGCAGTGGGTGTCTGGCACTGTCTGTGGGCTCACTGGGCTGGTTCTCTGTCACATACCTCCCAACATGACCCTCTCCAGGAGGGACACAATGCTCTGTTTCTAGACTTCCCCTTAATGCATGGGTCCTCAAACTGCGGCCCTCCAGATGTTGTGAAACTACAAATCCCAGCATGCCTTGCCACAGTTTTGCTATAAGGGAGTGTTAAAACTGTGGCAAGGCATGCTGGGATTTGTAGTTTCACAACATCTGGAGGGCCGCAGTTTGAGGACCCATGCTTAATGTATGATTGCCATCACCTGTTTTAAACAGGTTAATTTCTCTGAAAGGTGTTCAGCACAGATGAAGGCAATCACACATTAAGAGGAAAGTCCAGGAACAGAGCGTTATAGACACAGACACCCACTTTAAGTGACAGATGTAGCCAAATATATAGGAGACTAGGTGATTCATCGCGCCCTACGGGCGCTCTTCACACCGTCGTAAGGGGCTGCGCCCCCTTAATTTGTGAACGTTTGTATATGAGAAATATGGTTAGAATTGTATGAAAGATGCCCTGTATTGCAACTTAGGTGTCCGCGAATCGCGGGAGGGGGGGTCGCGGAGGGTGCCGCGAATTGCAGGAGTGGGGGTCGCGGGGGGTGCCGCGAATTGCAGGAGGGGGGGTTGTGGGGGGGTGGATGCTGCGAATCGCGGGAGGGGAGGGATTGCAGAGAATCGCGGGAGGGGGATCGCGGGGTGGGTTGCCGCAAATCGCAGGAGGGGGTTACGGGGCGGGGGTTGCGGCGAATCATGGGAGGGGGGGTCGCGGGGGTGTGCCATGAATCACGGGAGGGGGGGTCACGGGGTGGGGTGCCGAGAATCGCGGGGGAGGTGTGTGTGTGTGTGCCGTGAATCGCAGGAGTGGGGGTTGTGGGGGGGGAAGGGGTGGGGGGGGGGTGTGACGCAAATCGCCACAAGAAAAAATCAACACAGAAAGGTCAACACATGTAAATGTTGACATAAGTGTGGCACTTCATTGGTGTCCATGTCGACACATGAGAATGAATATGAAAACATTCAAAAAATGAAAAAAAAAAACTTCAAAAACTCATGTCAACCTTTTTCATTGTCGACCATAGCCATGTCAGTGTTTTCCATGTGCAATTTAATTCTGGAGCTGCCGTGATTTGCGGGAGGGGGGGGTCGCGGGGTTGGGTGCCGCGAATCGCGGGAGGGCGGGGTTCACAGGGGTTCCGGTGGGGGGTTGCCGCGAATTGCGGGAGGTGGGGGGTCACGGGGGGTGCCGCGAATCGCGGGAGGGGGGGTTGCGGGGGGTGTGACGCAAATCGCCACAAGAAAAAATCAACACAGAAAGGTCAACACATGTAAATGTTGACATAAGTGTGCCACTTCATTGGTGTCCATGTTGACACATGACAATGAATATGAAAACATTCAAAAAATGAAATAAATCTTCAAAAAGTCATGTCAACCTTTTTCATTGTCGACCATAGCCGTGCCAGTGTTTTGCATGTGCCATTTAATCCTGGGGCTGCCGCGAATCGAGGGGGTGCCGCGATTTGCGGTGAGGGGGGGGGTTGCGGGGGGTGGTTGCCGCGAATCGCGGGAGAGCGGGGTTCATGGGGGTTCCGGTGGGGGGTTGCCGCGAATTGCGGGAGGGGGGGGTCGCGGGGGGTGCCGGAGTGCTGCGAATCGCCGGAGGGGGGGTTGCGGGGGGTGTGACGCGAATCGCCACAAGAAAAAAATCAACACAGAAAGGTCAACACATGTAAATGTTGACATAAGTGTGCCACTTCATTGGTGTCCATGTCGACACATGACAATGAATATGAAAAAATTAAAAAAATTAAAAATAAATCTTCAAAAACTCATGTCAACCTTATTTATTGTCGACCATAGCCATGTCAGTGTTTTCCATGTGCAATTTAATTCTGGAGCTGCCGCGAATCGTGGGGGGGGTGCCGCGAATTGCGGGAGGGGGGGTCGCGGGGGTGGGTGCCGCGAATCGCGGGAGGTGGGGTTACGGGGCGGGGGTTGCGGTGAATCATGGGAGGGGGGGTCGCGGGGGTGTGCCATGAATCACGGGAGGGGGGGTCACGGGGTGGGGTGCCGAGAATCGCGGGGGAGGTGTGTGTGTGTGTGCCGTGAATCGCGGGAGTGGGGGTTGTGGGGGGGGAAGGGGTGGGGGGGGGGTGTGACGCAAATCGCCACAAGAAAAAATCAACACAGAAAGGTCAACACATGTAAATGTTGACATAAGTGTGGCACTTCATTGGTGTCCATGTCGACACATGAGAATGAATATGAAAACATTCAAAAAATAAAAAAAAAAAACTTCAAAAACTCATGTCAACCTTTTTCATTGTCGACCATAGCCATGTCAGTGTTTTTCATGTGCAATTTAATTCTGGAGCTGCCGTGCATCACGGGGGGTGCCGCGAATTGCGGGAGGGGGGGGGTCGCGGGGTTGGGTGCCGCGAATCGCGGGAGGGCGGGGTTCACAGGGGTTCCGGTGGGGGGTTGCCGCGAATTGCGGGAGGTGGGGGGTCACGGGGGGTGCCGCGAATCGCGGGAGGGGGGGTTGCGGGGGGGTGTGACGCAAATCGCCACAAGAAAAAATCAACACAGAAAGGTCAACACATGTAAATGTTGACATAAGTGTGCCACTTCATTGGTGTCCATGTTGACACATGACAATGAATATGAAAACATTCAAAAAATGAAATAAATCTTCAAAAAGTCATGTCAACTTTTTTCATTGTCGACCATAGCCGTGCCAGTGTTTTGCATGTGCCATTTAATCCTGGGGCTGCCGCGAATCGAGGGGGGTGCCGCGATTTGCGGTGAGGGGGGGGGTTGCGGGGGGTGGGTGCCGCGAATCGCGGGAGAGCGGGGTTCATGGGGGTTCCGGTGGGGGGTTGCCGCGAATTGCGGGAGGGGGGGGGTCGCGGGGGGTGCCGGGGTGCCGCGAATCGCCGGAGGGGGGGTTGCGGGGGGTGTGACGCGAATCGCCACAAGAAAAAAATCAACACAGAAAGGTCAACACATGTAAATGTTGACATAAGTGTGCCACTTCATTGGTGTCCATGTCGACACATGACAATGAATATGAAAAAATTAAAAAAATTAAAAATAAATCTTCAAAAACTCATGTCAACCTTTTTCATTGTCGACCATAGCCATGTCAGTGTTTTGCATGTGCCATTTAATCCTGGGGCTGCTGCGAATTGCGGGGGCGGGGGGGGTGCCGCGAATCGCGGGAGGGGGGTCGCAGGGGGGGTGCCGCCAATCGTGCAAGGGGGGGTCGCGGGGGGGGGGTTTGCCGCGAATCGCGGGAGGGAGGTCGCAGGGGGGGGTGTTTTTTCCGCGAATCGGGGGGGGGGTCACGGGGGAGGGTTTGCCGCGATTTGCGGGAGGGGGAGGTCGCGGGTGGTGGTTATGCCGCGAATTGCGGGAGGGGTCGTGGGGGGGTTCTTTTTGCAGCGAATCGCGGGAGGGGGGGTCGCGGGGGTGTTTTTGCTGCGAATCGCGGTAGGGGGGGTCGCGGGGGAGCGGGTGTTTTTGCCGCGAATTGCGGGAGGGGGGGTGGCGCGCGGTGGGGGGAGGTTTTGCCGCAAATCGCGGGAGGGGGGCGCTCACCTGGTGGCTGTGGAGTAGCAGTGCTGGGCAACATGGGAAGGCAGTGGGTGTCTGGCACTGTCTGTGGGCTCACTGGGCTGGTTCTCTGTCACATACCACCCAACATGACCCTCTCCAGGAGGGACACAATGCTCTGTTTCTAGACTTCCCCTTAATGTATGATTGCCATCACCTGTTTTAAACAGGTTAATTTCTCAGAAAGGTGTTCAGCACAGATGAAGGCAATCACACATTAAGAGGAAAGTCCAGGAACAGAGCGTTATAGACACAGACACCCACTTTGAGTGACAGATGTAGCCAAATATATAGGAGATGTTTCAATACACTGTATATTATTATTAAGAATACATGTTTGGTTTCAAAATTATTAAACAAATTTTAATAAATATTATAATATTTTGTTTACAAAACTTTTTAAAATCCTGGGGGTGGGAGAACATCACCTGCAAAAGGGCAGCTGGATGGTAACATTATGCTTTGGGTAGTGGGTAGGCCGCAGGGGGGTGGGGTGGCCTGTGGTGGCATACTGTGTAGTGGGTAGGCCGCAGGGGAGCATAGTGGGCTGTGGTGGCATAATGCATCTGGGGCCTTTGCCATTGGTGGGCAGCGGGTACACGGGGGGGGTGGTGGACTGCAGTGGCCTGAAAGCAATACACATTGGTGGGCAGCGGGTACACGGGGGGGTAGGGTGGACTGCAGTGGCCTGATCGCAAAACACATTGGTGGGCAGCGGGTACACGGGGGGGTAGGGTGGACTGCAGTGGCCTGACAAAAACATACCTGCAGTCCGGTGCACGCTGGAGCAGACGTCGTGTGATCTCTGCTGCTTCAACGAGGCTCCAATATGGCTGCGGTGGGAGTGTCCTGGATCTCTGGCGTAAACAACCCGGATCGGATGGATGGTCGCGACGACGTAAGCGCACACAATGTGCTAACGATGTGCATAAAATCAGCACACAATCAGCGGTCGGATCGGCTGATTCTGCTGCAGGAGGCAAAATCTCCAATGCGACATACGACGTGCCGGGAGCGCGCATCCAATCGCAAACGACCAGGATCGTG
The DNA here is from genome assembly GCF_055691185.1 of Crinia signifera. Taxonomy (NCBI): domain Eukaryota; kingdom Metazoa; phylum Chordata; class Amphibia; order Anura; family Myobatrachidae; genus Crinia; species Crinia signifera. Next base: position 69,412,883 of record NC_139228.1, read on the forward strand.
AGTAAAATACAAACGATTGTGCACCAATTCAGGCACAACCGTCGTTACAACCGTCGAAATTTGCCCTAATCGTGCCCTAATCGTTCTGGTGTGTACCAGGCCTCAGAGTCCAGCCGTTGATTCTCAGAGTCAAGCCGTTGAATCTCAGAGAAAAAACAATATAGTCACCGGTTTTCCTTTCATCTTCCTTCTCCCTAACCCGGAGGGCAATCAACTAATGGCCACCACCGAGGTTCACCCCCACACCCCCCCCATGCCTGTTGTTACTCTGTGTCACATGAATTTTCAGAGCTTATCTCCCCCCTACCTCCACGTACTACCCGCCCTTCATATTCACCCCATAAAGATGGAGATATCACAACATCCTTAAGGACACTCTTATTCAACATATCCCAATAGTGCCAGATACACATATGACCCCAATAGTGCAGTCCGTGATGCCCATTATACATATGCCACACACATGATGTCCATTATACATATGCCCCACAACATGATGCTCCATTATACATATGCCCCACAACGTGATTGCTCCATTATACATATGCCACACACACCGTGATGCCCATTATACATATGCCGCACACTGTGATGCCCATTATACATATACCACACACATGTTGCTCCAGTATACATATGCCCCACACCGTGATGCTCCATTATACATGTCACACACCCTGATGCCCATTATACATATGCCACACACCGTGATGCTCCATTATACATATGCTACACAACGTGATGCTCCATTATACATATGCCCCACACCGTGATGCTCCAT
>NC_139228.1:69418663-69421163 GCF_055691185.1 Crinia signifera
CACAGCACACACAAGTAGATAAAGACAGGAACAAGAGGCAAAATGTAGCATAGAAACATCCAGGTAGCAGTCCAAGTCCTTTTAGCATCTCAGAATCAAGCCGTTGCATCACCGTTGCGGCTCAGAGTCAAGCTATTGCTTCACCGTTGCGCCTCCGAGTCAAGCTGTTGCATCACCGTTGCGGAACGAAGTCAAGCTATTTAATCACCGTTGCGGCTCAGAGTCAAGCCGTTGCGGATCAGAGTCAAGCTGTAGCATCACCGTTGCGGATTAGAGTCAAGCTATTGCCTCACCGTTGCGGCTCAGAGTCAAGCCGTTGCGGATCAGAGTCAAGCTGTAGCATCACCGTTGCGGATTAGAGTCAAGCTATTGCATCACCGTTGCGGCTCAGAGTCAAGCTATTTCATCACCGTTGCGTCTCAGAGTCAAGCCGTTGCGGATCTGAGTCAAGCTGTAGCATCACCGTTGCGGATTAGAGTCAAGCTATTGCCTCACCATTGCGGCTCAGAGTCAAGCCGTTGCGGATCAGAGTCAAGCTGTAGCATCACCGTTGCGGATCAAAGTCAAGCTGTAGCATCACCGTTGCGGATTAGAGTCAAGCTATTGCCTCACCGTTGCGGCTCAGAGTCAAGCCGTTGTGGATCAGAGTCAAGCTGTAGCATCACCGTTGCGGATCAGAGTCAAGCCGTTGCAGCACCGTTGCGGCTCTGAGTCAAGCCGTTGCAGCACAGATTCCGTTTCATCGCCGTTGCAGCTCAGAGTCAAGCTGCTGCATCGCCGTTGCATCTCAGAGTCCAGCCGTTGATTCTCAGAGTCAAGCCGTTGAATCTCAGAGAAAAAACAATATAGTCACCGGTTTTCCTTTCTTCTTCCTTCTCCCTAACCCGGAGGGCAATCAACTAATGGCCACCACCGAGGTTCACCCCCACACCCCCCCCCATGCCTGTTGTTACTCTGTGTCACATGAATTTTCAGAGCTTATCTCCCCCCTACCTCCACGTACTACCCGCCCTTCATATTCACCCCATAAAGATAGAGATATCACAACATCCTTAAGGACACTCTTATTCAACATATCCCAATAGTGCCAGATACACATATGACCCCAATAGTGCAGTCCGTGATGCCCATTATACATATGCCACACACATGATGTCCATTATACATATGCCCCACAACATGATGCTCCATTATACATATGCCCCACAACATGATTGCTCCATTATACATATGCCACACACACCGTGATGCCCATTATACATATGCCGCACATTGTGATGCCCATTATACATATACCACACACATGTTGCTCCAGTATACATATGCCCCACACCGTGATGCTCCATTATACATGTCACACACCCTGATGCCCATTATACATATGCCACACACCGTGATGCTCCATTATACATATGCTACACAACGTGATGCTCCATTATACATATGCCCCACACCGTGATGCTCCATTATAGATATGCCACACACCCTGATGCCCATTATACATATGCTGGACACTGTGATGCCCATTATACATATGCCACACACACATGATGCTCCATTATACATATGCCCCACAACTTGATGCTCCATTGTACATGTGAGGTTACGGGGGTCCCTAATCACTCAGACACCGAGCAGATCAAACCAAAATACGGTTTATTTTTTCACAGCACACACAAGTAGATAAAGACAGGAACAAGAGGCAAAATGTAGCATAGAAACATCCAGGTAGCAGTCCCAAGTCCTTTTTAGCATCGCAGTTCCAAATCACAAAACTATCACTCTCCACACAGCAGTGATAGCAGAAACCTGTATAAGTCCACACAATAGCGTAGTACGATGCCCACCCCGGGCAAACGACGTGTTCCACAAGATCCAGTGGAGGGTATGACCCCTTAGCCAGGATTGCGACTAACATTAAGGGAGCCGGCGTGTGTACAAGTCATTTTAAAACCTTCTAAATTCCCATGGTGCCCATACCATCAGTGGGCTTGCACTGGGTCTGGATTGGTGGATTGAAGAGTCAGGTATATCCCCCCAGGTAATCTACAGCTGTCCATCTGCTACTGCCCCCCCCCTGCTGGGTCCGGTTCCAAAGAGTCTACTAGAGTCAAGCCGTGTGTGTGTTGTGTGTTTGTGTTTTTGTGTGTTTGTGTGTTTGTGTGTGTGTTGTGTGTTGTTTGTTTGTGTGTGTTTGTGTGTTTGTGTGTTTTGTGTTGATGTTGTGTTTGTGTTGTGTTTGTGTTGTGTGTTTGTGTTGTGTGTTTGTGTTTGTGTTGTGTGTTTGTGTTGTGTGTATGTGTTGTGTGTTTGTGTGTTTGTGTTGTGTGTGTGTGTGTGTGTGTTTGTGTGTTTATGTGTTTGTGTTGTGTGTTTGTGTGTGTGTGTGTGTGTGTGTGTGTGTGTTTGTGTGTTTGTGTGTGTTGTGTGTTTGTGTGTGTTGTGTGTTTGTGTGTTTGTGTTGTGTGTTTGTGTGTCTGTTGTGTGTTTGTGTTGCGTG
>NC_139228.1:69426163-69428663 GCF_055691185.1 Crinia signifera
CCCCATTCCTGTTATTACTCTGTGTCACATGAATTTTCAGAGCTTATCTCCCCCCTACCTCCACGTACTACCCGCCCTTCATATTCACCCCATAAAGATAGAGATATCACAACATCCTTAAGGACACTCTTATTCAACATATCCCAATAGTGCCAGATACACATATGACCCCAATAGTGCAGTCCGTGATGCCCATTATACATATGCCACACACATGATGTCCATTATACATATGCCCCACAACATGATGCTCCATTATACATATGCCCCACAACGTGATTGCTCCATTATACATATGCCACACACACCGTGATGCCCATTATACATATGCCGCACACTGTGATGCCCATTATACATATACCACACACATGTTGCTCCAGTATACATATGCCCCACACCGTGATGCTCCATTATACATGTCAAACACCCTGATGCCCATTATACATATGCCACACACCGTGATGCTCCATTATACATATGCCACACACATGATGCTCCATTATACATATGCCCCACAACTTGATGCTCCATTGTACATGTGATGTTACGGGGGTCCCTAATCACTCAGACACCGAGCAGATCAAACCAAAATACGGTTTATTTTTTCACAGCACACACAAGTAGATAAAGACAGGAACAAGAGGCAAAATGTAGCATAGAAACATCCAGGTAGCAGTCCCAAGTCCTTTTAGCATCGCAGTTCCAAATCACAAAACTATCACTCTCCACACAGCAGTGATAGCAGAAACCTGTATAAGTCCACACAATAGCGTAGTACGATGCCCACCCCGGGCAAACGGCGTGTTCCACAAGATCCAGTGGAGGGTATGACCCCTTAGCCAGGATTGCGACTAACATTAAGGGAGCCGGCGTGTGTACAAGTCATTTTAAAACCTTCTAAATTCCCATGGTGCCCATACCATCAGTGGGCTTGCACTGGGTCTGGATTGGTGGATTCAAGAGTCAGGTATATCCCCCCAGGTAATCTACAGCTGTCCATCTGCTACTGCCCCCCCCCCTGCTGGGTCCGGTTCCAAAGAGTCTACTAGAGTCAAGCCGTGTGTGTGTTGTGTGTTTGTGTTTTTGTGTGTTTGTGTGTGTGTTGTGTGTTGTTTGTTTGTGTGTGTTTGTGTGTTTGTGTGTTGTGTGTTTGTGTTTTTGTGTGTTGTGTGTTTGTGTTTTTGTGTGTTTTGTGTTGATGTTATGTTTGTGTTGTGTTTGTGTTGTGTGTTTGTGTTGTGTGTTTGTGTTTGTGTTGTGTGTTTGTGTTGTGTGTTTGTGTGTTTGTGTTGTGTGTGTGTGTGTGTGTGTGTTTGTGTGTTTATGTGTTTGTGGTGTGTGTTTGTGTGTGTGTGTTTGTGTGTTGTGTGTTTGTGTGTGTGTTGTGTGTTTGTGTGTGTTGTGTGTTTGTGTGTTTGTGTTGTGTGTTTGTGTGTCTGTTGTGTGTTTGTGTGTGTTGCATGTTTGTGTGTTTGTGTGTTTGTGTTGTGTGTTTGTGTCTTTGTGTGTGTGTGTTGTGTGTGTGTGTTTCTGTGTTTGTGTGTGTGTTTGTGTGTTTGTGTTGTGTGTTTGTGTGTGTGTTGTGTGTTTGTGTGTATGTGTGTGTGTTTGTGTGTTTGTGTTGTGTGTTTGTGTGTGTGTTGTGTGTTTGTGTGTCTGTTGTGTGTTTGTGTGTGTGTTTGTGTTTTGTGTTTGTATTGTGTGTTTGTGTGTGTTTGTGTGTGTTGTGTGTGTGTGTTTCTGTGTTTGTGTTGTGTGTTTGTGTGTGTGTTGTGTGTTTGTGTGTTTGTGTTTGTGTGTTTGTGTTGTGTGTTTGTGTGTCTGTTGTGTGTTTGTGTATTTGTGTGTGTGTTTGTGTGTTTGTGTTGTGTGTTTGTATTGTGTGTTTGTGTGTGTGTTTGTTTGTGTTGTGTGTTTGTGTGTTGTGTGTTTGTGTGTGTGTGTTTGTGTGTTTGTGTTTGTGTTTTTGTTTGTTTGTGTTGTGTGTTTGTGTTGTGTGTTTGTGTTGTCTGTTTGTGTTGTGTGTTTGTGTGTGTGTTGTGTGTTGTGTGTTGTTTGTTTGTGTGTTGTGTGTTTGTGTGTTGTGTGTTTGTGTTGTGTGTTGTGTGTTTGTGAGTTTGTATATTGTGTTTGTGTGTTGTGTGTTGTGTTTTGTGTGTGTGTGTGTGTGTGTGTGTGTGTGTGTGTTTGTGTGATTGTGTGTTTGTGTTTGTGTGTTTGTGTTTGTGTGTTTGTGTTTCTGTGTTTGTGTTGTGTGTTTGTGTGTTTGTGTGTGTGTTTGTGTGTTTGTGTTGTGTGTTTGTGCTTGTGTGTTTGTGTTGTGTGTTTGTGTGTGTGTTTGTGTGTTTGTGTTGTGTGTTTGTGTGTGTGTTTGTGTGTTTGTGTTGTGTGTTTATGTGTTGTGTGTTTGTGTGTTTGTGTGTGTTGTGTGTTTGTGTGTGTGTGTTTTTGTGTGTTGTGTGTTTGTGTGTTGTGTGTTTGTTTGTGTGTTGTGTGTTTG
>NC_139228.1:69438663-69491163 GCF_055691185.1 Crinia signifera
GCTGATAGCAGAATGTCAGCTGCGAGGTATACCCATCCAATCCTGCACTCGCGGGGAAATCCTTCAGCAGATCCTTCACGATCAGGGAGATCCTACAAATGCATTTGCTGATTATCGGGCATGGATCCTCCATTTTGGTGCACAGTTGAGTGTGTGGGAACAATTGGAGTGTCTGGAGGAGTGCTTCGTGGTGGCAGAGGAAGAGGCGATTGATCGCGGGCTCCTGGATACCCCAGCATGGCAAGATCAGTGTCGCAGGGGGCGTGATGAAAGGCAACGCCTGCAACAGCTTCTCCCACAGCCTAGGGAAGAAGCTGGTCAGTGTTCTATACAGGGGGAGGTTATCCCCAAAGTGAAGGAGGTTATTCAGGAGGAGCTGCACTACAGCTTCCCTTTTGCTGAGATGGAAGATGAAGAGCTATTATCCTGCTGCCAGGGGATCTATGAGGACTGCGTCCAAGAAGAGATTGCCGTGGTTAGAGGAGTGTTCGCCAACATCCAGGCCACAGGAATGCCAGTCACAGATGACGTCTTGTTTCAGGCTGCCCAGCATATTCAGCTGGGGAAGGTGGTTATCCTGGAGACTGAGGACTGCGCAGAGGAAGCGGCAGGTGAGACCCAGGCTTTTGAGGGGGTAGGACTGGCCTTGGACCAGCCTGCCCTGCAGCCACCAGCGGAATTGTTCCTGATGGAGGGTCCCTTCTCAGCCCTGGGCCTTGAGACCAAATGCTGTAGTGAAATTTGCCATGCCCCTAGTTTGGGTTTGAGGGAGGAAGGATGTGACAGAGTGGCAGAAGTGCCAGGGCCAGAGTCCCTATATTGGCCAGCTGTTGGGCAGCTGTTCCTTGTGCAAGAGGGGGAGGTGGAAAGTGCTCCCTGCCCCATTATGCCAGGGGCAAAAGTATTAGTACACCCTATAGGTGTACCCAGTGTAAAAGGTTACAATTTTGCAGAGGGGGGGTACCCAGCATCTGAAGAGGAGGAATTGCTAACTCACTTGTTAGTTAACATGCATAACTTATATTGTGATATTGCCCTTGCTGATTCTGCAAACCAGCCGCCTCTTCCAAGATGGGTTTGGTATGATGTCACTCTGTGGGACTCAGGTGGTGCGCCTCTAGCCCAGATTCTCTGCTCTGAATCACACTACAGGTTGTTATTGGTTCCAGAACAGCTTGGTACCGGGACTACAATAGTAGGGGAAGAAATGTGAGGTTATCAGACTCACTGTAAATCTGTAATTACTATATTTTATTAGGTGTAGTAATTAATGTACTATTTTAGTCCGTCGGTACCCTCATATTCCCCATAGATGTTTCTATTCCCCATATCTGTGTGTACCATAGTATTAGATGCTGTTAAGCAAATCTGGTCGGACAGGAAATAACCTTGTGGTGAATTCTTTCCTGGGTATGTCCAATTACCATACTTTTGTTCCTGCTATCAACAGGAAATGTTCACAGGGGGTAATCAGGACATAACCAAATTACCTTAATTGTATTTACACTCCTTTGTGCCTTTCTGGACTCTAGTAGACTCTTTGGGGCCTGACCCAGCAGGGGGGGGCAGCAGCAGTACCTGGGAGGGGGGATAAACCTGACTCTTGAATCCACCAATCGAGATCGAGTGCAAGCCCACTGATGGTATGGAGACGCGTGGGAAATTAGAAGTTTTTAAAATGACTTGCACACAAGCCAGGAGGGAGATTTTTATGGACTGTCCTGGACTAAGAGGTTGTGCTCTGTCTGGGTATCGTGTGGACTTATCTGCTATCACTGCTGTGTGGAGGAGTGATAGTTTTGTGCTTTGGAACTGCTGCTACAAGGACTGCCATTGGACTGCTACCCGATAACATTTATATGCTACATTTGCCTCTTGTTCCTGTCTTTATCTACATGTGTGTGCTGTGATAAAAATAAACCATATTTTGGTTTCATCTGCTCGGTGTCTGAGTGATTGAGGAACCCTGTATCCTCACAGTTGTGTGTGTGTTTCTGTGTTTGTGTGTGTGTGTTTGTGTGTGTTGTGTGTTTGTGTGTCTGTTGTGTGTTTGTGTGTCTGTTGTGTGTTTGTGTGTGTGTTTGTGTTGTGAGTTTGTGTGTCTGTTGTGTGTTTGTGCGTGTGTTTGTGTGTTTGTGTGTCTGTTATGTGTTTGTGTGTGTGTGTTGTGTGTTTGTGTGTGTGTTGTGTGTTTGAGTGTGTGTTTGTGTTTGTGTGTGTGTTGTGTGTTTGTGTTTTTGTGTGTTTTGTGTTTGTGTTGTGTGTTGTGTTTTTGTGTTTTTGTGTGTTTTGTGTTGTGTATTTGTGTTGTGTGTTTGTTGTGTGTTGTGTGTTTGTGTTGTGTGTTTGTGTGTGTTGTGTGTTTGTGAGTTTGTGTTGTGTGTTTGTGTGTTTGTGTGTGTGTTTGTGTGTTTGTGTGTTTGTGTTGTGTGTTTGTGTGTTGTGTGTGTGTTTGTGTGTTTGTGTGTTTGTGTTGTGTGTTTTTGTGTTTGTGTGTTTGTGTTGTGTGTTTGTGTGTCAGTTGTGTGTTTGTGTGTGTTTTTGTGTGTGTGTGTGTGTTTGTGTGTTTGTGTTTGTGTTGTGTGTTTGTGTGTGTGTTGTGTGTTTGTGTGTCTGTTGTGTGTTTGTGTGTTTGTGTGTTTGTGTTGTGTGTTTGTGTGTTTGTGTTTGTGTTTTGTGTGTGTTTTGTGTTTGTGTTGTGTGTTTGTGTTGTGTGTGTTGTGTGTTTGTGTTTTTGTGTGTCTTGTGTTTGTGTTGTGTGTTTGTGTTGTGTGTTTGTTGTGTGTTGTGTGTTTGTGTGTGTGTGTTGTGTGTTTGTGTGTTGTGTGTTTGTGTGTTGTGTGTTGTGTGTTTGTGTTGTGTTCTGTGTGTTGTGTGTTTGTGTTGTGTGTTTGTGTGTTTGTGTGTGTTTGTGTTGTGTGTTTTTGTGTGTTGTGTGTTTGTGTTGTGTGTTTGTGTGTTTGTGTGTGTGTTATGTGTTGTGTTATTGTGTGTTGTGTGTTGTGTGTGTGTCTTGTGTGTGTTGTGTGTTTGTGTTTAGTGTTTGTGTGTTTGTGTATGTTTGTGTGTTTGTGTTGTGTGTTTGTGTGTTGTGTGTTTGTGTGTGTGTTTTGTGTTTTGTGTTTGTGAGTTGTGTGTTGTGTGTTTGTGTTGTGTTCTGTGTGTTGTGTGTTTGTGTTGTGTGTTTGTGTTGTGTGTTTGTGTGTTTTTGTGTTTGTGTTTTTGTGTGTTGTGTGTTGTCCGTTTGTGTTGTGTGTTTGTGTGTTTGTGTGTGTGTTGTGTGTTGTGTTATTGTGTGTTGTGTGTTGTGTGTTGTGTGTGTGTTGTGTGTTTGTGTGTGTGTTGTGTGTTTGTGTTGTGTGTTTGTGTGTGTTTGTGTGTTTGTGTGTTTGTATGTGTGTTTGTGTGTTTGTGTTTGTGTTTTTGTGTGTTTGTGACACTGGTCTCGCCATGCTGGGGTGTCCAGGAGCCCGTGATCAATCGCCTCTTCCTCTGCCACAATAAAGCACTCCTCCAGACACTCCAATTGTTCCCACACACTCAGCTGTGCACTGAAATTGAGGATCCATGCCCGATAATCGGTAAATGCTTTTGTAGGATCCCCCTGATCTTGAAGGATCTGCTGGATGATTTTCCTGCGCGTGGAAGGATTGGATGGGTATACCTCGCAGCTGACATTCTGCTATCAGCTCCTCCATACTCATTTCTTCAAGGGAAGTTAGGGGCCCCCTAAAAACGACCCTTCTCTCATGGTACCAGATAAGTCTGTTGCAGTAGCCCCATTCTGGACCTTTCCTCTGGCTCTATCTGGGACATCAATTTAATATGGACTTGTCCTTCAGCCTCAGAATAATGTCCTCTTTGTAGCATTTGGGTCACTGTAGCAATCACTTCCTCTGTAAATTCTACAAACTCTGGCTCCCCCAGCAGATTCCACGAGGTGGCCTCACCTTTACAGTGCAGGAATGCATCCCCTAGGAAACACAATTTATCCTGTGTGCTGGATACTCTCCACCCGCTGATCATCTGCTGAGCTTCTTCCCAGTACTCCCAGATATACTGCATTTCCGTTTCCTTACATATGGTCCTATCCTCTGTTCTCTGTGCTTTCTGTGATCGATGGTTGGTGTCTGAATGATCCCACTGTCGCTGCCCCCAAATGGGAGGTTACGGGGGTCCTCAATCACTCAGACACTGAGCAGATCAAACCAAAATACGGTTTATTTTTTCACAGCACACACAAGTAGATAAAGACAGGAACAAGAGGCAAAATGTAGCATAGAAACATCCAGGTAGCAGTCCAAGTCCTTTTAGCATCTCAGAATCAAGCCGTTGCATCTCAGAGTCAAGCCGTTGCATCACCGTTGCGGCTCAGAGTCAAGCTGTTGCATCACCGTTGCGGATCAGAGTCAAGCTATTTCATCACCGTTGCGGCTCAGAGTCAAGCCGTTGCGGATCAGAGTCAAGCTGTAGCATCACCGTTGCGGACTAGAGTCAAGCTATTGCCTCACCGTTGCGGCTCAGAGTCAAGCCGTTGCGGATCAGAGTCAAGCTGTAGCATCACCATTGCGGATTAGAGTCAAGCTATTGCCTCACCATTGCGGCTCAGAGTCAAGCTGTTGCCTCACCGTTGCGGCTCAGAGTCAAGCCGTTGCGGATCAGAGTCAAGCCGTTGCAGCACCGTTGCGGCTCTGAGTCAAGCCGTTGCAGCACAGATTCCGTTTCATCGCCGTTGCAGCTCAGAGTCAAGCTGCTGCATCGCCGTTGCATCTCAGAGTCCAGCCGTTGATTCTCAGAGTCAAGCCGTTGAATCTCAGAGAAAAAACAATATAGTCACCGGTTTTCCTTTCATCTTCCTTCTCCCTAACCCGGAGGGCAATCAACTAATGGCCACCACCGAGGTTCACCCCCACACCCCCCCATGCCTGTTGTTACTCTGTGTCACATGAATTTTCAGAGCTTATCTCCCCCCTACCTCCACGTACTACCCGCCCTTCATATTCACCCCATAAAGATAGAGATATCACAACATCCTTAAGGACACTCTTATTCAACATATCCCAATAGTGCCAGATACACATATGACCCCAATAGTGCAGTCCGTGATGCCCATTATACATATGCCACACACATGATGTCTGTTTGTGTCTGTTGTGTGTTGCGTGTTTGTGTGTGTGTTTGTGTGTGTGTTTGTGTTGTGTGTTTGTATGTTTGTGTGTGTGTTGTGTGTGTGTGTATGTGTTTGTGTGTGTTGTGTGTTTGTGTGTCTGTTGTGTGTTTGTGTGTCTGTTGTGTGTTTGTGTGTGTGTTTGTGTTGTGAGTTTGTGTGTGTGTGTTGTGTGTTTGTGCGTGTGTTTGTGTGTTTGTGTGTCTGTTATGTGTTTGTGTGTTTGTGTGTGTTGCGTGTTTTTGTGTTTGTGTGTGTGTTGCGTGTTTGTGGTGTGTGTTTGTGTGTTTGTGTGTTTGTGTTGTGTGTTTGTGTGTTTGTGTGTGTGTTTGTGTGTGTTTGTGTGTTTGTGTGTGTGTTGTGTGTTTGTGTGTTTGTGTGTGTTGCGTGTTTTTGTGTTTGTGTGTGTGTTGCGTGTTTGTGGTGTGTGTTTGTGTGTTTGTGTGTTTGTGTTGTGTGTTTGTGTGTTTGTGTGTGTGTTTGTGTGTTTGTGTGTTTGTGTGTTTGTGTGTGTGTTGTGTGTTTGTGTGTGTTGTGTGTTTGTGTGTTTGTGTGTGTGTTGTGTGTTTGTGTTTTTGTGTGTTGTGTGTTTGTGTTTTTGTGTGTTGTGTGTTTGTGTTGTGTGTTTGTGTTGTGTGTTTGTTTGTGTGTTTGTGTGTGTGTTGCGTATTGTGTGTTTGTGTGTTTGTGTTGTGTGTTTGTGTGTGTGTGTTTTGTGTGTGTGTGTGTGTTTTTTTGTTTGTGTGTTTGTGTGCTTGTGTTGTGTGTTTGTGTTGTGTGTTTGTGTGTGTGTGTTTGTGTGTGTGTGTGTGTGTGTGTGTTTGTTTGTGTTGTGTGTTTGTGTGTGTGTTGTGTGTTTGTGTGTGTGTGTGTGTGTGTGTTGTGTGTTTGTGTGTGTCTTGTGTGTTTGAGTGTGTGTTTGTGTGTTTGTGTGTGTGTTGTGTGTTTGTGTTTTTGTGTGTTTTGTGTTTGTGTTGTGTGTTGTGTTTTTGTGTTTTTGTGTGTTTTGTGTTTGTGTTGTGTGTTTGTGTTGTGTGTTTGTTGTGTGTTGTGTGTTTGTGTTGTGTGTTTGTGTGTGTTGTGTGTTTGTGTGTTGTGTGTTTGTGTGTTGTGTGTATGTGTTGTGTTCTGTGTGTTGTGTGTTTGTGTTGTGTGTTTGAGTTGTGTGTTTGTGTTGTGTGTTTGTGTTGTGTGTGTGTTTGTGTGTTTGTGGTGTGTGTGTGTGTGTTTGTGTGTGTGTTTGTGTTGTGTGTTTGTGTGTTGTGTGTTTGTTTGTGTGTTGTGTGTTTTTGTGTTTGTGTGTGTTGTGTGTTTGTGTGTTTGTGTTGTGTGTTTGTGTGTCTGTTGTGTGTTGCATGTTTGTGTGTGTGTTTGTGTGTGTGTTTGTGTTGTGTGTTTGTATGTTTGTGTGTGTGTTGTGTGTGTGTTTCTGTGTTTGTGTGTGTGTGTTTGTGTGTGTTGTGTGTTTGTGTGTCTGTTGTGTGTCTGTTGTGTGTTTGTGTGTGTGTTTGTGTTGTGAGTTTGTGTGTGTGTTGTGTGTTTGTGCGTGTGTTTGTGTGTTTGTGTGTCTGTTATGTGTTTGTGTGTTTGTGTGTTTGTGTTGTGTGTTTGTGTTTGTGTGTGTGTTGTGTGTTTGTGTTGTGTGTTTGTATGTGTGTTGTGTGTTTGTGAGTTTGTGAGTTTGTGTTGTGTGTTTGTGTGTTGTGTGTTTTGTGTTGTGTGTGTTTGTGTGTTTGTGTGTTTCTGTTGTGTGTTTGTGTGTTTGTGTTGTGTGTTTGTGTTTGTGTTGTGTGTTTGTGTTTGTGTGTTTGTGTTGTGTGTTTGTGTGTGTGTGTTGTGTGTTTGTGAGTTTGTGAGTTTGTGAGTTTGTGTTGTGTGTTTGTGTGTTGTGTGTTTTGTGTTGTGTGTGTTTGTGTGTTTGTGTTGTGTGTTTGTGTGTTTGTGTGTGTGTTTGTGTGTTTGTGATGTGTGTTTGTGTGTTGTGTGTGTGTTTGTGTTGTGTGTTGTGTGTTTGTGTGTTTGTGTTGTGTGTTTGTGTGTGTGTTGTGTGTTTGTGTGTGTTTTTGTGTGTGTGTGTGTGTGTTTGTGTGTTTGTGTTTGTGTTGTGTGTTTGTGTGTGTGTTGTGTGTTTGTGTGTTTGTGTGTTTGTGTGTTTGTGTTGTGTGTTTGTGTGTTTGTGTTTGTGTTTTGTGTGTGTTTTGGGTACTCTTTACCTAGAAGGGCGCCAGCGATTGAAATCGCGGGCGTCGGGGGTAAAAATCGCGGTCATCGCGGGCAACGCGGGTAAATCGGGATGCCCGCGATGCCCGCGATGACCGCGATTTTCCCATAGGGAACAATGTTAAAAAAGCTGACTGACTGCGATTTTACTGTTAAATGCCTCAATGGACCCGATTTGGGCATAGGAATCAATGTTAAATGGGCCACAGAGCCCAAATAGGCACAATAAACCCTGAAATGTCCCCCCCAATTTTTAACGCCACCCCACGATCCACGCCAACCCGAAGCGTGGCGAGCGCAGCGAGCCCGCGAGGGGCGGCGGTACGTGTCCTCCGACCTTTTCATGCCCTACTATCCACTAGGGCGTGGAGTGAGAATATAATAGTGTGGCGAGCGCAGCGAGCCACCGAGCCCGAAGCGTGGCGAGCGCAGCGAGCCCCGCGAGGGGACGCGGATACCTTCACAGGTAGACGCGTCCCCTCGCGGGCTTCACAGGTGTTGGCGTCGCCACGGACACCTGTGAAGCCCGCGAGGGGACGCGTATAACTGTGAAGGTATCCGCGTCCCCTCACGGGGCTCGCTGCGCTCGCCATGCTTCGGGCTCGGTGGCTCGCTGCGCTCGTCACACTATTATATTCTCACTCCACGCCCTAGTGGATAGTAGGGCATGAAAAGGTCGGAGGACGCGTACTGCCGCCCCTCGCGGGCTCGCTGCGCTCGCCACGCTTCGGGTTGGCGTGGATCGTGGGGTGGCGTTAAAAATTTGGGGGGACATTTAAGGGTTAATGGGCTCTGTGGCCCATTTAACATTGATTCCTATGGCCAAATCGGGTCCATTGAGCCATTTAACAGTAAAATCGGGTCCATCGCGCCTTTTAACATTGATTCCTATGGTAAATCGGGAGCATCGCGTCGCGGGCATCGCGGGTACATTTATGGCCGGCCGCGACGCGACCGACACGATTTCCATGTTTAACATGGGTTTCAATGGGAAATCGCGGCCATCGCGTCGGTTGCGTCGCGGCCAGACATAAATGTACCCGCGATGACCGCGACGGGCGCCCAACTAAGTAAAGAGTACCGTTTGTGTGTTGTGTGTGTGTTTGTGTGTTTGTGTGTTTGTGTTGTGTGTTGTGTGTTTGTGTGTTTGTGTTGTGTGTTTGTGTGTGTGTTGTGTGTTTGTGTGTGTGTGTGTGTGTGTGTGTGTGTGTTTGTGTTTGTGTTGTGTGTTTGTGTGTGTGTTGTGTGTTTGTGTGTTTGTGTGTTTGTGTGTTTGTGTTGTGTGTTTGTGTGTTTGTGTTTGTGTTTTGTGTGTGTTTTGTGTTTGTGTTGTGTGTTTGTGTTGTGTGTGTTGTGTGTTTGTGTTTTTGTGTGTCTTGTGTTTGTGTTGTGTGTTTGTGTTGTGTGTTTGATGTGTGTTGTGTGTTTGTGTTGTGTGTTTGTGTGTGTGTTGTGTGTTTGTGTGTTGTGTGTTTGTGTGTTGTGTGTTGTGTGTTTGTGTTGTGTTCTGTGTGTTGTGTGTTTGTGTTGTGTGTTTGTGTGTTTGTGTGTGTTTGTGTTGTGTGTTTGTGTGTTTTTGTGTGTTGTGTGTTTGTGTTGTCTGTTTGTGTTGTGTGTTTGTGTGTGTGTTATGTGTTGTGTGTTGTGTTATTGTGTGTTGTGTGTTGTGTGTGTGTCTTGTGTGTTTGTGTGTGTTGTGTGTTTGTGTTGAGTGTTTGTGTGTTTGTGTATGTTTGTGTGTTTGTGTTGTGTGTTTGTGTGTTGTGTGTTTGTGTGTGTGTTGTGTGTTTGTGTGTTTTGTGTTTGTGAGTTGTGTGTTGTGTGTTTGTGTTGTGTGCTGTGTGTTGTGTGTTTGTGTTGTGTGTTTGTGTTGTGTGTTTGTGTGTTTTTGTGTTTGTGTTTTTGTGTGTTGTGTGTTGTCCGTTTGTGTTGTGTGTTTGTGTGTTTGTGTGTTTGTGTGTGTGTTGTGTGTTGTGTTATTGTGTGTTGTGTGTTGTGTGTGTGTGTGTTGTGTGTTTGTGTGTGTGTTGTGTGTTTGTGTTGTGTGTTTGTGTGTTTGTGTGTTTGTGTTTGTGTGTTTGTATGTGTGTTTGTGTGTTTGTGTTTGTGTTTTTGTGTGTTTGTGACACTGGTCTCGCCATGCTGGGGTGTCCAGGAGCCCGTGATCAATCGCCTCTTCCTCTGCCACAATAAAGCACTCCTCCAGACACTCCAATTGTTCCCACACACTCAGCTGTGCACTGAAATTGAGGATCCATGCCCGATAATCGGTAAATGCTTTTGTAGGATCCCCCTGATCTTGAAGGATCTGCTGGATGATTTTCCTGCGCGTGGAAGGATTGGATGGGTATACCTCGCAGCTGACATTCTGCTATCAGCTCCTCCATACTCATTTCTTCAAGGGAAGTTAGGGGCCCCCTAAAAACGACCCTTCTCTCATGGTACCAGATAAGTCTGTTGCAGTAGCCCCATTCTGGACCTTTCCTCTGGCTCTATCTGGGACATCAATTTAATATGGACTTGTCCTTCAGCCTCAGAATAATGTCCTCTTTGTAGCATTTGGGTCACTGTAGCAATCACTTCCTCTGTAAATTCTACAAACTCTGGCTCCCCCAGCAGATTCCACGAGGTGGCCTCACCTTTACAGTGCAGGAATGCATCCCCTAGGTAACACAATTTATCCCGTGTGCTGGATACTCTCCACCCGCTGATCATCTGCTGAGCTTCTTCCCAGTACTCCCAGATATACTGCATTTCCGTTTCCTTACATATGGTCTGATCCTCTGTTCTCTGTGCTTTCTGTGATCGATGGTTGGTGTCTGAATGATCCCACTGTCGCTGCCCCCAAATGGGAGGTTAAGGGGGTCCTCAATCACTCAGACACTGAGCAGATCAAACCAAAATACGGTTTATTTTTTCACAGCACACACAAGTAGATAAAGACAGGAACAAGAGGCAAAATGTAGCATAGAAACATCCAGGTAGCAGTCCAAGTCCTTTTAGCATCTCAGAATCAAGCCGTTGCATCTCAGAGTCAAGCCGTTGCATCACCGTTGCGGCTCAGAGTCAAGCTGTTGCATCACCGTTGCGGATCAGAGTCAAGCTATTTCATCACCGTTGCGGCTCAGAGTCAAGCCGTTGCGGATCAGAGTCAAGCTGTAGCATCACCGTTGCGGACTAGAGTCAAGCTATTGCCTCCCCGTTGCGGCTCAGAGTCAAGCCGTTGCGGATCAGAGTCAAGCTGTAGCATCACCATTGCGGATTAGAGTCAAGCTATTGCCTCACCGTTGCGGCTCAGAGTCAAGCTGTTGCCTCACCGTTGCGGTTCAGAGTCAAGCCGTTGCGGATCAGAGTCAAGCCGTTGCAGCACCGTTGCGGCTCTGAGTCAAGCCGTTGCAGCACAGATTCCGTTTCATCGCCGTTGCAGCTCAGAGTCAAGCTGCTGCATCGCCGTTGCATCTCAGAGTCCAGCCGTTGATTCTCAGAGTCAAGCCGTTGAATCTCAGAGAAAAAACAATATAGTCACCGGTTTTCCTTTCATCTTCCTTCTCCCTAACCCGGAGGGCAATCAACTAATGGCCACCACCGATGTTCACCCCCATACCCCCCCCATGCCTGTTGTTACTCTGTGTCACATGAATTTTCAGAGCTTATCTCCCCCCTACCTCCACGTACTACCCGCCCTTCATATTCACCCCATAAAGATAGAGATATCACAACATCCTTAAGGACACTCTTATTCAACATATCCCAATAGTGCCAGATACACATATGACCCCAATAGTGCAGTCCGTGATGCCCATTATAAATATGCCACACACATGATGTCCATTATACATATGCCCCACAACATGATGCTCCATTATACATATGCCCCACAACGTGATTGCTCCATTATACATATGCCACACACACCGTGATGCCCATTATACATATGCCGCACACTGTGATGCCCATTATACATATACCACACACATGTTGCTCCAGTATACATATGCCCCACACCGTGATGCTCCATTATGCATGTCACACACCCTGATGCCCATTATACATATGCCACACACCGTGATGCTCCATTATACATATGCTACACAACGTGATGCTCCATTATACATATGCCCCACACCGTGATGCTCCATTATAGATATGCCACACACCCTGATGCCCATTATACATATGCTGGACACTGTGATGCCCATTATACATATGCCACACACATGATGCTCCATTATACATATGCCCCACAACTTGATGCTCCATTGTACATGTGAGGTTACGGGGTTCCCTAATCACTCAGACACCGAGCAGATCAAACCAAAATACGGTTTATTTTTTCACAGCACACACAAGTAGATAAAGACAGGAACAATAGGCAAAATGTAGCATAGAAACATCCAGGTAGCAGTCCCAAGTCCTTTTAGCATCGCAGTTCCAAATCACAAAACTATCACTCTCCACACAGCAGTGATAGCAGAAACCTGTATAAGTCCACACAATAGCGTAGTACGATGCCCACCCCGGGCAAACGACGTGTTCCACAAGATCCAGTGGAGGGTATGACCCCTTAGCCAGGATTGCGACTAACATTAAGGGAGCCGGCGTGTGTACAAGTCATTTTAAAACCTTCTAAATTCCCATGGTGCCCATACCATCAGTGGGCTTGCACTGGGTCTGGATTGGTGGATTCAAGAGTCAGGTATATCCCCCCAGGTAATCTACAGCTGTCCATCTGCTACTGCCCCCCCCCCCTGCTGGGTCCGGTTCCAAAGAGTCTACTAGAGTCAAGCCGTGTGTGTGTTGTGTGTTTATGTTTTTGTGTGTTGTGTGTTTGTGTGTTTGTGTGTGTGTGTTGTGTGTTGTTTGTTTGTGTGTGTTTGTGTGTTTGTGTGTTGTGTGTTTGTGTTTTTGTGTGTTGTGTGTTTGTGTTTTTGTGTGTTTTGTGTTGATGTTGTGTTTGTGTTGTGTGTTTGTGTTGTGTGTTTGTGTTTGTGTTGTGTGTTTGTGTTGTGTGTTTGTGTTGTGTGTTTGTGTGTTTGTGTTCTTTGTGTGTGTGTGTGTGTGTGTGTGTGTGTGTTTGAGTGTTTATGTGTTTGTGGTGTGTGTTTGTGTGTGTGTGTTTGTGTGTTGTGTGTTTGTGTGTGTGTTGTGTGTTTGTGTGTGTTGTGTGTTTGTGTGTTTGTGTTGTGTGTTTGTGTGTCTGTTGTGTGTTTGTGTGTCTGTTGCATGTTTGTGTGTTTGTGTGTTTGTGTGTGTGTGTGTTTGTGTGTTTCTGTGTGTGTTTGTGTGTTTGTGTTGTGTGTTTGTGTGTGTGTTGTGTGTTTGTGTGTCTGTGTGTGTGTTTTGTTACCATATAGGCATATAGATATTGTTTTATACCATCATTAATGTAATGTGATTTTAACCATAGTATATATTATGTATGTGTATATAAAAATAGGAATAGCTTAATAATTAGGATATCAGAGTTTAATGTTTAGACATCGTAGTATAGCTTTTTGTTTTACTAAATAATATGAAGGACCACTTTGCAACATATCAAATGCAGCTGAATTCATTTGGGAGACAAAATGTCTAAGGCATGCTGGTTAGCAGATGGAGATGTGTTGATTCACCCCCAGTCAAATTTGTATATAATTAGCACAGACTATATATGTTTAGCAAATGCAAACTAGCTATTGTCTTGTTATATTGCGGGACAGGATACAACCGTTTAAACTGGGGTACTTCAAAGGAAGACTAGAGTTTATGACACCTTAAGTCTTGGGAACCAACATTATCCCATGAGAACAGGCAAACCCAATGGGGAAGTTTGTAATATAAGGGAGGTATGGATAGTTAGTAGGGAGTTCAGATCAGAGGGACGGCTGTGAAGGAATGGGCTGGAGTGTTGGTTACAGGTAGCTATTGATATTCACTGGTCACTATGACCATGTAACTTGTAAGTATATAATTTATGTCAGTATCGTAGCAGTCTAAGTCTGTCAATTGTTTTAATGTCATTTTATGTAATATAAGCAAGGAGGCGTATATAAATATATATATAATAGCATATACATCAATTACTGTGTTAATGTATTCTGTAATGGTTTGTTTTTCCTGTAAATAAATATCAGACTTTCTGAGCTAAAATTACAAGTCTAGAACTCTTATATTTTGGGAATTAGATTGATTAGTACTCTGCATATTATATTGTAAAGTCTATTAGAATATAATTGCAGACGTCAAATATATATGTTATTATATCAATACCAGATATAATAAATATATTTTATATAATATTTCAATCTCAATAACCATTATTGGGATAAGAGAGATATATGATTCCTAAAACTCAACAATGGCGACCACGAAGGGACTTGTACATTTTGGTATCTGATTGTATGATTATAATATTTATAAGGAGTAGCAGATGCGTGAAGCTGGCTACCTAACCTACAGAATCACAGTGAGGATGTATCTAGGAAAACGTAATACTATTGTGTATTTTTATCTTGCATTGTTTGTAGACCTAGAATAGTGTATTGGTGAAACAGAACTGATATTCCATTGTTGCAATTATCTGGGAGTGCACGCTTAGATATTGATATATGGCATCATTCAGCAATATTTTTAACTAATACTATATTTACTAGGCTCAGCACAAGGGTTGGTTAGCCTGCTGACACATTGCAAGATCACAGTGGGGTATGTTACTAAATAGGCACATGATAATTATAAGGCCTAGAATAAATAGAATGGAAATGAGCATTTCCAAATAAATGATAATTAGTACCAGATATTAGAGTTAACTTTGAGAATCCGGACACTCTCATTGGGAGGATATCTTGTGTACAAAATATAAATATAGCATTGCAAAACGTGTGCAATGCTGAATTCACATAAAGTTGCAGTAGCATTCAGGAAAATGCCCAACACTGTTACTTTAGGATCTAGAGAGAAATCAGGTTCATGCCTCAAGAGGGCATGCCTGAAAATGAATGCAAAGGTGCATTCCTTCTTAAAATCCCTAAAGGTTAAAAGTGTACTCAGAAGAATTCTGAGACAAAAGTAAATTTTCTGGCAGATTGTGAACAAACTGCCCAGATCTCTCATGAAGGGATCACAGAAGCACCCAGCAAAGGTGTTAGGAGCAGGGATGAGACCACAGAGGGGCTCATTCACAAACAGACTACAAAGTCTGAAAAGTTCACAGATGCTAATCAGGGCTCTGTAATAGAGAGAGAATGTAATACTGTGCATGATGTACCTATACTCAAAGCGCACATTACTGCAAATAAGGCAGGAGCAATGAAAGATATCCCCTGCACTGTTTTGATTAAGGGGGGAGATCAGTACATTGAGAAGGAGAGTGATTCTGCAGAATCCACTCTCACAGCCCCCATTGTGACAAAGAAACTTGTGTTGCCCTCAGGGAAAGGGGAACAGACAATAGCCTTGTATACACACACTCCAATCGTAGGTAAAGTTGTCACAGAGTTAAAAGAGCAAATGTATTCAGCCACAAATATGTTTGAGCTGAGCAATAGCATGAATTTAGGAGTGCATGTTAATTCCCAAAGTAACAATACCTTTGCCTCCCCCACACTGCACCCAGCGACATCTAGTGATGTCCACAATCTCTCAGAGCGACCACATGCAGAGTGGCAATCTGTGAACACCACACAGAAGTACAGGAATGCTAAAAAGCATCACCAGGATGAAAATGTTTATATGTCCTGGAGTCCTAACCATTTTATTTTAGGTTTGGTCAAACATGAAGCTCCGAGTCATACCAAGCATATTTGGCACAGCCTAACAAGTTTTTCGCCCCATAAGTATATTTTTCAGAAGCTCCAAGTTTCCAGACTGAAGAAACTCGCAGGACCACCAAAAGCAAATCGAGAAAAGATGCATCCTGGCAATGACAACAGGGAGTATCGTTCTTTTACTTTTTAGATTAAATCTAGTCCTTGGGTGGTGTAAGAAACTGCCACATGTTTAAATGGATACAAGATCCAGATTAAATGTAACCTCATCACATCAGCAGCAAAGTCTATGTTGTCAGTAACACCTCCTATTACATAGAGGAGAGAAATGGTACAAACCAGAAAACATGGCCAGCAATGTTGGACCAGTAGATAGCACAAAAGATATAGCAGCATTGTCACACCAGTTTGTAAATAGCAATAATAGTAATTGTATTTCTTTTTGTTTCAATTTTAGGTTACAAGTTCTACACAGCAGCAACAAAGCTCCAATTCACACCAAAGAACAAGTTCTACTAACCCTTTTATTGCTGCAATTATGCAAACAGCCAGTCTCCTGCACAGTCAGTATCTGTGGCCTAAGGAGGATCCAAAAACTGTCACATGGACAAAAATCAAAGGACTTTTGTTTTTATTAGTTTCTTTTTCTTTCTTCAGTCCTTCAGAGAAGGAAAAGTTTTAACTACAGCAACTATTATTTGTTTTCTGGACACATGGACAAAATCCCATTTTCTCTTCTTCAGGAGAAGTTCACTAACCCCCTCACTACAGCAATCATTGTTTGTTTGTTTGTCAGGACACATGGACATTCCATTTACAGTGTGCATCATTCTCACCACCAAGTATGCAGAATCCTCTTGTACATACATTTTTAATTGCCGATCAATTCACACATATGATCTTCATTCATATGTAACTGTATATACCTTGTAAATATTGTATGTTTTTTTTTTTTCATCTTCTTCTTATGAATATATGCTGATTATATATATATATATATATACGCTTCCTTCTTAAAAAGCTTCAAACTAACTTAAATATCAGACATAGAATGGTATGCCTGACATCAAATTGGAAAAGAAAAATGTTTTGTTAGTTGTTGAGATGGACCATTCTCTTAATACAGACTTAACCAAGTCTAAGAGAATGAATAATAGCATAGATGGAATATTGTAGTTATTGTATATGCACATGGCTGCATATCACACAACACTGGAAGGAATGAGATATAGTCAAACCCATTCTTAACAGATATCTAATATTTGTTTGAAGCAAAATCATAGTCATTTGTTGTATTGATAGGATGTTTTCATAGATATGTCAAATCAAAATATTGTTGTTAGTTATTGGATTTAGTTGGTAAAGGGTTATTTTAGTTTAAGATAACATAAGTATATAGGGAGGTAGGTAAGAGATCAGAGACTGAATGGTAAATTATTATTCAGTGAGGAAATTTAGTATAAACGGAGTGGATCCTTTAGAATCTACCCCAGACATTTACCTGCCAATGCCTGAAGATAAATGTTCTTATCAACAACTAAAGGAAAAATACTTGGTTAAAGTTTCAACTGCTGTATTCAACGTCACAAACTGTTTTGTTCAACACAACGAGGTTGGGGTTAAAGAGAGGCATGGACACTTATCATGATTGCAGTGCGATAATCTTAAAGGACACACAAGGACACTTGTCACAATTGCAGCGATAATCGTAAAGGACTGCATCAATGAGGGTTATCAAAGGAAGGGCCTGTGTTTTTCAAAACTGTGGTGAAGAAATTTATCAAGACCACAGCACTCCAAGGGCCGCACATTCCCTCTATACTCGTAAATCAACATTGCAAGCAAGTCAACAGCCTCTATGAAGAATTCTACTTCTACGTCCACCATACTGCAAATGTAAAGTGTCTCCAAGAACTGCAACCCACACAGGTGACAGCCCTCAGCCAGGAAATCACTGTGAGCAACAATACAATTTCCTCACTCATCGACCAAACAAAATCGACAAGGCAAGCCGTGGCGTGGCATATAACTGTCTGTAGCAATGAAAATATTTTCCTCATGAATACTGAATATAAATAACCTCTGTCCCTGGTCAAATTTAGTTATTATAGGGTAAAATAGGTTAATTAAATGGAGGATATTTCATACCAATGGTTATTTAATGTTTAGGATAGTTTGAAAAATAAATGTTTGGAAATATATAAGAAACAATTATGGTAATTTACTGTGTGACCAATCAAAATAATTTCTTATGGTCACAAGCGGGGGACTGTTACCATATAGGCATATAGATATTGTTTTATACCATCATTAATGTAATGGGATTTTAACCATAGTATATATTATGTATGTGTATATAAAAATAGGAATAGCTTAATAATTAGGATATCAGAGTTTAATGTTTAGACATCGTAGTATAGCTTTTTGTTTTACTAAATAATATGAAGGACCACTTTGCAACATATCAAATGCAGCTGAATTCATTTGGGAGACAAAATGTCTAAGGCATGCTGGTTAGCAGATGGAGATGTGTTGATTCACCCCCAGTCAAATTTGTATATAATTAGCACAGACTATATATGTTTAGCAAATGCAAACTAGCTATTGTCTTGTTATATTGCGGGACAGGATACAACCGTTTAAACTGGGGTACTTCAAAGGAAGACTAGAGTTTATGACACCTTAAGTCTTGGGAACCAACATTATCCCATGAGAACAGGCAAACCCAATGGGGAAGTTTGTAATATAAGGGAGGTATGGATAGTTAGTAGGGAGTTCAGATCAGAGGGACGGCTGTGAAGGAATGGGCTGGAGTGTTGGTTACAGGTAGCTATTGATATTCACTGGTCACTATGACCATGTAACTTGTAAGTATATAATTTATGTCAGTATCGTAGCAGTCTAAGTCTGTCAATTGTTTTAATGTCATTTTATGTAATATAAGCAAGGAGGCGTATATAAATATATATATAATAGCATATACATCAATTACTGTGTTAATGTATTCTGTAATGGTTTGTTTTTCCTGTAAATAAATATCAGACTTTCTGAGCTAAAATTACAAGTCTAGAACTCTTATATTTTGGGAATTAGATTGATTAGTACTCTGCATATTATATTGTAAAGTCTATTAGAATATAATTGCAGATGTCAAATATATATGTTATTATATCAATACCAGATATAATAAATATATTTTATATAATATTTCAATCTCAATAACCATTATTGGGATAAGAGAGATATATGATTCCTAAAACTCAACAGTTTGTGTGTTTGTGTTGTGTGTTTGTGTATGTGTTGTGTGTTTGTGTGTCTGTTGTGTGTTTGTGTGTGTGTTTGTGTTGTGTGTTTGTATTGTGTGTTTGTGTGTGTTGTGTGTGTGTGTTTCTGTGTTTGTGTGTGTGTTTGTGTGTTTGTGTGTTTGTGTTGTGTGTTTGTGTGTGTGTTGTGTGTTTGTGTGTTTGTGTGTGTTTGTGTGTTTGTGTTGTGTGTTTGTGTGTCTGTTGTGTGTTTGTGTGTGTGTTTGTGTGTTTGTGTTGTGTGTTTGTATTGTGTGTTTGTGTTTGTGTGTTTGTGTTGTGTGTTTGTGTGTTGTGTGTTTGTGTGTGTGTTTGTGTGTTTGTGTTTTTGTTTGTTTGTGATGTGTGTTTGTGTTGTGTGTTGTGTGTTTGTGTTGTCTATTTGTGTTGTGTGTGTGTGTGTGTGTGTGTGTGTGTGTTGTGTGTTGTGTGTTGTTTGTTTGTGTGTTGTGTGTTTGTGTGTTGTGTGTTTGTGTTGTGTGTTGTGTGTTTGTGAGTTTGTGTTGTGTGTTTGTGTGTTGTGTGGGTACTCTTTACCTAGAAGGGCGCCCGTCGCGGGCATCGCGGGTACATTTATGTCTGGCCGCGACGCGACCGACGCGATGCCCGCGATTTCCCATTGAAACCCATGTTAAACATGGAAATCGTGTCGGTCGCGTCGCGGCCGGCCATAAATGTTCCCGCGATGCCCGCGATGCGATGCTCCCGATTTCCCATAGGAATCAATGTTAAAAGGCGCGATGGACCCGATTTTACTGTTAAATGGCTCAATGGACCCGATTTGGCCATAGAAATCAATGTTAAATGGGCCACAGAGCCCATTAACCCTTAAATGTCCCCCCCAATTTTTAACGCCACCCCACGATCCACGCGAACCCGAAGCGTGGCGAGCGCAGCGAGCCTGCGAGGGGCGGCGGTACGCGTCCTCCGACCTTTTCATGCCCTACTATCCACTAGGGCGTGGAGTGAGAATATAATAGTGTGGCGAGCGCAGCGAGCCACCGAGCCCGAAGCGTGGCGAGCGCAGCGAGCCCCGCGAGGGGACGCGGATACCTTCACAGTTATACGCGTCCCCTCGCGGGCTTCACAGGTGTCCGTGGCGACGCCGACACCTGTGAAGCCCGCGAGGGGACGCGTATAACTGTGAAGGTATCCGCGTCCCCTCGCGGGGCTCGCTGCGCTCGCCACGCTTCGGGCACGGTGGCTCGCTGCGCTCGCCACACTATTATATTCTCACTCCACGCCCTAGTGGATAGTAGGGCATGAAAAGGTCGGAGGACGCGTACCGCCGCCCCTCGCGGGCTCGCTGCGCTCGCCACGCTTCGGGTTCGCGTGGATCGTGGGGTGGCGTTAAAAATTGGGGGGGGACATTTAAGGGTTAATTGTGCTTATTTGGGCTCTGTGGCCCATTTAACATTGATTCCTAGGGCCAAATCGGGTCCATTGAGGAATTTAACAGTCAAATCGCGGTCAATCAGCCTTTTTAACATTGTTCCCTATGGGAAAATCGCGGTCATCGCGGTCATCGCGGGCATCGCGGCCATCCCGATTTACCCGCGATGCCCGCGATGCCCGCGATGACCGCGATTTTTACCCCCGGCGGTCATCGCGGGCATCGCGGCCATCCCGATTTACCCGCGATGCCCGCGATGCCCGCGATGACCGCGATTTTTACCCCCGACGACCGCGATTTCAATCGCTGGCGCCCTTCTAGGTAAAGAGTACCGTTGTGTGTTGTGTGTTGTGTGTGTGTGTGTTTGTGTGATTGTGTGTTTGTGTTTGTGTGTTTGTGTTGTGTGTTTGTGTGTTTGTTTGTGTGTTTGTAAGTTTGTGTTTGTGTTTGTGTTGTGTGTTTGTGTGTTTGTGTGTGTGTTTGTGTGTTTGTGTGTTTGTGTTGTGTGTTTGTGCTTGTGTGTTTGTGTTGTGTGTTTGTGTGTTTGTGTGTGTGTGTTTGTGTGTTTGTGATGTGTGTTTGTGTGTGTGTTTGTGTGTTTGTGTTGTGTGTTTGTGTGTTGTGTGTTTGTGTGTTTGTGTGTGTTGTGTGTTTGTGTGTGTGTTTATGTGTTTTTGTGTGTTGTGTGTTTGTGTGTGTTGTGTGTTTTAACATTGTTCCCTATGGGAAAATCGCGGTCATCGCGGGCATCGCGGCCATCCCGATTTACCCGCGATGCCCGCGATGACCGCGATGACCGCGATTTTTACCCCCGACGACCGCGATTTCAATCGCTGGCGCCCTTCTAGGTAAAGAGTACCGTTGTGTGTTGTGTGTTGTGTGTGTGTGTGTGTGTGTGTGTTTGTGTGATTGTGTGTTTGTGTTTGTGTGTTTGTGTTTGTGTGTTTGTGTTGTGTGTTTGTGTGTTTGTTTGTGTGTTTGTAAGTTTGTGTTTGTGTGTTTGTGTTTGTGTGTTTGTGTTGTGTGTTTGTGTGTTTGTGTGTGTGTTTGTGTGTTTGTGTGTTTGTGTTGTGTGTTTGTGCTTGTGTGTTTGTGTTGTGTGTTTGTGTGTTTGTGTGTGTGTGTTTGTGTGTTTGTGATGTGTGTTTGTGTGTGTGTTTGTGTGTTTGTGTTGTGTGTTTGTGTGCTGTGTGTTTGTGTGTTTGTGTGTGTTGTGTGTTTGTGTGTGTGTTTATGTGTTTTTGTGTGTTGTGTGTTTGTGTGTGTTGTGTGTTTGTGTGTTGTGTGTTTGTGTTTTTGTGTGTGTGTTGTGTGTAGTGTGTTTGTGTGTGTTTGTGTTTTTGTGTGTTGTGTGTTTGTGTTTTTGTGTGTTGTATGTTTGTGTTTTTGTGTATTTTGTGTTGATGTTGTGTTTGTGTGTTTGTGTTGTGTGTTTGTGTGTTTGTGTGTTGTGTGTTTGTGTGTTGTGTGTTTGTGTGTTGTGTGTTTGTGTGTGTTGTGTGTTTGTGTGTTTGTGTGTGTGTTGTGTGTTTGTGTGTGTTGCGTGTTTTTGTGTTTGTGTGTGTGTTGCGTGTTTGTGGTGTGTGTTTGTGTGTTTGTGTGTTTGTGTTGTGTGTTTGTGTGTTTGTGTGTGTGTTTGTGTGTTTGTGTGTTTGTGTGTGTGTTGTGTGTTTGTGTGTGTTGTGTGTGTTGTGTGTTTGTGTGTGTGTTTGTGTGTTTGTGTGTGTGTTGTGTGTTTGTGTGTGTGTTGTGTGTTTGTGTTTTTGTGTGTTGTGTGTTTGTGTTTTTGTGTGTTGTGTGTTTGTGTTGTGTGTTTGTTTGTGTGTTTGTTTGTGTGTTTGTGTGTTTGTGTGTGTGTTGCGTATTGTGTGTTTGTGTGTTTGTGTTGTGTGTTTGTGTGTGTGTGTGTGTGTGTGTGTGTTGTGTGTGTGTTTTTTTGTTTGTGTGTTTGTGTGCTTGTGTTGTGTGTTTGTGTGTGTGTTGTGTGTTTGTGTGTGTGTGTGTTTGTGTGTTTCTGTGTGTGTGTGTTTGTGTTGTGTGTTTGTACGTGTGTTGTGTGTTTGTGTGTGTGTGTGTGTGTTGTGTGTTTGTGTGTTTGTGTGTGTGTTGTGTGTTTGAGTGTGTGTTTGTGTTTTTGTGTGTTTGTGTTTGTGTGTGTGTTGTGTGTTTGTGTTTTTGTGTGTTTTGTGTTTGTGTTGTGTTTTTGTGTTTTTGTGTGTTTTGTGTTTGTGTTGTGTGTTTGTGTTGTGTGTTTGTTGTGTGTTGTGTGTTTGTGTTGTGTGTTTGTGTGTGTTGTGTGTTTGTGTGTTGTGTGTTTGTGTGTTGTGTGTATGTGTTGTGTTCTGTGTGTTGTGTGTTTGTGTTTGTGTTGTGTGTTTGTGTTGTGTGTTTGTGTTGTGTGTGTGTTTGTGTGTTTGTGGTGTGTGTGTGTGTTTGTGTGTGTGTTTGTGTTGTGTGTTTGTGTGTTGTGTGTTTGTGTGTGTGTTGTGTGTTTTTGTGTTTGTGTGTGTTGTGTGTTTGTGTTGTGTGTTTGTGTGTCTGTTGTGTGTTGCGTGTTTGTGTGTGTGTTTGTGTGTGTGTTTGTGTTGTGTGTTTGTATGTTTGTGTGTGTGTTGTGTGTGTGTTTCTGTGTTTGTGTGTGTGTGTGTGTGTTTGTGTGTGTTGTGTGTTTGTGTGTCTGTTGTGTGTGTGTTTGTGTGTCTGTTGTGTGTTTGTGTGTGTTTGTGTTGTGAGTTTGTGTGTGTGTTGTGTGTTTGTGCGTGTGTTTGTGTGTTTGTGTGTCTGTTATGTGTTTGTGTGTTTGTGTGTGTTGCGTGATTTTGTGTTTGTGTGTGTGTTGCGTGTTTGTGGTGTGTGTTTGTGTGTTTGTGTGTTTGTGTTGTGTGTTTGTGTGTTTGTGTGTGTGTTTGTGTGTGTTTGTGTGTTTGTGTGTGTGTTGTGTGTTTGTTTGTTTGTGTGTGTTGCGTGTTTTTGTGTTTGTGTGTGTGTTGCGTGTTTGTGGTGTGTGTTTGTGTGTTTGTGTGTTTGTGTTGTGTGTTTGTGTGTTTGTGTGTTTGTGTGTGTGTTTGTGTGTTTGTGTGTGTGTTTGTGTGTTTGTGTGTTTGTGTGTGTGTTGTGTGTTGTGTGTTTGTGTGTTTGTGTGTTTGTGTGTTTGTGTGTTTGTGTGTGTTGTGTGTTTGTGTGTTGTGTGTTGTGTGTTTGTGTTTTTGTGTGTTGTGTGTTTGTGTTGTGTGTTTGTGTTGTGTGTTTGTTTGTGTGTTTGTGTGTTTGTGTGTGTGTTGCGTATTGTGTGTTTGTGTGTTTGTGTTGTGTGTTTGTGTGTGTGTGTGTTGTGTGTGTGTGTTTTTTTGTTTGTGTGTTTGTGTGCTTGTGTTGTGTGTTTGTGTTGTGTGTTTGTGTGTGTGTGTTTGTGTGTTTGTGTGTGTGTGTGTGTGTGTTTGTTTGTGTTGTGTGTTTGTGTGTGTGTTGTGTGTTTGTGTGTGTGTGTGTGTGTGTGTGTGTGTGTTTTGTGTGTTTGTGTGTGTGTTGTGTGTGTGTTTGTGTGTTTGTGTGTTTGTGTTTGTGTGTGTGTTGTGTGTTTGTGTTTTTGTGTGTTTTGTGTTTGTGTTGTGTGTTGTGTTTTTGTGTTTTTGTGTGTTTTGTGTTTGTGTTGTGTGTTTGTGTTGTGTGTTTGTTGTGTGTTGTGTGTTTGTGTTGTGTGTTTGTGTGTGTTGTGTGTTTGTGTGTTGTGTGTTTGTGTGTTGTGTGTATGTGTTGTGTGTGTGTGTTTGTGTGTGTGTTTGTGTTGTGTGTTTGTGTGTTGTGTGTTTGTGTGTGTGTTGTGTGTTTTTGTGTTTGTGTGTGTTGTGTGTTGTGTGTTTGTGTGTGTTGTGTGTTTTTGTGTTTGTGTGTGTTGTGTGTTTGTGTGTTTGTGTTGTGTGTTTGTGTGTCTGTTGTGTGTTGCATGTTTGTGTGTGTGTTTGTGTGTGTGTTTGTGTGTGTGTTTGTGTTGTGTGTTTGTATGTTTGTGTGTGTGTTGTGTGTGTGTTTCTGTGTTTGTGTGTGTTGTGTGTTTGTGTGTCTGTTGTGTGTTTGTGTGTCTGTTTTGTGTTTGTGTGTGTGTTTGTGTTGTGAGTTTGTGTGTGTGTTGTGTGTTTGTGCGTGTGTTTGTGTGTTTGTGTGTCTGTTATGTGTTTGTGTGTTTGTGTGTTTGTGTTGTGTGTTTGTGTGTGTGTTGTGTGTTTGTGTGTTTGTGTTGTGTGTTTGTATGTGTGTTGTGTGTTTGTGAGTTTGTGAGTTTGTGTTGTTTGTTTGTGTGTTGTGTGTTGTGTGTTTTGAGTTGTGTGTGTTTGTGTGTTTGTGTGTTTGTGTTGTGTGTTTGTGTGTTTGTGTTGTGTGTTTGTGTGTTTGTGTTGTGTGTTTGTGTGTGTGTGTTGTGTGTTTGTGAGTTTGTGAGTTTGTGAGTTTGTGTTGTGTGTTTGTGTGTTGTGTGTTTTGTGTTGTGTGTGTTTGTGTGTTTGTGTTGTGTGTTTGTGTGTTTGTGTGTGTGTTTGTGTGTTTGTGTGTTTGTGTTGTGTGTTTGTGTGTTGTGTGTGTGTTTGTGTGTTTGTGTTGTGTGTTGTGTGTTTGTGTGTTTGTGTGTTTGTGTTGTGTGTTTGTGTGTGTGTTGTGTGTTTGTGTGTGTTTTTGTGTGTGTGTGTGTGTGTGTGTTTGTGTGTTTGTGTTTGTGTTGTGTGTTTGTGTGTGTTGTGTGTTTGTGTGTCTGTTGTGTGTTTGTGTGTTTGTGTGTTTGTGTTGTGTGTTTGTGTGTTTGTGTTTGTGTTTTGTGTGTGTTTTGTGTTTGTGTTGTGTGTTTGTGTTGTGTGTGTTGTGTGTTTGTGTTTTTTTGTGTGTCTTGTGTTTGTGTTGTGTGTTTGTCTTGTGTGTTTGTTGTGTGTTGTGTGTTTGTGTTGTGTGTTTGTGTGTGTGTTGTGTGTTTGTGTGTTGTGTGTTTGTGTGTTGTGTGTTGTGTGTGTTTGTGTTGTGTGTTTGTGTGTTTTTGTGTGTTGTGTGTTTGTGTTGTCGGTTTGTGTTGTGTGTTTGTGTGTTTGTGTGTGTGTTATGTGTTGTGTGTTGTGTTATTGTGTGTTTTGTGTTGTGTGTGTGTCTTGTGTGTTTGTGTGTGTTGTGTGTTTGTGTTGAGTGTTTGTGTGTTTGTGTATGTTTGTGTGTTTGTGTGTTGTGTGTTTGTGTGTTGTGTGTTTGTGTGTGTGTTGTGTGTTTGTGTGTTTTGTGTTTGTGAGTTGTGGGTTGTGTGTTTGTGTTGTGTTCTGTGTGTTGTGTGTTTGTGTTGTGTGTTTGTGTTGTGTGTTTGTGTGTTTTTGTGTTTGTGTTTTTGTGTGTTGTGTGTTGTCCGTTTGTGTTGTGTGTTTGTGTGTTTGTGTGTTTGTGTGTGTGTTGTGTGTTGTGTTATTGTGTGTTGTGTGTTGTGTGTTGTGTGTGTGTGTGTTGTGTGTTTGTGTGTGTGTTGTGTGTTTGTGTTGTGTGTTTGTGTGTGTTTGTGTGTTTGTGTGTTTGTATGTGTGTTTGTGTGTTTGTGTTTGTGTTTTTGTGTGTTTGTGACACTGGTCTCGCCATGCTGGGGTGTCCAGGAGCCCGTGATCAATCGCCTCTTCCTCTGCCACAATAAAGCACTCCTCCAGACACTCCAATTGTTCCCACACACTCAGCTGTGCACTGAAATTGAGGATCCATGCCCGATAATCGGTAAATGCTTTTGTAGGATCCCCCTGATCTTGAAGGATCTGCTGGATGATTTTCCTGCGCGTGGAAGGATTGGATGGGTATACCTCACAGCTGACAATCTGCTATCAGCTCCTCCATACTCATTTCTTCAAGGGAAGTTAGGGGCCCCCTAAAAACGACCCTTCTCTCATGGTACCAGATAAGTCTGTTGCAGTAGCCCCATTCTGGACCTTTCCTCTGGCTCTATCTGGGACATCAATTTAATATGGACTTGTCCTTCAGCCTCAGAATAATGTCCTCTTTGTAGCATTTGGGTCACTGTAGCAATCACTTCCTCTGTAAATTCTACAAACTCTGGCTCCCCCAGCAGATTCCACGAGGTGGCCTCACCTTTACAGTGCAGGAATGCATCCCCTAGGTAACACAATTTATCCTGTGTGCTGGATACTCTCCACCCGCTGATCATCTGATGAGCTTCTTCCCAGTACTCCCAGATATACTGCATTTCCGTTTCCTTACATATGGTCTGATCCTCTGTTCTCTGTGCTTTCTGTGATCGATGGTTGGTGTCTAAATGATCCCACTGTCGCTGCCCCCAAATGGGAGGTTACGGGGGTCCTCAATCACTCAGACACTGAGCAGATCAAACCAAAATACGGTTTATTTTTTCACAGCACACACAAGTAGATAAAGACAGGAACAAGAGGCAAAATGTAGCATAGAAACATCCAGGTAGCAGTCCAAGTCCTTTTAGCATCTCAGAATCAAGCCGTTGCATCTCAGAGTCAAGCGTTGCATCACCGTTGCGGCTCAGAGTCAAGCTGTTGCATCACCGTTGCGGATCAGAGTCAAGCTATTTCATCACCGTTGCGGCTCAGAGTCAAGCCGTTGCGGATCAGAGTCAAGCTGTAGCATCACCGTTGCTGACTAGAGTCAAGCTATTGCCTCACCGTTGCGGCTCAGAGTCAAGCCGTTGCGGATCAGAGTCAAGCTGTAGCATCACCATTGCGGATTAGAGTCAAGCTATTGCCTCACCGTTGCGGCTCAGAGTCAAGCTGTTGCCTCACCGTTGCGGCTCAGAGTCAAGCCGTTGCGGATCAGAGTCAAGCCGTTGCAGCACCGTTGCGGCTCTGAGTCAAGCCGTTGCAGCACAGATTCCGTTTCATCGCCGTTGCAGCTCAGAGTCAAGCTGCTGCATCGCCGTTGCATCTCAGAGTCCAGCCGTTGATTCTCAGTCAAGCCGTTGAATCTCAGAGAAAAAACAATATAGTCACCGGTTTTCCTTTCTTCTTTCTTCTCCCTAACCCGGAGGGCAATCAACTAATGGCCACCACCGAGGTTCACCCACCAAACCCCCCCCATGCCTGTTGTTACTCTGTGTCACATGAATTTTCAGAGCTTATCTCCCCCCTACCTCCACGTACTACCCGCCCTTCATATTCACCCCATAAAGATAGAGATATCACAACATCCTTAAGGACACTCTTATTCAACATATCCCAATAGTGCCAGATACACATATGACCCCAATAGTGCAGTCCGTGATGCCCATTATACATATGCCACACACATGATGTCCATTATACATATGCCCCACAACATGATGCTCCATTATACATATGCCCCACAACGTGATTGCTCCATTATACATATGCCACACACACCGTGATGCCCATTATACATATGCCGCACACTGTGATGCCCATTATACATATACCACACACATGTTGCTCCAGTATACATATGCCCCACACCGTGATGCTCCATTATACATGTCACACACCCTGATGCCCGTTATACATATGCCACACACCGTGATGCTCCATTATACATATGCTACACAACGTGATGCTCCATTATACATATGCCCCACACCGTGATGCTCCATTATAGATATGCCACACACCCTGATGCCCATTATACATATGCTGGACACTGTGATGCCCATTATACATATGCCACACACATGATGCTCCATTATACATATGCCCCACAACTTGATGCTCCATTGTACATGTGAGGTTACGGGGGTCCCTAATCACTCAGACACAGAGCAGATCAAACCAAAATACGGTTTATTTTTTCACAGCACACACAAGTAGATAAAGACAGGAACAAGAGGCAAAATGTAGCATAGAAACATCCAGGTAGCAGTCCCAAGTCCTTTTAGCATCGCAGTTCCAAATCACAAAACTATCATTTTCCACACAGCAGTGATAGCAGAAACCTGTATAAGTCCACACAATAGCGTAGTACGATGCCCACCCCGGGCAAACGACGTGTTCCACAAGATCCAGTGGAGGGTATGACCCCTTAGCCAGGATTGCGACTAACATTAAGGGAGCCGGCGTGTGTACAAGTCATTTTATAACCTTCTAAATTCCCATGGTGCCCATACCATCAGTGGGCTTGCACTGGGTCTGGATTGGTGGATTCAAGAGTCAGGTATATCCCCCCAGGTAATCTACAGCTGTCCATCTGCTACTGCCCCCCCCTGCTGGGTCCAGTTCCAAAGAGTCTACTAGAGTCAAGCCGTGTGTGTGTTGTGTTTTTGTGTGTTGTGTGTTTGTGTGTTTGTGTGTGTGTTGTGTGTTGTTTGTTTGTGTGTGTTTGTGTGTTTGTATGTTGTGTGTTTGTGTTTTTGTGTGTTGTGTGTTTGTGTTTTTGTGTGTTTTGTGTTGATGTTGTGTTTGTGTTGTGTGTTTGTGTTGTGTGTTTGTGTTGTGTGTTTGTGTTGTGTGTTTGTGTGTTTGTGTTGTGTGTGTGTGTGTGTGTTTGTGTGTTTATGTGTTTGTGGTGTGTGTGTGTGTTTGTGTTGTGTGTTTGTGTGTTGCGTGTTTGTGTGTGTGTTGTGTGTTTGTGTGTGTTGTGTGTTTGTGTGTTTGTGTTGTGTGTTTGTGTGTCTATTGTGTGTTTGTGTGTGTGTTGCGTGTTTGTGTGTTTGTGTTGTGTGTTTGTGTGTTTGTGTGTGTGTGTTGTGTGTGTGTGTTTCTGTGTTTGTGTGTGTGTCTTTGTGTGTTTGTGTTGTATGTTTGTGTGTGTGTTGTGTGTTTGTGTGTTTGTGTGTGTGTTTGTGTGTTTGTGTTTGTGTTGTGTGTTTGTGTGTGTGTTGTGTGTTTGTGTGTCTGTTGTGTGTTTGTGTGTTTGTTTGTGTGTGTGTTTGTGTGTTTGTGTTGTGTGTTTGTATTGTGTGTTTGTGTGTGTTTGTGTGTTTGTGTTGTGTGTTTGTGTGTTGTGTGTTTGTGTGTGTGTTTGTGTGTTTGTGTTTTTGTTTGTTTGTGTTGTGTGTTTGTGTTGTGTGTTTGTGTTGTGTGTTTGTGTTGAGTGTTTGTGTGTTTGTGTATGTTTGTGTGTTTGTGTTGTGTGTTTGTGTGTTGTGTGTTTGTTTGTGTGTGTGTTGTGTGTTTGTGTGTTTTGTGTTTGTGAGTTGTGTGTTGTGTGTTTGTGTTGTGTTCTGTGTGTTGTGTGTTTGTGTTGTGTGTTTGTGTTGTGTGTTTGTGTGTTTTTGTGTTTGTGTTTTTGTGTGTTGTGTGTTGTCCGTTTGTGTTGTGTGTTTGTGTGTGTGTTGTGTGTTGTGTTATTGTGTGTTGTGTTGTGTGTGTGTGTGTGTGTGTGTGTGTGTGTGTGTGTTGTGTGTTTGTGTGTGTGTTGTGTGTTTGTGTTGTGTGTTTGTGTGTTTGTGTTTGTGTGTTTGTATGTGTGTTTGTGTTTGTGTTTTTGTGTCTGTTGTGTGTTTGTGTGTGTGTTCCGTGTTTGTGTGTGTGTTTGGGTGTGTGTTTGTGTTGTGTGTTTGTGTGTTTGTGTGTGTGTTGTGTGTGTGTTTCTGTGTTTGTGTGTGTGTGTCTGTGTGTGTTGTGTGTTTGTGTGTCTGTTGTGTGTATGTGTGTCTGTTGTGTGTTTGTGTGTGTGTTTGTGTTGTGAGTTTGTATGTGTTGTGTGTTTGTGTTTGTGTGTGTGTTGTGTGTTTGTGTGTTTGTGTTGTGTGTTTGTATGTGTGTTGTGTGTTTGTGAGTTTGTGAGTTTGTGTTGTTTGTGTGTTGTGTGTTGTGTGTTTTGTGTTGTGTGTGTTTGTGTGTTTGTGTTGTGTGTTTGTGTGTTTGTGTGTTTGTGTTGTGTGTTTGTGTGTATGTTTGTGTGTTTGTGTTGTGTGTTTTTGTTTGTATTTGTGTTGTGTGTTTGTGTGTTTGTGTGTGTGTTTGTGTGTTTGTGTTGTGTGTTTGTGTGTGTGTGTTTGTGTGTTTGTGTTGTGTGTTTGTTTGGTTGTGTGTTTGTGTGTTTGTGTGTGTTGTGTGTTTGTGTGTGTTGTGTGTTTGTGTGTGTGTTTGTG
Source organism: Crinia signifera (assembly GCF_055691185.1). NCBI lineage: Eukaryota > Metazoa > Chordata > Amphibia > Anura > Myobatrachidae > Crinia > Crinia signifera. Next base: position 69,468,521 of record NC_139228.1, read on the forward strand.
TGTTGTGTGTTTGTGTTTTTGTGTGTGTGTTGTGTGTTGTGTATTTGTGTGTGTTTGTGTTTTTGTGTGTTGTGTGTTTGTGTTTTTGTGTGTTGTATGTTTGTGTTTTTGTGTATTTTGTGTTGATGTTGTGTTTGTGTTGTGTGTTTGTGTTTGTGTGTTTGTGTTGTGTGTTTGTGTGTTTGTGTGTTGTGTGTTGTGTGTTTGTTTGTTGTGTGTTTGTGTGTGTGTTGTGTGTTTGTGTGTTTGTGTGTGTTGTGTGTTTGTGTGTTTGTGTGTGTGTTGTGTGTTTGTGTGTTTGTGTGTGTTGCGTGTTTTTGTGTTTGTGTGTGTGTTGCGTGTTTGTGGTGTGTGTTTGTGTGTTTGTGTGTTTGTGTGTTTGTGTGTGTGTTTGTGTGTGTTGTGTGTTTGTGTGTTTGTGTGTTGTGTGTTTGTGTGTTTGTGTGTGTGTTGTGTGTGTGTTTCTGTGTTTGTGTGTGTGTGTTTGTGTGTGTTGTGTGTTTGTGTGTCTGTTGTGTGTTTGTGTGTCTGTTGTGTGTGTTTGTGTGTGTGTTTGTGTTGTGAGTTTGTGTGTGTGTGTTGTGTGTTTGTGCGTGTGTATGTGTGTTTGTGTGTCTGTTATGTGTTTGTGTGTTTGTGTGTTTGTGTTGTGTGTTTGTGTTTGTGTTTGTGTGTTGTGTGTTTGTGTGTTTGTGTTGTGTGTTTGTATGTGTGTTTGTATGTGTGTTGGGTACTCTTTACCTAGAAGGGCGCCAGCGATTGAAATCGCGGGCGTCGGGGGTAAAAATCGCGGTCATCGCGGTCATCGCGGGTAAATCGGGATGGCCGCGATGCCCGCGATGACCGCGATTACCGCGATTTTCCCATAGGGAACAATGTTAAAAAGGCTGATTGACCGCGATTTTACTGTTAAATGCCTCAATGGACCCGATTTGGCCATAGGAATCAATGTTAAATGGGCCACAGAGCCCAAATAGGCACAATTAACCCTTAAATGTCCCCCCCAATTTTTAACGCCACCCCACGATCCACGCCAACCCGAAGCGTGGCGAGCGCAGCGAGCCCGCGAGGGGCGGCGGTACGCGTCCTCCGACCTTTTCATGCCCTACTATCCACTAGGGCGTGGAGTGAGAATAGAATAGTGTGGCGAGCGCAGCGAGCCACCGAGCCCGAAGCGTGGCGAGCGCAGCGCGCCCCGCGAGGGGACGCGGATACCTTCACAGGTAGACGCGTCCCCTCGCGGGCTTCACAGGTGTCGGCGTCGCCACGGACACCTGTGAAGCCCGCGAGGGGACGCGTATAACTGTGAAGGTATCCGCGTCCCCTCGCGGGGCTCGCTGCGCTCGCCACGCTTCGGGCTCGGTGGCTCGCTGCGCTCGCCACACTATTATATTCTCACTCCACGCCCTAGTGGATAGTAGGGCATGAAAAGGTCGGAGGACGCGTACCGCCACCCCTCGCGGGCTCGCTGCGCTCGCCACGCTTCGGGTTGGCGTGGATCGTGGGGTGGCGTTAAAAATTTGGGGGGACATTTAAGGGTTAATGGGCTCTGTGGCCCATTTTACATTGATTCCTATGGCCAAATCGGGTCCATTGAGCCATTTAACAGTAAAATCGGGTCCATCGCGCCTTTTAACATTGATTCCTATGGGAAATCGGGAGCATCGCGTCGCGGGCATCGCGGGTACATTTATGGCCGGCCGCGACGCGACCGACACGATTTCCATGTTTAACATGGGTTTCAATGGGAAATCGCGGGCATCGCGTCGGTCGCGTCGCGGCCAGACATAAATGTATCCGCGATGACCGCGACGGGCGCCCTTCTAGGTAAAGAGTACCCCGTGTTGTGTGTTTGTGAGTTTGTGAGTTTGTGTTGTTTGTTTGTGTGTTGTGTGTTGTGTGTTTTGTGTTGTGTGTTTGTGTGTTTGTGTTGTGTGTTTGTGTGTGTGTTTGTGTGTTTGTGTTGTGTGTTTGTGTTTGTGTGTTTGTGTTGTGTGTTTGTGTGTGTGTTGTGTGTTTGTGTGTTTGTGTGTTTGTGTGTTTGTGTGTGTGTTGTGTGTTTTTGTGTGTTTTGTGTTTGTGTTGTGTGTTGTGTTTTTGTGTTTTTGTGTGTTTTGTGTTTGTGTTGTGTGTTTGTGTTGTGTGTGTGTGTGTTGTGTGTTTGTGTGTTGTGTGTTTGTGTGTTGTGTGTATGTGTTGTGTTCTGTGTGTTGTGTGTTTGTGTTTGTGTTGTGTGTTTGTGTTGTGTGTTTGTGTTGTGTGTTTGTGTTGTGTGTGTGTGTGTGTTTGTGTGTTTGTGGTGTGTGTGTGTTTGTGTGTGTGTTTGTGTTGTGTGTTTGTGTGTTGTGTGTTTGTGTGTGTTGTGTTTTTTTGTGTTTATGTGTGTTGTGTGTTTGTGTGTTTGTGTTGTGTGTTTGTGTGTCTGTTGTGTGTTGCATGTTTGTGTGTGTGTTTGTGTGTGTGTTTGTGTTGTGTGTTTGTATGTTTGTGTGTGTGTTGTGTGTGTGTTTCTGTGTTTGTGTGTGTGTGTTTGTGTGTGTTGTGTGTTTGTGTGTCTGTTGTGTGTTTGTGTGTCTGTTGTGTGTTTGTGTGTGTGTTTGTGTTTTGAGTTTGTGTGTGTGTGTGTGTGTGTGTGTTGTGTGTTTGTGTGTGTGTTTGTGTTGTGTGTTTGTGAGTTTGTGAGTTTGTGTTGTTTGTTTGTGTGTTGTGTGTTGTGTGTTTTGTGTTGTGTGTGTTTGTGTTGTGTGTTTGTGTGTTTGTGTTGTGTGTTTGTGTGTGTGTTTGTGTGTTTGTGTTGTGTTTGTGTGTTTGTGTTGTGTGTTTGTGTGTGTGTGTTGTGTGTTTGTGAGTTTGTGAGTTTGTGAGTTTGTGTTGTGTGTTTGTGTGTTGTGTGTTTTGTGTTTTGTGTTGTGTGTGTTTGTGTGTTTGTGTTGTGTGTTTGTGTGTTTGTGTGTTTGTGTGTGTGTTTTTGTGTTTGTGTGTTTGTGTTGTGTGTTTGTGTGTTGTGTGTGTGTTTGTGTGTTTGTGTGTGTGTGTTGTGTGTTTGTGTGTTGTGTTTTTTTGTGTTTATGTGTGTTGTGTGTTTGTGTGTTTGTGTTGTGTGTTTGTGTGTCTGTTGTGTGTTGCATGTTTGTGTGTGTGTTTGTGTGTGTGTTTGTGTTGTGTGTTTGTATGTTTGTGTGTGTGTGTTGTGTGTGTGTTTCTGTGTTTGTGTGTGTGTGTTTGTGTGTGTTGTGTGTTTGTGTGTCTGTTGTGTGTTTGTGTGTCTGTTGTGTGTTTGTGTGTGTGTTTGTGTTTTGAGTTTGTGTGTGTGTGTGTGTGTGTGTTGTGTGTTTGTGTGTGTGTTTGTGTTGTGTGTTTGTGAGTTTGTGAGTTTGTGTTGTTTGTTTGTGTGTTGTGTGTTGTGTGTTTTGTGTTGTGTGTGTTTGTGTTGTGTGTTTGTGTGTTTGTGTTGTGTGTTTGTGTGTGTGTTTGTGTGTTTGTGTTGTGTTTGTGTGTTTGTGTTGTGTGTTTGTGTGTGTGTGTTGTGTGTTTGTGAGTTTGTGAGTTTGTGAGTTTGTGTTGTGTGTTTGTGTGTTGTGTGTTTTGTGTTTTGTGTTGTGTGTGTTTGTGTGTTTGTGTTGTGTGTTTGTGTGTTTGTGTGTTTGTGTGTGTGTGTGTTTGTGTGTTTGTGTGTTTGTGTTGTGTGTTTGTGTGTTGTGTGTGTGTTTGTGTGTTTGTGTGTTTGTGTTGTGTGTTTGTGTGTTTGTGTTGTGTGTTTGTGTGTGTTGTGTGTTTGTGTGTGTGTTGTGTGTTTGTGTGTGTTTTTGTGTGTGTGTGTGTGTGTGTGTGTGTGTGTTGTGTGTTTGTGTTTGTGTTGTGTGTTTGTGTGTGTGCTGTGTGTTTGTGTGTCTGTTGTGTGCTTGTGTGTTTGTGTGTTTGTGTGTTTGTTTTGTGTGTTTGTGTTTGTGTTTTGTGTGTGTTTTGTGTTTGTGTTGTGTGTTTGTGTTGTGTGTGTTGTGTGTTTGTGTTTTTGTGTGTCTTTTGTTTGTGTTGTGTGTTTGTTGTGTGTTGTGTGTTTGTGTTGTGTGTTTGTGTGTGTTGTGTGTTTGTGTGTTGTGTGTTTGTGTGTTGTGTGTTGTGTGTTTGTGTTGTGTTCTGTGTGTTGTGTGTTTGTGTGTTGTGTGTTTGTGTGTTGTGTGTTGTGTGTTTGTGTTGTGTTCTGTGTGTTGTGTGTTTGTGTTGTGTGTTTGTGTGTTTGTGTGTGTTTGTGTTGTGTGTTTGTGTGTTTTTGTGTGTTGTGTGTTTGTGTTGTCTGTTTGTGTTGTGTGTTTGTGTGTGTTTGTGTGTGTGTTATGTGTTGTGTTATTGTGTGTTGTGTGTGTGTGTTGTGTGTTTGTGTGTGTTGTGTGTTTGTGTTGAGTGTTTGTGTGTTTGTGTATGTTTGTGTGTTTGTGTTGTGTGTTTGTGTGTTGTGTGTTTGTTTGTGTGTGTGTTGTGTGTTTGTGTGTTTTGTGTTTGTGAGTTGTGTGTTGTGTGTTTGTGTTGTGTTCTGTGTGTTGTGTGTTTGTGTTGTGTGTTTGTGTTGTGTGTTTGTGTGTTTTTGTGTTTGTGTTTTTGTGTGTTGTGTGTTGTCCGTTTGTGTTGTGTGTTTGTGTGTGTGTTGTGTGTTGTGTTATTGTGTGTTGTGTGTTGTGTGTGTGTGTTGTGTGTTTGTGTGTGTGTTGTGTGTTTGTGTTGTGTGTTTGTGTGTTTGTGTTTGTGTGTTTGTGTGTGTGTTTGTGTGTTTGTGTTTGTGTTTTTGTGTGTTTGTGACACTGGTCTCGCCATGCTGGGGTGTCCAGGAGCCCGTGATCAATCGCCTCTTCCTCTGCCACAATAAAGCACTCCTTCAGACACTCCAATTGTTCCCACACACTCAGCTGTGCACTGAAATTGAGGATCCATGCCCGATAATCGGTAAATGCTTTTGTAGGATCCCCCTGATCTTGAAGGATCTGCTGGATGATTTTCCTGCGCGTGGAAGGATTGGATGGGTATACCTCGCAGCTGACAATCTGCTATCAGCTCCTCCATACTCATTTCTTCAAGGGAAGTTAGGGGCCCCCTAAAAACGACCCTTCTCTCATGGTTCCAGATAAGTCTGTTGCAGTAGCCCCATTCTGGACCTTTCCTCTGGCTCTATCTGGGACATCAATTTAATATGGACTTGTCCTTCAGCCTCAGAATAATGTCCTCTTTGTAGCATTTGGGTCACTGTAGCAATCACTTCCTCTGTAAATTCTACAAACTCTGGCTCCCCCAGCAGATTCCACGAGGTGGCCTCACCTTTACAGTGCAGGAATGCATCCCCTAGGTAACACAATTTATCCTGTGTGCTGGATACTCTCCACCCGCTGATCATCTGATGAGCTTCTTCCCAGTACTCCCAGATATACTGCATTTCCGTTTCCTTACATATGGTCTGATCCTCTGTTCTCTGTGCTTTCTGTGATCGATGGTTGGTGTCTAAATGATCCCACTGTCGCTGCCCCCAAATGGGAGGTTACGGGGGTCCTCAATCACTCAGACACTGAGCAGATCAAACCAAAATACGGTTTATTTTTTCACAGCACACACAAGTAGATAAAGACAGGAACAAGAGGCAAAATGTAGCATAGAAACATCCAGGTAGCAGTCCAAGTCCTTTTAGCATCTCAGAATCAAGCCGTTGCATCTCAGAGTCAAGCGTTGCATCACCGTTGCGGCTCAGAGTCAAGCTGTTGCATCACCGTTGCGGATCAGAGTCAAGCTATTTCATCACCGTTGCGGCTCAGAGTCAAGCCGTTGCGGATCAGAGTCAAGCTGTAGCATCACCGTTGCTGACTAGAGTCAAGCTATTGCCTCACCGTTGCGGCTCAGAGTCAAGCCGTTGCGGATCAGAGTCAAGCTGTAGCATCACCATTGCGGATTAGAGTCAAGCTATTGCCTCACCGTTGCGGCTCAGAGTCAAGCTGTTGCCTCACCGTTGCGGCTCAGAGTCAAGCCGTTGCGGATCAGAGTCAAGCCGTTGCAGCACCGTTGCGGCTCTGAGTCAAGCCGTTGCAGCACAGATTCCGTTTCATCGCCGTTGCAGCTCAGAGTCAAGCTGCTGCATCGCCGTTGCATCTCAGAGTCCAGCCGTTGATTCTCAGTCAAGCCGTTGAATCTCAGAGAAAAAACAATATAGTCACCGGTTTTCCTTTCTTCTTTCTTCTCCCTAACCCGGAGGGCAATCAACTAATGGCCACCACCGAGGTTCACCCACCAAACCCCCCCCATGCCTGTTGTTACTCTGTGTCACATGAATTTTCAGAGCTTATCTCCCCCCTACCTCCACGTACTACCCGCCCTTCATATTCACCCCATAAAGATAGAGATATCACAACATCCTTAAGGACACTCTTATTCAACATATCCCAATAGTGCCAGATACACATATGACCCCAATAGTGCAGTCCGTGATGCCCATTATACATATGCCACACACATGATGTCCATTATACATATGCCCCACAACATGATGCTCCATTATACATATGCCCCACAACGTGATTGCTCCATTATACATATGCCACACACACCGTGATGCCCATTATACATATGCCGCACACTGTGATGCCCATTATACATATACCACACACATGTTGCTCCAGTATACATATGCCCCACACCGTGATGCTCCATTATACATGTCACACACCCTGATGCCCGTTATACATATGCCACACACCGTGATGCTCCATTATACATATGCTACACAACGTGATGCTCCATTATACATATGCCCCACACCGTGATGCTCCATTATAGATATGCCACACACCCTGATGCCCATTATACATATGCTGGACACTGTGATGCCCATTATACATATGCCACACACATGATGCTCCATTATACATATGCCCCACAACTTGATGCTCCATTGTACATGTGAGGTTACGGGGGTCCCTAATCACTCAGACACCGAGCAGATCAAACCAAAATACGGTTTATTTTTTCACAGCACACACAAGTAGATAAAGACAGGAACAAGAGGCAAAATGTAGCATAGAAACATCCAGGTAGCAGTCCCAAGTCCTTTTAGCATCGCAGTTCCAAATCACAAAACTATCACTCTCCACACAGCAGTGATAGCAGAAACCTGTATAAGTCCACACAATAGCGTAGTACGATGCCCACCCCGGGCAAACGACGTGTTCCACAAGATCCAGTGGAGGGTATGACCCCTTAGCCAGGATTGCGACTAACATTAAGGGAGCCGGCGTGTGTACAAGTCATTTTAAAACCTTCTAAATTCCCATGGTGCCCATACCATCAGTGGGCTTGCACTGGGTCTGGATTGGTGGATTCAAGAGTCAGGTATATCCCCCCAGGTAATCTACAGCTGTCCATCTGCTACTGCCCCCCCCTGCTGGGTCCAGTTCCAAAGAGTCTACTAGAGTCAAGCCGTGTGTGTGTTGTGTTTTTGTGTGTTGTGTGTTTGTGTGTTTGTGTGTGTGTTGTGTGTTGTTTGTTTGTGTGTGTTTGTGTGTTTGTATGTTGTGTGTTTGTGTTTTTGTGTGTTGTGTGTTTGTGTTTTTGTGTGTTTTGTGTTGATGTTGTGTTTGTGTTGTGTGTTTGTGTTGTGTGTTTGTGTTGTGTGTTTGTGTTGTGTGTTTGTGTGTTTGTGTTGTGTGTGTGTGTTTGTGTGTTTATGTGTTTGTGGTGTGTGTGTGTTTGTGTGTTGCGTGTTTGTGTGTGTGTTGTGTGTTTGTGTGTGTTGTGTGTTTGTGTGTTTGTATTGTGTGTTTGTGTGTCTATTGTGTGTTTGTGTGTGTGTTGCGTGTTTGTGTGTTTGTGTTGTGTGTTTGTGTGTTTGTGTGTGTGTGTTGTGTGTGTGTGTTTCTGTGTTTGTGTGTGTGTCTTTGTGTGTTTGTGTTGTATGTTTGTGTGTGTGTTGTGTGTTTGTGTGTTTGTGTGTGTGTTTGTGTGTTTGTGTTTGTGTTGTGTGTTTGTGTGTGTGTTGTGTGTTTGTGTGTCTGTTGTGTGTTTGTGTGTTTGTGTGTGTGTTTGTGTGTTTGTGTTGTGTGTTTGTATTGTGTGTGTTTGTGTGTGTTTGTGTGTTTGTGTTGTGTGTTTGTGTGTTGTGTGTTTGTGTGTGTGTTTGTGTGTTTGTGTTTTTGTTTGTTTGTGTTGTGTGTTTGTGTTGTGTGTTTGTGTTGTGTGTTTGTGTTGTTTGTTTGTGTGTTGTGTGTTGTGTGTTTGTGAGTTTGTGTTGTGTGTTTGTGTGTTTGTGTGTTGTGTGTGTGTGTGTGTGTGTTTGTGTGTTTGTGTTGTGTGTTTGTGTGTGTGTTGTGTGTGTGTGTGTGTGTGTGTTTCTGTGTTTGTGTGTGTGTTTGTGTGTTTGTGTTGTGTGTTTGTGTGTCTGTTGTGTGTTTGTGTGTTTGTGTGTGTGTTTGTGTGTTTGTGTTGTGTGTTTGTGTGTTGTGTGTTTGTGTTGTGTGTTTGTGTTGTTTGTTTGTGTGTTGTGTGTTTGTGTGTTGTGTGTTTGTGTTGTGTGTTGTGTGTTGTGTGTTTGTGAGTTTGTGTTGTGTGTTTGTGTGTTTGTGTGTTGTGTGTGTGTGTGTGTTTGTGTGTTTGTGTGTTTGTGTGTTTGTGTGTGTTTGTGTGTTTGTGTTTGTGTGTTTGTGTGTTTGTGTTTGTGTGTTTGTGTTGTGTGTTTGTGTGTGTGTTTGTGTGTTTGTGTGTTTGTGTTGTGTGTTTGTGCTTGTGTGTTTGTGTTTGTGTTGTGTGTTTGTGTGTTTGTGTGTTTGTGTTGTGTGTTTGTGTGTGTGTTGTGTGTTTGTGTGTTTGTGTGTTGTGTGTTTGTGTGTTTGTGTGTTTGTGTGTTTGTGTTGTGTGTTTGTGTGTCTGTTGTGTGTTTGTGTGTGTGTTGTGTGTTTGTGTGTTTGTGTTGTGTGTTTGTGTGTTTGTGTGTGTGTATGTGTTTCTGTGTTTGTGTGTGTGTTTGTGTGTTTGTGTTGTGTGTTTGTGTGTTTGTGTGTGTTGTGTGTTTGTGATGTGTGTTTGTGTTGTGTGTTTGTTTGTGTGTTTGTGTTGTGTGTTTGTGTGTGTGTGTTGTGTGTGTTTTTTTTGTTTGTGTGTTTGTGTGCTTGTGTTGTGTGTTTGTGTGTGTGTGTGTGTGTGTGTGTGTGTGTGTGTGTTGTGTGTGTGTGTTTGTGTTGTGTGTTTGTGTGTGTGTGTTTGTGTGTTTGTGTGTTTGTGTTTGTGTGTGTGTTGTGTTTGTTTTTGTGTGTTTTGTGTTTGTGTTGTGTGTTTGTGTTGTGTGTTGTGTTTTTGTGTGTTTTGTGTTTGTGTTGTGTGTTTGTGTTGTGTGTTTGTTGTGTGTTGTGTGTTTGTGTTGTGTGTTTGTGTGTGTTGTGTGTTTGTGTTTGTGTGTTGTGTGTATGTGTTGTGTTCTGTGTGTTTGTGTTTGTGTTGTGTGTTTGTGTTGTGTGTTTGTGTTGTGTGTGTGTGTGTGTGTGTGTGTGTGTGTGTGTGTGTGTGTTTTTGTGTTTGTGGTGTGTGTGTGTGTGTTTGTGTTGTGTGTTTGTGTTGTGTGTTTGTGTTGTGTGTTTGTGTGTGTTGTGTGTTTGTGTGTTTGTGTTGTGTGTTTGTGTGTCTGTTGTGTGTTTGTGTGTGTGTTGCGTGTTTGTGTGTGTGTTTGTGTGTGTGTTTGTGTTGTGTGTCTGTGTGTTTGTGTGTGTGTTGTGTGTGTGTTTCTGTGTTTGTGTGTGTGTGTGTGTTTGTGTGTGTTGTGTATTTGTGTGTCTGTTGTGTGTTTGTGTGTGTGTTTGTGTTGTGAGTTTGTGTGTGTGTTGTGTGGTTGTGTGTGTTTGTGTGTTTGAGTGTCTGTTATGTTTTTGTGTGTTTGTGTGTTTGTGTTGTGTGTTTGTGTTTGTATGTGTGTTGTGTGTTTGTGAGTTTGTGAGTTTGTGTTGTTTGTTTGTGTGTTGTGTGTTGTGTGTTTTGTGTTGTGTGTGTTTTTGTGTTTGTGTGTTTGTGTTGTGTGTTTGTGTGTTTGTGTGTTTGTGTTGTGTGTTTGTGTGTGTGTTGTGTGTTTGTGAGTTTGTGTTGTGTGTTTGTGTGTTGTGTGTTGTGTGTTTTGTGTTGTGTGTGTTTGTGTGTTTGTGTTGTGTGTTTGTGTGTTTGTGTGTTTGTGTTGTGTGTTTGTGTGTGTGTTTGTGTGTTTGTGTTGTGTGTTTGTGTGTTGTGTGTTGTGTGTGTGTTTGTGTGTTTGTGTTGTGTGTTTGTGTTGTGTGTTTGTGTGAGTGTTGTGTGTTTGTGTGTTTGTGTTTTGTGTGTGTGTGTGTGTGTGTGTTTGTGTGTTTGTGTTTGTGTTGTGTGTTTGTGTGTGTTTGTGTGTTTGTGTTTGTGTTTGTATGTGTGTTTGTGTGTTTGTGTTTGTGTTTTTGTGTGTTTGTGACACTGGTCTCGCCATGCTGGGGTGTCCAGGAGCCCGTGATCAATCGCCTCTTCCTCTGCCACAATAAAGCACTCCTCCAGACACTCCAATTGTTCCCACACACTCAGCTGTGCACTGAAATTGAGGATCCATGCCCGATAATCGGTAAATGATTTTGTAGGATCCCCCTGATCTTGAAGGATCTGCTGGATGATTTTCCTGCGCGTGGAAGGATTGGATGGGTATACCTCGCAGCTGACAATCTGCTATCAGCTCCTCCATACTCATTTCTTCAAGGGAAGTTAGGGGCCCCCTAAAAACGACCCTTCTCTCATGGTACCAGATAAGTCTGTTGCAGTAGCCCCATTCTGGACCTTTCCTCTGGCTCTATCTGGGACATCAATTTAATATGGACTTATCCTTCAGCCTCAGAATAATGTCCTCTTTGTAGCATTTGGGTCACTGTAGCAATCACTTCCTCTGTAAATTCTACAAACTCTGGCTCCCCCAGCAGATTCCACGAGGTGGCCTCACCTTTACAGTGCAGGAATGCATCCCCTAGGTAACACAATTTATCCTGTGTGCTGGATACTCTCCACCCGCTGATCATCTGATGAGCTTCTTCCCAGTACTCCCAGATATACTGCATTTCCGTTTCCTTACATATGGTCTGATCCTCTGTTCTCTGTGCTTTCTGTGATCGATGGTTGGTGTCTGAATGATCCCACTGTCGCTGCCCCCAAATGGGAGGTTACGGGGGTCCTCAATCACTCAGACACTGAGCAGATCAAACCAAAATACGGTTTATTTTTTCACAGCACACACAAGTAGATAAAGACAGGAACAAGAGGCAAAATGTAGCATAGAAACATCCAGGTAGCATCACCGTTGCGGATCAGAGTCAAGCTATTTCATCACCGTTGCGGCTCAGAGTCAAGCCGTTGCGGATCAGAGTCAAGCTGTAGCATCACCGTTGCGGACTAGAGTCAAGCTATTGCCTCACCGTTGCGGCTCAGAGTCAAGCCGTTGCGGATCAGAGTCAAGCTGTAGCATCACCATTGCGGATTAGAGTCAAGCTATTGCCTCACCGTTGCGGCTCAGAGTCAAGCTGTTGCCTCACCGTTGCGGCTCAGAGTCAAGCCGTTGCGGATCAGAGTCAAGCCGTTGCAGCACCGTTGCGGCTCTGAGTCAAGCCGTTGCAGCACAGATTCCGTTTCATCGCCGTTGTAGCTCAGAGTCAAGCTGCTGCATCGCCGTTGCATCTCAGAGTCCAGCCGTTGATTCTCAGAGTCAAGCCGTTGAATCTCAGAGAAAAAACAATATAGTCACCGGTTTTCCTTTCATCTTCCTTCTCCCTAACCCGGAGGGCAATCAACTAATGGCCACCACCGAGGTTCACCCCCACACCCCCCCCATGCCTGTTGTTACTCTGTGTCACATGAATTTTCAGAGCTTATCTCCCCCCTACCTCCACGTACTACCCGCCCTTCATATTCACCCCATAAAGATAGAGATATCACAACATCCTTAAGGACACTCTTATTCAACATATCCCAATAGTGCCAGATATACATATGACCCCAATAGTGCAGTCCGTGATGCCCATTATACATATGCCACACACATGATGTCCATTATACATATGCCCCACAACATGATGCTCCATTATACATATGCCCCACAACGTGATTGCTCCATTATACATATGCCACACACACCGTGATGCCCATTATACATATGCCGCACACTGTGATGCCCATTATACATATACCACACACATGTTGCTCCAGTATACATATGCCCCACACCGTGATGCTCCATTATACATGTCACATACCCTGATGCCCATTATACATATGCCACACACCGTGATGCTCCATTATACATATGCTACACAACGTGATGCTCCATTATACATATGCCCCACACCGTGATGCTCCATTATAGATATGCCACACACCCTGATGCCCATTATACATATGCTGGACACTGTGATGCCCATTATACATATGCCACACACATGATGCTCCATTATACATATGCCCCACAACTTGATGCTCCATTGTACATGTGAGGTTACGGGGGTCCCTTATCACTCAGACACCGAGCAGATCAAACCAAAATACGGTTTATTTTTTCACAGCACACACAAGTAGATAAAGACAGGAACAAGAGGCAAAATGTAGCATAGAAACATCCAGGTAGCAGTCCCAAGTCCTTTTAGCATCGCAGTTCCAAATCACAAAACTATCACTCTCCACACAGCAGTGATAGCAGAAACCTGTATAAGTCCACACAATAGCGTAGTACGATGCCCACCCCGGGCAAACGACGTGTTCCACAAGATCCAGTGGAGGGTATGATACCTTAGCCAGGATTGCGACTAACATTAAGGGAGCCGACAACAGCTTAGAAATAACAGGTATCGGGGGCGTGGCTACGGATGCGTTGGTGTGAGGGAGGTTGATGCCGGCTCTCTCCTAGTCCTCCGTCTCTCTCCCGCCTCACACATGCATAGGTGATCCGGTCAAAGGGTTCCTATGACCGGCGACAGCAAGCAGACAAAAAGACCCTTTTACCTTCCCATGCCGCTGACTCTGTGATCCTGTGGTCTGGATCCTTTTCGCTCCCCTCCGTGATCTAGCCGGCTGCTGTGGTGTCGGAGCTGCTCGTGGCTGAGGGGACGCGCGGGCTCCCGCTTCTTCCGGTCTGACCTCACGCTGCACGGGTCACTGCCGGGGGAGAACTGCTCCTGGGAGACGCTGAGGCATACAGGCGCAGAGGCAGAGAGGAGTTCCCTGCGGTCACTCCTGCTTCCCCTCCGATTGCCTGTAAAATTGTCGCCGGAGATACCAGCCGTTTTCAGCGCAGAGAATCCCTGCGCTAATTTTCTGACCCCTGGCAGTGTTATCGCCGCAGGTGGAAGTATCTGCACAGGCTCCTGTTCACCCCGGGGCGCAAGATTGCCCGACTCCCCCCTGTCTCCAGCAGCAAACATCCTATTGTAGCTGTATACCCCACCTTGAAAGGAGAGGGAAAAGAAAGGAAGGAGAGAGGAAAAGTCTCTGGCGTTCTGCCACAGCAAGTGACATTATTACCACTACAGACCTGACCCCCCAGACCCAGCGCCCTTTGGGCAAAGGTACTATTTTTCCTTTTTTTTTTTTTTTTGCTTTTGTGCTGGACGGTGGATGAAGTTTTGGGACTTCCATTTGTATTAAGCCGGTATAGGCATACTGTTGCCCTCAGGGTCGCAAATACCCTATATTGTGTCTGAGGCCACTGCAAGGGCCCCGATCGACGTGGTCCTCTCCATCAAGAGCTATTCCTGCAGCTGTGTGGGCACCTGGTCTTTCGAACTTTCCATAATATACCGTGAGGAGGTACCTACAGCTGGGGGGTCATGGCATAAAGTGGGGAGAGGGGAAGGCAAATATAAAGGGGATAACAACAGCGGCGAGGAAGAGTTAAAATATCTACAAAAATGGGCAAAACAGGCCAGACTGCGGCTGCTGCCCGTCTGGAAAAGTATGCACGGTCCCAGACTCAGGCAGCAAACAGCTCCCAGATTAATACCCCACAGACTACCCCGTCGAAAGGGTCGACCGAGTCCCGGCCCACGGAGGTCTCATTACAGCAAGTTCTCGATGCAGTAAATTCCTGTGAATCTAATTTGATGATACAGATCAACAAAGTTCAAGCCGATATCTCCCTGCTACGGCAGGACGCACAAGTAATTAGGGAGAGAGTTACAGAAGTGGAGAACCGTGTTTCATCAATAGAGGACGCCATTGCTCCTCTTCAAAATCAAGTTAAATCTATGTCTGGTCAACTTTCAGACATGCGACTTAAAATGTCGGACTTTGAGGGGAGACTCAGACGTAACAATATAAGATTCATTGGCTTCGAAGAAAGGGTTGAAGGAAGCAATCCTGAAAAATTTCTCGAGATGTGGCTAGTGCAGGAATTCGGGAGAGAGGTATTCTCCGCGCAATTTGCAATCGAAAAAGCCCATCGGGTTCCGTCCCGTCCTGCCCCTCCAGGGGGACCACCGCGCACAATAATAGCTAAAGTTCTTAACTTTAGAGATCGGGACTGTATCCTGCGATCTGCCAGGAACAAGGCAGACTTTGGCTACATGGGCAAGAAAATTTCGGCCTTTCCGGACTTTCCCATTGATATCCAACGTGATCGTGCAAAATTCAGGGACATTAAAGCAAGACTCAGACAGCTCGACTTAAAGTATTCCATGCTTTACCCTTCAAAACTGAGGATTGAAGTCAATGGAACGACTAAATTTTTCTTTACTCCTGCCGATGCTGCGGGCTGGCTTGACGGTTCCTACCCTGGGGTGGGCCCGCTCGCCAACTAACAGAGTCATATGTCCATGTATTTTCTTCCTTTTTCTTCTTTTTTTTTTTCCCCATTTTTTCACGCTGCCCTATGGTGCAGCAGTCTGCTGGTTACATGATGTATTTTCGATATTTTTGATATTTTTGCTGATTTTTCCTGTGTGTGGGGGGGGGGGGAGGGGGGAACAGCGGGGAAGGTAATAAAAGAAAAACATCCTGTTTAAATGAGAGAGGGGAGAGTCGGTCACGCTATGGGTGGCCATTAATTGATTAGCCCTAGAGATATTAGTTTGGGGTAGACTATAGAAGAAGGGGGGGAGTAGGGATCCAGGTACGCCAGGGGTGTTAGGTTGTACAGGGTGGGGGTGGGGGGTTGGGGTTACTGTAATGTTTTTTCTTGTATGTGTTATGTGTTGTGTCTCAAGGCAGTCCATTTGGATGGAGGAAGGAGAGTCGGGAGGAAGCATGGGAGGAGAGTTTATTTGGTTAACTCATGGGAAATATGGTTAAGGTACCGCGGGGATGACTAAATTTCTAACATGGAATGTAAGAGGTCTTAATAACAAAGTGAAACGCTCACTGGTTTTAAATTATTGTAAATCCCTGGACGCCGATATCATCTGCCTCCAAGAGACTTACTTGTGTGGGGATAAATTGCTCTCACTAAAACGCCCGTGGGTGGGTTCAGTCTTTCATGCCCCCTGCTCAACAGCGTCCAGAGGGGTCTCTATCTTAGTTAAGAAATCAGTAATCTTTGAAACTCGTACAGCTAAGATTGACCCAGGGGGTAGATATATCTTCCTAGACGCAAGTATCAACCATGTGGACGTGAGCCTGATGGTGGTATACATTCCCCCCCCCCTTCTCGTACGACGTTATGAGGGCTGCAGTGGAGTTTGCCACTTCTTTTCCCACTAACCATCTGATCTGTCTGGGAGACTTTAATAACATAGTGTCCCCCCTGATGGATAGATGGGGAAAATCTAATAGAGTTGTTAGTAAAGGGGGGAGCAGGTTCGCAGAATTTATAGAGGGGATAGGGTGGAGGGATCCATGGAGACTGCGGCACCCGGTAACCCGTCAATTCTCGTGCTACTCTGCCACCCATGGGGTATTCTCTAGGATCGATCTAATTTTTGTTTCGGACACCTTACTAAATAGGATTACGCAAATTGAATACAAGGCCCGCGGGATCTCGGACCATTCCCCTCTGGTCATGCGGCTCGAGCTGGCGGAGCCAGTGGGGTACAGGTATTGGAAGCTCCAGCCCTACTGGCTCGGTCAGTTCGATCAGGCAGAGATTGAGGAGGAAATTCGATCTTTTTTTCAGCTTAATGATGGCTCATCATCCAGCATTAAT
Organism: Crinia signifera; assembly: GCF_055691185.1. Classification (NCBI taxonomy): domain Eukaryota; kingdom Metazoa; phylum Chordata; class Amphibia; order Anura; family Myobatrachidae; genus Crinia; species Crinia signifera. Next base: position 69,484,659 of record NC_139228.1, read on the forward strand.
ATTTGGGACGCCTTCAAGGCTTACCTGAGGGGGGTGTTCATTAAAAAAATTTCATTTCTGAAGGGACTCCACCGTAAAAAGGCAGGCGATCTGGAGGCAAGAACACTGGAATTAGAAAGTGTCTATCAGGCTAGCAATTTGGACTCTGACAGGGTGGAATGGCAAGGGGTACAGAGAGAGTGGCTAGAATATCTACAGGAAGTTAACTATCGTAGGCTCAAAGTGGGCTCCCACCAATGGTATACTGGCTCTGATAAGGCGGGCAAATTCATGGCCTTTCTGCTCAGGATGGATAAGCCCTCTAATATTATAGCTAGTATCAGAACTGAACAAGGCCTAATTTTGTCATCAACCCCAGATATAGTGGAAGAATTTGTTAGTCACTTTGGAAAAGTCTATCAATCAGTCCAGAAATCCAGCGAGGAGGACTTGAGTCAATTCTTCATGGGCTTACAACTCCCTGTACTGTCTCAGGACGCCCAGAGCCTTTTAGATGCCCCAATTACCAGTGAAGAAGTAGAGGGTGTAATTAACTCTCTTCCCTTGGGTAAGGCCCCAGGATTGGACGGCCTGCCAGGGGAAATGTTTCAAAAATTTGACAAAGCCCTGATTCCCCGCATGGCAGCCCTATGTAATGCTGTGATGATGGAGGAGGATCTTCCCCCCTCTATGGCGGAGTCATCTATAGTGTTTATTTTAAAGAAGGGTAAAGACCCCATGAGCGTGGACTCATACAGGCCCATCTCGCTCATGCCTACTGACGCGAAGATAATCGCCAAAGTCTTGGCTAATCGCTTAGGTACTGTGATCCAGGATATAATACACCCTGACCAATCTGGATTCATGAGAGGAAAATCCACTACGATTAATGTTAGGAGGGTCTTCTCCTACATTCAACATATGAAGACTAAGGGGTTGAACGCCGCGGTGGCCTCATTCGACGCGAACAAGGCGTTCGACTCCGTCGAGTGGGGCTACCTATGGGGCGCCCTGAAGGCTTTTGGGTTTGGGCCCGGCTTTGTCAGATGGTTGAGACTCATGTATAAGAATCCTAGGGCCAGAGTCTCAATAAACGGGTTTACATCCCAGTCATTTCCCTTGTTTAGAGGGACTCGGCAGGGCTGTCCCCTTTCCCCCTTGATTTTCGCTGTAGCAATAGAACCCCTGGCCTGCTTGCTAAGAACCAAGCTACACTGTGAGGATGTGGGAAGAGACCTGAAATACAATCTAGTTTCTCTCTACGCTGACGATTTATTGGTTGGCACGGCTGACCCAAATAGAGATCTCCCAATTTTGATTGAACAACTTGGTCATTTCGGTGAACTCTCGGGGCTCACCGTTAACTGGAGTAAATCACACTTGATGGTGGTGGGAGAGGATGCTCTGGGTGGCGGCGAGCTCGGTGTACCATTGGTAAAGACCACAGGTTTTAAATATTTGGGGGTTAGAGTGTCGGTAGAAACACAGGACTACCTAAAAGATAATATAACTCCAGTGATACAGGAGGCAAGGGCTAAGTTTAAGTGCTGGGCCAAGCTTCCTTTAACGGTGCAGGGTAGGGTGAACTTAATTAAAATGGTAATCCTGCCCAAAATATTGTATTTGTTTCAACATTCCCCAATATACATTAAGGACGAATACTTCAGAAGTCTGGATAGTGTGGTGTCCTCATTTATTTGGGGTGGTAGGCGCCCGAGAGTTAAACTTGCCACTCTATGCAGAGATCGGGATAATGGGGGTATGGCTCTCCCAAGCTTCAGGAGATACTATTTCGCCGCCCAGCTACTCCATCTGAGGACGTGGGTGAAATCGGACGAGCAGCCTTGCGAATTGATTAGGCTCATAAGGTGTATAGATCCAAACGCTACCCCGATGCAGATCCTTCTAGCAGGGTCATTAAATAGATCCTATCCCCCTATAGTCTCTCAAGCAGTGAGAATTTGGAAAAGGGTATGCGAAGTGGAGAACTACGTGGGTCAGGATCCAGAATCATCGTTCCTTCTTCTTCCCATAGCTTCGGAGATCACTAGACAGCAAGGGGGGAGGCTATGGTCGCAATATGGTATTAGCTCATTGGATAAAGTATTTCAGGGTAGTAATTTCAAATCCTTTGCCCAGCTCCAGGCAGAGTATGCCCTACCAAAGTCAATGTTTTTTAGATTTTTACAGCTGAGGAGTGCGATCTCCAAATATGGTGGGGACAGGGAACAATGGTTAACAGAGACCCCTATCAAGGTCTTCTTGAAAAAACTTACTTTACGTAAAGGTGTCTCAAAATTATATAAATACTTAACGGTTATTGCCCCCGACGAAGGGCTAATTCAGCTCATGCACAAATGGGCGGTAGATATTCCCGAGATTAAAGAGAGTAACTGGCAGGCGGCCCTAGCAGTCCAAAAAAAGGCAACAAACTCCATACGCGTACAACAAGTTCAGTTCAATATTTTACATCGAACTTATTTGACTCCAGCTCGATTAAGAAAGATGAATGGATCTGGGGCTGATACTTGTCCAAAATGTGGCGAAAATGGGGCAACATTTTGGCATTTAATTAGGACGTGTGGCAAAGTAGACCAATTTTGGAAAAGGGTCTGCCAGGTACTCTCCGGGCTGGGAGTGGCACAGGCCAATCTTACTGACATTAACCTGCTCATGGGGTTATGGGAGGAGGGCGTAATGACTAGCGACTTGAGTCTTCTTCTCCTGCATCTTACTGCAATCGCAAAAGTAGTTATAGCCCGCTATTGGATGTCAAAAAATGGGCCGCCTTTTAACGAATGGCTCAACTTGGTGAATGCGACATTCGAACATGAGAAATTCCATTATGCCTCTACAGGGCGTAGTACAAAATTCTTCTCTATCTGGCAACCCTGGCATAGCTCTGTTTTTTACCAATTCACAGGATAGATTCACGCAAACCTATTTTAGCAAGTTTTTTTTATAGCTTAATTTCTCTATTTTTGGCCTCACATGTGAAGGGTTTACCGTTCTTCTTCATATAGTAGCACTTGTTAATATATTAGGTTTTGAATATTTAGTCTGGATTCATGTAAATTAAATACATGTGCACATATTGTGCCCCAATTGGGCTCCAAACGGGTCTTAGACCCTGGTCACGTAGTACCTTAAGTAACAACACAACTTCTTCTTCTTCTTTTTTGTTTTGTTTTGTATACCCTGGCGGAGTAAGGGGATATATAAAGTTGTGTCGGAATTCCAGGCATATTAGCACATTGCACTCTTTGCACTTACGCACTTTTCTTGACTCTACTCGTAATTGTGGTTTATAAAAATTCCTTAGAAGTCACGTGTACACGTCGTTAGCCCCTCTTTTTTCACCTAGTTACTTTTTATTACTATAACTTTCCGGTTTCTTTAAATACATGCGCACTACTTTGTCTATAGCCAGAACTACTAACCTCTGTCTTAGTAAGCCTCATAGCCTCCCTCGAGTAACTCTTCAACATCATATCTTCTAGGGTTCAGTATCCAAAAATTGCAATAGTCGTTCGACACCAGGTGTCATTTTCAGTTTTTGTACATGTCCTCCTGTATCTGCTGTCATTGTTTAAATTTTTTCTTTTTCTTTTTGTAACTATTATCCCAGATTTTTTCACCTCCGTATAATGTCTGCCTTGTATTGTATTTTGTACTGTCTTGTCTATTTTTTTATATTTTTATGTTTTTTGTAAAATGAAAAATAAAGACTCAATTTAAAAAACATTAAGGGAGCCGGCGTGTGTACAAGTCATTTTAAAACCTTCTAAATTCCCATGGTGCCCATACCATCAGTGGGCTTGCACTGGGTCTGGATTGGTGGATTCAAGAGTCAGGTATATCCCCCCAGCTAATCTAAAGCTGTCCATCTGCTACTTCCCCCCCCCCTGCTGGGTCCGGTTCCAAAGAGTCTACTAGAGTCAAGCCGTGTGTGTTTGTGTTGTGTGTTTGTGTGTTTGTGTGTGTGTTTGTGTGTTTGTGTTGTGTGTTTGTGCTTGTGTGTTTGTGTTTGTGTTGTGTGTTTGTGTGTTTGTGTGTTTGTGTGTGTGTTTGTGTGTTTGTGTTGTGTGTTTGTGTGTTGTGTGTGTTTGTGTGTTGTGTGTTTGTGTGTTTGTGTGTTTGTGTGTTTGTGTGTTTGTGTTGTGTGTTTGTGTGTCTGTTGTGTGTTTGTGTGTGTGTTGCGTGTTTGTGTGTTTGTGTTGTGTGTTTGTGTGTTTGTGTGTGTGTTGTGTGTGTGTGTTTCTGTGTTTGTGTGTGTGTTTGTGTGTTTGTGTTGTGTGTTTGTGTGTTTGTGTGTGTTGTGTGTTTGTGTGTTTGTGTGTGTGTTGTGTGTTTGTGTGTGTTGCGTGTTTTTGTGTTTGTGTGTGTTGCGTGTTTGTGGTGTGTGTTTGTGTGTTTGTGTGTTTGTGTTGTGTGTTTGTGTGTTTGTGTGTGTGTGTTTGTGTGTGTTGTGTGTTTGTGTGTTTGTGTGTGTGTTGTGTGTTTGTGTGTGTTGTGTGTGTTGTGTGTTTGTGTGTTTGTGTTTGTGTGTGTTGTGTGTTTGTGTTTGTGTTTTTGTGTGTTGTGTGTTTGTGTTTTTGTGTGTTGTGTGTTTGTGATGTGTGTTTGTGTTGTGTGTTTGTTTGTGTGTTTGTGTGTGTGTTGCGTATTGTGTGTTTGTGTGTTTGTGTTGTGTGTTTGTGTGTGTGTGTGTTGTGTGTGTTTTTTTTGTTTGTGTGTTTGTGTGCTTGTGTTGTGTGTTTGTGTGTGTGTTTGTGTGTGTGTGTGTGTGTGTGTGTGTGTTTGTGTTGTGTGTTTGTGTGTGTGTTGTGTGTTTGTGTGTGTGTTGTGTGTTTGTGTGTTTGTGTGTGTGTTATGTGTTTGTGTGTGTGTTTGTGTGTTTGTTTGTGTGTTTGTGTTTGTGTGTGTGTTGTGTGTTTGTGTTTTTTTGTGTTTTGTGTTTGTGTTGTGTGTTTGTGTTGTGTGTTGTGTTTTTGTGTGTTTTGTGTTTGTGTTGTGTGTTGTGTTTTTGTGTGTTTTGTGTTTGTGTTGTGTGTTTGTGTTGTGTGTTTGTTGTGTGTTGTGTGTTTGTGTTGTGTGTTTGTGTGTGTTGTGTGTTTGTGTTTGTGTGTTGTGTGTATGTGTTGTGTTCTGTGTGTTGTGTGTTTGTGTTGTGTGTTTGTGTTGTGTGTTTGTGTTGTGTGTTTGTGTTGTGTGTGTGTGTGTGTGTGTGTGTGTGTGTGTTTTTGTGTTTGTGGTGTGTGTGTGTGTGTGTTTGTGTGTATTTGTGTTGTGTGTTTGTGTTGTGTGTTTGTGTTGTGTGTTTGTGTGTTTGTGTGTTTGTGTGTTTGTGTGTTTGTGTTGTGTGTTTGTGTGTCTGTTGTGTGTTTGTGTGTGTGTGTTGCGTGTTTGTATGTGTGTTTGTGTGTGTGTTTGTGTTGTGTGTTTGTGTGTTTGTGTGTGTGTTGTGTGTGTGTTTCTGTGCTTGTGTGTGTGTGTTTGTGTGTGTTGTGTAGTTGTGTGTCTGTTGTGTGTTTGTGTGTGTGTTTGTGTTGTGAGTTTGTGTGTGTGTTGTGTGTTTGTTTGTGTGTGTGTGTGTTTGTGTGTTTGAGTGTCTGTTATGTGTTTGTGTGTTTGTGTTGTGTGTTTGTGTTTGTGTGTGTGTTAAGTGTTTGTGTGTTTGTGTTGTGTGTTTGTATGTGTGTTTGTGTTGTGTGTTTGTGTTGTGTGTTTGTGTTGTGTGTTTGTGTTGTGTGTGTGTGTGTGTGTGTGTTTTTGTGTTTGTGGTGTGTGTGTGTGTGTGTGTTTGTGTGTATTTGTGTTGTGTGTTTGTGTTGTGTGTTTGTGTTGTGTGTTTGTGTGTGTTGTGTGTTTGTGTGTTTGTGTTGTGTGTTTGTGTGTCTGTTGTGTGTTTGTGTGTGTTGCGTGTTTGTATGTGTGTTTGTGTGTGTGTTTGTGTTGTGTGTTTGTGTGTTTGTGTGTGTGTTGTGTGTGTGTTTCTGTGCTTGTGTGTGTGTGTGTTTGTGTGTGTTGTGTAGTTGTGTGTCTGTTGTGTGTTTGTGTGTGTGTTTGTGTTGTGAGTTTGTGTGTGTGTTGTGTGTTTGTTTGTGTGTGTGTGTGTTTGTGTGTTTGAGTGTCTGTTATGTGTTTGTGTGTTTGTGTTGTGTGTTTGTGTTTGTGTGTGTGTTAAGTGTTTGTGTGTTTGTGTTGTGTGTTTGTATGTGTGTTGTGTGTTTGTGAGTTTGTGAGTTTGTGTTGTTTGTTTGTGTGTTGTGTGTTGTGTGTTTTGGGTTGTGTGTGTTTTTGTGTTTGTGTGTTTGTGTTGTGTGTTTGTGTTGTGTGTTTGTGCTGTGTGTTTGTGTTTGTGTGTTTGTGTTGTGTGTTTGTGTGTGTGTTGTGTGTTTGTGAGTTTGTGTTGTGTGTTTGTGTATTGTGTGTTGTGTGTTTTGTGTTGTGTGTGTTTGTGTGTTTGTGTTGTGTGTTTGTGTGTTTGTGTGTTTGTGTTGTGTGTTTGTGTGTGTGTTTGTGT
>NC_139228.1:69496163-69498663 GCF_055691185.1 Crinia signifera
CCATGCCCGATAATCGGTAAATGCTTTTGTAGGATCCCCCTGATCTTGAAGGATCTGCTGGATGATTTTCCTGCGCGTGGAAGGATTGGATGGGTATACCTCGCAGCTGACATTCTGCTATCAGCTCCTCCATACTCATTTCTTCAAGGGCAGTTAGGGGCCCCCTAAAAACGACCCTTCTCTCATGGTACCAGATAAGTCTGTGGCGGACCCCTCGGTTGTCTGCCCAGATTGCAGTAGCCCCATTCTGGACCTTTCCTCTGGCTCTATCTGGGACATCAATTTAATATGGACTTGTCCTTCAGCCTCAGAATAATGTCCTCTTTGTAGCATTTGGGTCACTGTAGCAATCACTTCCTCTGTAAATTCTACAAACTCTGGCTCCCCCAGCAGATTCCACGAGGTGGCCTCACCTTTACAGTGCAGGAATGCATCCCCTAGGTAACACAATTTATCCCGTGTGCTGGATACTCTCCACCCGCTGATCATCTGCTGAGCTTCTTCCCAGTACTCCCAGATATATTGCATTTCCGTTTCCTTACATATGGTCTGATCCTCTGTTCTCCTTGCTTTCTGTGATCGATGGTTGGTGTCTGAATGATCCCACTGTCGCTGCCCCCAAATGGGAGGTTACGGGGGTCCTCAATCACTCAGACACTGAGCAGATCAAACCAAAATACGGTTGATTTTTTCACAGCACACACAAGTAGATAAAGACAGGAACAAGAGGCAAAATGTAGCATAGAAACATCCAGGTAGCAGTCCAAGTCCTTTTAGCATCTTAGAATCAAGCCGTTGCATCTCAGAGTCAAGCCGTTGCATCACCGTTGCGGCTCAGAGTCAAGCTATTGCTTCACCGTTGCGCCTCTGAGTCAAGCTGTTGCATCACCGTTGCGGAACGAAGTCAAGCTATTTCATCACCGTTGCGGCTCAGAGTCAAGCCGTTGCGGATAAGAGTCAAGCTGTATCATCACCGTTGCGGATTAGAGTCAAGCTATTGCCTCACCGTTGCGGCTGAGTCAAGCCGTTGCGGATCAGAGTCACGCTGTAGCATCACCGTTGCGGATTAGAGTCAAGCTATTTCCTCACCGTTGTGGCTCAGAGTCAAGCCGTTGCGGATCAGAGTCAAGCTGTAGCATCACCGTTGCGGATTAGAGTCAAGCCGTTGCGGCTCAGAGTCAAGCCGTTGCGGATCAGAGTCAAGCCGTTGCAGCACTGTTGCGGCTCTGAGTCAAGCCGTTGCAGCACAGATTCCGTTTCATCGCCGTTGCAGCTCAGAGTCAAGCTGCTGCATCGCCGTTGCATCTCAGAGTCCAGCCCTTGATTCTCAGAGTCAAGCCGTTGAATCTCAGAGAAAAAACAATATAGTCACCGGTTTTCCTTTCATCTTCCTTCTCCCTAACCCGGAGGGCAATCAACTAATGGCCACCACCGAGGTTCACCCCCACACCCCCCCATGCCTGTTGTTACTCTGTGTCACATGAATTTTCAGAGCTTATCTCCCCCTACCTCCACGTACTACACGCCCTTCATATTCACCCCATAAAGATAGAGATATCACAACATCCTTAAGGACACTCTTATTCAACATATCCCAATAGTGCCAGATACACATATGACCCCAATAGTGCAGTCCGTGATGCCCATTATACATATGCCACACACATGATGTCCATTATACATATGCCCCACAACATGATGCTCCATTATACATATGCCCCACAACGTGATTGCTCCATTATACATATGCCACACACACCGTGATGCCCATTATACATATGCCGCACACTGTGATGCCCATTATACATATACCACACACATGTTGCTCCAGTATACATATGCCCCACACCGTGATGCTCCATTATACATGTCACACACCCTGATGCCCATTATACATATGCCACACACCGTGATGCTCCATTATACATATGCTACACAACGTGATGCTCCATTATACATATGCCCCACACCGTGATGCTCCATTATAGATATGCCACACACCCTGATGCCCATTATACATATGCTGGACACTGTGATGCCCATTATACATATGCCACACACATGATGCTCCATTATACATATGCCCCACAACTTGATGCTCCATTGTACATGTGAGGTTACGGGGGTCCGTTATCACTCAGACACCGAGCAGATCAAACCAAAATACGGTTTATTTTTTCACAGCACACACAAGTAGATAAAGACAGGAACAAGAGGCAAAATGTAGCATAGAAACATCCAGGTAGCAGTCCCAAGTCCTTTTAGCATCGCAGTTCCAAATCACAAAACTATCACTCTCCACACAGCAGTGATAGCAGAAACCTGTATAAGTCCACACAATAGCGTAGTACGATGCCCACCCCAGGCAAACGACGTGTTCCACAAGATCCAGTGGAGGGTATGACCCCTTAGCCAGGATTGCGACTAACATTAAGGGAGCCGGCGTGTGTACAAGTCATTTTAAAACCTTCTAAATTCCCATGGTGCCCATACCATCAGT
>NC_139228.1:69503663-69506163 GCF_055691185.1 Crinia signifera
ACACACTCAGCTGTGCACTGAAATTGAGGATCCATGCCCGATAATCGGTAAATGCTTTTGTAGGATCCCCCTGATCTTGAAGGATCTGCTGGATGATTTTCCTGCGCGTGGAAGGATTGGATGGGTATACCTCGCAGCTGACATTCTGCTATCAGCTCCTCCATACTCATTTCTTCAAGGGAAGTTAGGGGCCCCCTAAAAACGACCCTTCTCTCATGGTACCAGATAAGTCTTTTGCAGTAGCCCCATTCTGGACCTTTCCTCTGGCTCTATCTGGGACATCAATTTAATATGGACTTGTCCTTCAGCCTCAGAATAATGTCCTCTTTGTAGCATTTGGGTCACTGTAGCAATCACTTCCTCTGTAAATTCTACAAACTCTGGCTCCTCCAGCAGATTCCACGAGGTGGCCTCACCTTTACAGTGCAGGAATGCATCCCCTAGGAAACACAATTTATCCTGTGTGCTGGATACTCTCCACCCGCTGATCATCTGCTGAGCTTCTTCCCAGTACTCCCAGATATACTGCATTTCCGTTTCCTTACATATGGTCCTATCCTCTGTTCTCTGTGCTTTCTGTGATCGTTGGTTGGTGTCTGAATGATCCCACTGTCGCTGCCCCCAAATGGGAGGTTACGGGGGTCCTCAATCACTCAGACACTGAGCAGATCAAACCAAAATACGGTTGATTTTTTCACAGCACACACAAGTAGATAAAGACAGGAACAAGAGGCAAAATGTAGCATAGAAACATCCAGGTAGCAGTCCAAGTCCTTTTAGCATCTCAGAATCAAGCCGTTGCATCTCAGAGTCAAGCCGTTGCATCACCGTTGCGGCTCAGAGTCAAGCTGTTGCATCACCGTTGCGGATCAGAGTCAAGCTATTTCATCACCGTTGCGGCTCAGAGTCAAGCCGTTGCGGATCAGAGTCAAGCTGTAGCATCACCGTTGCGGATTAGAGTCAAGCTATTGCCTCACCGTTGCGGCTCAGAGTCAAGCTGTTGCCTCACCGTTGCGGCTCAGAGTCAAGCCGTTGCGGATCAGAGTCAAGCCATTGCAGCACCGTTGCGGCTCTGAGTCAAGCCGTTGCAGCACAGATTCCGTTTCATCGCCGTTGCATCTCAGAGTCCAGCCGTTGATTCTCAGAGTCAAGCCGTTGAATCTCAGAGAAAAAACAATATAGTCACCGGTTTTCCTTTCATCTTCCTTCTCCCTAACCCGGAGGGCAATCAACTAATGGCCACCACCGAGGTTCACCCCCACACCCCCCCCATGCCTGTTGTTACTCTGTGTCACATGAATTTTCAGAGCTTATCTCCCCCCTACCTCCACGTACTACCCGCCCTTCATATTCACCCCATAAAGATAGAGATATCACAACATCCTTAAGGACACTCTTATTCAACATATCCCAATGGTGCCAGATACACATATGACCCCAATAGTGCAGTCCGTGATGCCCATTATACATATGCCACACACATGATGTCCATTATACATATGCCCCACAACATGATGCTCCATTATACATATGCCCCACAACGTGATTGCTCCATTATACATATGCCACACACACCGTGATGCCCATTATACATATGCCGCACACTGTGATGCCCATTATACATATACCACACACATGTTGCTCCAGTATACATATGCCCCACACCGTGATGCTCCATTATACATGTCACACACCCTGATGCCCATTATACATATGCCACACACCGTGATGCTCCATTATACATATGCTACACAACGTGATGCTCCATTATACATATGCCCCACACCGTGATGCTCCATTATAGATATGCCACACACCCTGATGCCCATTATACATATGCTGGACACTGTGATGCCCATTATACATATGCCACACACATGATGCTCCATTATACATATGCCCCACAACTTGATGCTCCATTGTACATGTGAGGTTACGGGGGTCCCTAATCACTCAGACACCGAGCAGATCAAACCAAAATACGGTTTATTTTTTCACAGCACACACAAGTAGATAAAGACAGGAACAAGAGGCAAAATGTAGCATAGAAACATCCAGGTAGCAGTCCCAAGTCCTTTTAGCATCGCAGTTCCAAATCACAAAACTATCACTCTCCACACAGCAGTGATAGCAGAAACCTGTATAAGTCCTAACAATAGCGTAGTACGATGCCCACCCCGGGCAAACGACGTGTTCCACAAGATCCAGTGGAGGGTATGACCCCTTAGCCAGGATTGCGACTAACATTAAGGGAGCCGGCGTGTGTACAAGTCATTTTAAAACCTTCTAAATTCCCATGGTGCCCATACCATCAGTGGGCTTGCACTGGGTCTGGATTGGTGGATTCAAGAGTCAGGTATATCCCCCCAGGTAATCTACAGCTGTCCATCTGCTACTGCCCCCCCCTGCTGGGTCCAGTTCCAAAGAGTCTACTAGAGTCAAGCCGTGTGTGTGTTGTGTTTTTGTGTGTTGTGTGTTTGTGTGTTTGTGTGTGTGTTGT
>NC_139228.1:69508663-69511163 GCF_055691185.1 Crinia signifera
TGTTGTGTGTTTGTGAGTTTGTGTTGTGTGTTTGTGTGTTGTGTGTTGTGTGTTTTGTGTTGTGTGTGTTTGTGTGTTTGTGTTGTGTGTTTGTGTGTTTGTGTGTTTGTGTTGTGTGTTTGTGTGTGTGTTTGTGTGTTTGTGTTGTGTGTTTGTGTGTTGTGTGTTGTGTGTGTGTTTGTGTGTTTGTGTTGTGTGTTTGTGTTGTGTGTTTGTGTGAGTGTTGTGTGTTTGTGTGTTTGTGTTTTTGTGTGTGTGTGTGTGTGTGTGTGTGTTTGTGTGTTTGTGTTTGTGTTGTGTGTTTGTGTGTGTTTGTGTGTTTGTGTTTGTGTTTGTATGTGTGTTTGTGTGTTTGTGTTTGTGTTTTTGTGTGTTTGTGACACTGGTCTCGCCATGCTGGGGTGTCCAGGAGCCCGTGATCAATCGCCTCTTCCTCTGCCACAATAAAGCACTCCTCCAGACACTCCAATTGTTCCCACACACTCAGCTGTGCACTGAAATTGAGGATCCATGCCCGATAATCGGTAAATGCTTTTGTAGGATCCCCCTGATCTTGAAGGATCTGCTGGATGATTTTCCTGCGCGTGGAAGGATTGGATGGGTATACCTCGCAGCTGACAATCTGCTATCAGCTCCTCCATACTCATTTCTTCAAGGGAAGTTAGGGGCCCCCTAAAAACGACCCTTCTCTCATGGTACCAGATAAGTCTGTTGCAGTAGCCCCATTCTGGACCTTTCCTCTGGCTCTATCTGGGACATCAATTTAATATGGACTTGTCCTTCAGCCTCAGAATAATGTCCTCTTTGTAGCATTTGGGTCACTGTAGCAATCACTTCCTCTGTAAATTCTACAAACTCTGGCTCCCCCAGCAGATTCCACGAGGTGGCCTCACCTTTACAGTGCAGGAATGCATCCCCTAGGTAACACAATTTATCCTGTGTGCTGGATACTCTCCACCCGCTGATCATCTGATGAGCTTCTTCCCAGTACTCCCAGATATACTGCATTTCCGTTTCCTTACATATGGTCTGATCCTCTGTTCTCTGTGCTTTCTGTGATCGATGGTTGGTGTCTGAATGATCCCACTGTCGCTGCCCCCAAATGGGAGGTTACAGGGGTCCTCAATCACTCAGACACTGAGCAGATCAAACCAAAATACGGTTTATTTTTTCACAGCACACACAAGTAGATAAAGACAGGAACAAGAGGCAAAATGTAGCATAGAAACATCCAGGTAGCATCACCGTTGCGGATCAGAGTCAAGCTATTTCATCACCGTTGCGGCTCAGAGTCAAGCCGTTGCGGATCAGAGTCAAGCTGTAGCATCACCGTTGCGGACTAGAGTCAAGCTATTGCCTCACCGTTGCGGCTCAGAGTCAAGCCGTTGCGGATCAGAGTCAAGCTGTAGCATCACCATTGCGGATTAGAGTCAAGCTATTGCCTCACCGTTGCGGCTCAGAGTCAAGCTGTTGCCTCACCGTTGCGGCTCAGAGTCAAGCCGTTGCGGATCAGAGTCAAGCCGTTGCAGCACCGTTGCGGCTCTGAGTCAAGCCGTTGCAGCACAGATTCCGTTTCATCGCCGTTGCAGCTCAGAGTCAAGCTGCTGCATCGCCGTTGCATCTCAGAGTCCAGCCGTTGATTCTCAGAGTCAAGCCGTTGAATCTCAGAGAAAAAACAATATAGTCACCGGTTTTCCTTTCATCTTCCTTCTCCCTAACCCCGAGGGCAATCAACTAATGGCCACCACCGAGGTTCACCCCCACACCCCCCCCATGCCTGTTGTTACTCTGTGTCACATGAATTTTCAGAGCTTATCTCCCCCCTACCTCCACGTACTACCCGCCCTTCATATTCACCCCATAAAGATAGAGATATCACAACATCCTTAAGGACACTCTTATTCAACATATCCCAATAGAGCCAGATATACATATGACCCCAATAGTGCAGTCCGTGATGCCCATTATACATATGCCACACACATGATGTCCATTATACATATGCCCCACAACATGATGCTCCATTATACATATGCCCCACAACGTGATTGCTCCATTATACATATGCCACACACACCGTGATGCCCATTATACATATGCCGCACACTGTGATGCCCATTATACATATACCACACACATGTTGCTCCAGTATACATATGCCCCACACCGTGATGCTCCATTATACATGTCACATACCCTGATGCCCATTATACATATGCCACACACCGTGATGCTCCATTATACATATGCTACACAACGTGATGCTCCATTATACATATGCCCCACACCGTGATGCTCCATTATAGATATGCCACACACCCTGATGCCCATTATACATATGCTGGACACTGTGATGCCCATTATACATATGCCACACACATGATGCTCCATTATACATATGCCCCACAACTTGATGCTCCATTGTACATGTGAGGTTACGGGGGTCCCTTATCACTCAGACACCGAGCAGATCAAACCAAAATACGGTTTATTTTTTCAC
>NC_139228.1:69516163-69541163 GCF_055691185.1 Crinia signifera
AGTCTGTTGCAGTAGCCCCATTCTGGACCTTTCCTCTGGCTCTATCTGGGACATCAATTTAATATGGACTTGTCCTTCAGCCTCAGAATAATGTCCTCTTTGTAGCATTTGGGTCACTGTAGCAATCACTTCCTCTGTAAATTCTACAAACTCTGGCTCCCCCAGCAGATTCCACGAGGTGGCCTCACCTTTACAGTGCAGGAATGCATCCCCTAGGTAACACAATTTATCCTGTGTGCTGGATACTCTCCACCCGCTGATCATCTGATGAGCTTCTTCCCAGTACTCCCAGATATACTGCATTTCCGTTTCCTTACATATGGTCTGATCCTCTGTTCTCTGTGCTTTCTGTGATCGATGGTTGGTGTCTAAATGATCCCACTGTCGCTGCCCCCAAATGGGAGGTTACGGGGGTCCTCAATCACTCAGACACTGAGCAGATCAAACCAAAATACGGTTTATTTTTTCACAGCACACACAAGTAGATAAAGACAGGAACAAGAGGCAAAATGTAGCATAGAAACATCCAGGTAGCAGTCCAAGTCCTTTTAGCATCTCAGAATCAAGCCGTTGCATCTCAGAGTCAAGCGTTGCATCACCGTTGCGGCTCAGAGTCAAGCTGTTGCATCACCGTTGCGGATCAGAGTCAAGCTATTTCATCACCGTTGCGGCTCAGAGTCAAGCCGTTGCGGATCAGAGTCAAGCTGTAGCATCACCGTTGCTGACTAGAGTCAAGCTATTGCCTCACCGTTGCGGCTCAGAGTCAAGCCGTTGCGGATCAGAGTCAAGCTGTAGCATCACCATTGCGGATTAGAGTCAAGCTATTGCCTCACCGTTGCGGCTCAGAGTCAAGCTGTTGCCTCACCGTTGCGGCTCAGAGTCAAGCCGTTGCGGATCAGAGTCAAGCCGTTGCAGCACCGTTGCGGCTCTGAGTCAAGCCGTTGCAGCACAGATTCCGTTTCATCGCCGTTGCAGCTCAGAGTCAAGCTGCTGCATCGCCGTTGCATCTCAGAGTCCAGCCGTTGATTCTCAGTCAAGCCGTTGAATCTCAGAGAAAAAACAATATAGTCACCGGTTTTCCTTTCTTCTTTCTTCTCCCTAACCCGGAGGGCAATCAACTAATGGCCACCACCGAGGTTCACCCACCAAACCCCCCCCATGCCTGTTGTTACTCTGTGTCACATGAATTTTCAGAGCTTATCTCCCCCCTACCTCCACGTACTACCCGCCCTTCATATTCACCCCATAAAGATAGAGATATCACAACATCCTTAAGGACACTCTTATTCAACATATCCCAATAGTGCCAGATACACATATGACCCCAATAGTGCAGTCCGTGATGCCCATTATACATATGCCACACACATGATGTCCATTATACATATGCCCCACAACATGATGCTCCATTATACATATGCCCCACAACGTGATTGCTCCATTATACATATGCCACACACACCGTGATGCCCATTATACATATGCCGCACACTGTGATGCCCATTATACATATACCACACACATGTTGCTCCAGTATACATATGCCCCACACCGTGATGCTCCATTATACATGTCACACACCCTGATGCCCGTTATACATATGCCACACACCGTGATGCTCCATTATACATATGCTACACAACGTGATGCTCCATTATACATATGCCCCACACCGTGATGCTCCATTATAGATATGCCACACACCCTGATGCCCATTATACATATGCTGGACACTGTGATGCCCATTATACATATGCCACACACATGATGCTCCATTATACATATGCCCCACAACTTGATGCTCCATTGTACATGTGAGGTTACGGGGGTCCCTAATCACTCAGACACAGAGCAGATCAAACCAAAATACGGTTTATTTTTTCACAGCACACACAAGTAGATAAAGACAGGAACAAGAGGCAAAATGTAGCATAGAAACATCCAGGTAGCAGTCCCAAGTCCTTTTAGCATCGCAGTTCCAAATCACAAAACTATCATTTTCCACACAGCAGTGATAGCAGAAACCTGTATAAGTCCACACAATAGCGTAGTACGATGCCCACCCCGGGCAAACGACGTGTTCCACAAGATCCAGTGGAGGGTATGACCCCTTAGCCAGGATTGCGACTAACATTAAGGGAGCCGGCGTGTGTACAAGTCATTTTATAACCTTCTAAATTCCCATGGTGCCCATACCATCAGTGGGCTTGCACTGGGTCTGGATTGGTGGATTCAAGAGTCAGGTATATCCCCCCAGGTAATCTACAGCTGTCCATCTGCTACTGCCCCCCCCTGCTGGGTCCAGTTCCAAAGAGTCTACTAGAGTCAAGCCGTGTGTGTGTTGTGTTTTTGTGTGTTGTGTGTTTGTGTGTTTGTGTGTGTGTTGTGTGTTGTTTGTTTGTGTGTGTTTGTGTGTTTGTATGTTGTGTGTTTGTGTTTTTGTGTGTTGTGTGTTTGTGTTTTTGTGTGTTTTGTGTTGATGTTGTGTTTGTGTTGTGTGTTTGTGTTGTGTGTTTGTGTTGTGTGTTTGTGTTGTGTGTTTGTGTGTTTGTGTTGTGTGTGTGTGTGTGTGTTTGTGTGTTTATGTGTTTGTGGTGTGTGTGTGTGTTTGTGTTGTGTGTTTGTGTGTTGCGTGTTTGTGTGTGTGTTGTGTGTTTGTGTGTGTTGTGTGTTTGTGTGTTTGTGTTGTGTGTTTGTGTGTCTATTGTGTGTTTGTGTGTGTGTTGCGTGTTTGTGTGTTTGTGTTGTGTGTTTGTGTGTTTGTGTGTGTGTGTTGTGTGTGTGTGTTTCTGTGTTTGTGTGTGTGTCTTTGTGTGTTTGTGTTGTATGTTTGTGTGTGTGTTGTGTGTTTGTGTGTTTGTGTGTGTGTTTGTGTGTTTGTGTTTGTGTTGTGTGTTTGTGTGTGTGTTGTGTGTTTGTGTGTCTGTTGTGTGTTTGTGTGTTTGTTTGTGTGTGTGTTTGTGTGTTTGTGTTGTGTGTTTGTATTGTGTGTTTGTGTGTGTTTGTGTGTTTGTGTTGTGTGTTTGTGTGTTGTGTGTTTGTGTGTGTGTTTGTGTGTTTGTGTTTTTGTTTGTTTGTGTTGTGTGTTTGTGTTGTGTGTTTGTGTTGTGTGTTTGTGTTGAGTGTTTGTGTGTTTGTGTATGTTTGTGTGTTTGTGTTGTGTGTTTGTGTGTTGTGTGTTTGTTTGTGTGTGTGTTGTGTGTTTGTGTGTTTTGTGTTTGTGAGTTGTGTGTTGTGTGTTTGTGTTGTGTTCTGTGTGTTGTGTGTTTGTGTTGTGTGTTTGTGTTGTGTGTTTGTGTGTTTTTGTGTTTGTGTTTTTGTGTGTTGTGTGTTGTCCGTTTGTGTTGTGTGTTTGTGTGTGTGTTGTGTGTTGTGTTATTGTGTGTTGTGTTGTGTGTGTGTGTGTGTGTGTGTGTGTGTGTGTGTGTTGTGTGTTTGTGTGTGTGTTGTGTGTTTGTGTTGTGTGTTTGTGTGTTTGTGTTTGTGTGTTTGTATGTGTGTATGTGTGTTTGTGTTTGTGTTTTTGTGTCTGTTGTGTGTTTGTGTGTGTGTTCCGTGTTTGTGTGTGTGTTTGGGTGTGTGTTTGTGTTGTGTGTTTGTGTGTTTGTGTGTGTGTTGTGTGTGTGTTTCTGTGTTTGTGTGTGTGTGTCTGTGTGTGTTGTGTGTTTGTGTGTCTGTTGTGTGTATGTGTGTCTGTTGTGTGTTTGTGTGTGTGTTTGTGTTGTGAGTTTGTATGTGTTGTGTGTTTGTGTTTGTGTGTGTGTTGTGTGTTTGTGTGTTTGTGTTGTGTGTTTGTATGTGTGTTGTGTGTTTGTGAGTTTGTGAGTTTGTGTTGTTTGTGTGTTGTGTGTTGTGTGTTTTGTGTTGTGTGTGTTTGTGTGTTTGTGTTGTGTGTTTGTGTGTTTGTGTGTTTGTGTTGTGTGTTTGTGTGTATGTTTGTGTGTTTGTGTTGTGTGTTTTTGTTTGTATTTGTGTTGTGTGTTTGTGTGTTTGTGTGTGTGTTTGTGTGTTTGTGTTGTGTGTTTGTGTGTGTGTGTTTGTGTGTTTGTGTTGTGTGTTTGTTTGGTTGTGTGTTTGTGTGTTTGTGTGTGTTGTGTGTTTGTGTGTGTTGTGTGTTTGTGTGTGTGTTTGTGTGTTGTGTGTTTGTGTTTTTGTGTGTGTGTTGTGTGTTGTGTATTTGTGTGTGTTTGTGTTTTTGTGTGTTGTGTGTTTGTGTTTTTGTGTGTTGTATGTTTGTGTTTTTGTGTATTTTGTGTTGATGTTGTGTTTGTGTTGTGTGTTTGTGTTTGTGTGTTTGTGTTGTGTGTTTGTGTGTTTGTGTGTTGTGTGTTGTGTGTTTGTTTGTTGTGTGTTTGTGTGTGTGTTGTGTGTTTGTGTGTTTGTGTGTGTTGTGTGTTTGTGTGTTTGTGTGTGTGTTGTGTGTTTGTGTGTTTGTGTGTGTTGCGTGTTTTTGTGTTTGTGTGTGTGTTGCGTGTTTGTGGTGTGTGTTTGTGTGTTTGTGTGTTTGTGTGTTTGTGTGTGTGTTTGTGTGTGTTGTGTGTTTGTGTGTTTGTGTGTTGTGTGTTTGTGTGTTTGTGTGTGTGTTGTGTGTGTGTTTCTGTGTTTGTGTGTGTGTGTTTGTGTGTGTTGTGTGTTTGTGTGTCTGTTGTGTGTTTGTGTGTCTGTTGTGTGTGTTTGTGTGTGTGTTTGTGTTGTGAGTTTGTGTGTGTGTGTTGTGTGTTTGTGCGTGTGTATGTGTGTTTGTGTGTCTGTTATGTGTTTGTGTGTTTGTGTGTTTGTGTTGTGTGTTTGTGTTTGTGTTTGTGTGTTGTGTGTTTGTGTGTTTGTGTTGTGTGTTTGTATGTGTGTTTGTATGTGTGTTGGGTACTCTTTACCTAGAAGGGCGCCAGCGATTGAAATCGCGGGCGTCGGGGGTAAAAATCGCGGTCATCGCGGTCATCGCGGGTAAATCGGGATGGCCGCGATGCCCGCGATGACCGCGATTACCGCGATTTTCCCATAGGGAACAATGTTAAAAAGGCTGATTGACCGCGATTTTACTGTTAAATGCCTCAATGGACCCGATTTGGCCATAGGAATCAATGTTAAATGGGCCACAGAGCCCAAATAGGCACAATTAACCCTTAAATGTCCCCCCCAATTTTTAACGCCACCCCACGATCCACGCCAACCCGAAGCGTGGCGAGCGCAGCGAGCCCGCGAGGGGCGGCGGTACGCGTCCTCCGACCTTTTCATGCCCTACTATCCACTAGGGCGTGGAGTGAGAATAGAATAGTGTGGCGAGCGCAGCGAGCCACCGAGCCCGAAGCGTGGCGAGCGCAGCGCGCCCCGCGAGGGGACGCGGATACCTTCACAGGTAGACGCGTCCCCTCGCGGGCTTCACAGGTGTCGGCGTCGCCACGGACACCTGTGAAGCCCGCGAGGGGACGCGTATAACTGTGAAGGTATCCGCGTCCCCTCGCGGGGCTCGCTGCGCTCGCCACGCTTCGGGCTCGGTGGCTCGCTGCGCTCGCCACACTATTATATTCTCACTCCACGCCCTAGTGGATAGTAGGGCATGAAAAGGTCGGAGGACGCGTACCGCCACCCCTCGCGGGCTCGCTGCGCTCGCCACGCTTCGGGTTGGCGTGGATCGTGGGGTGGCGTTAAAAATTTGGGGGGACATTTAAGGGTTAATGGGCTCTGTGGCCCATTTTACATTGATTCCTATGGCCAAATCGGGTCCATTGAGCCATTTAACAGTAAAATCGGGTCCATCGCGCCTTTTAACATTGATTCCTATGGGAAATCGGGAGCATCGCGTCGCGGGCATCGCGGGTACATTTATGGCCGGCCGCGACGCGACCGACACGATTTCCATGTTTAACATGGGTTTCAATGGGAAATCGCGGGCATCGCGTCGGTCGCGTCGCGGCCAGACATAAATGTATCCGCGATGACCGCGACGGGCGCCCTTCTAGGTAAAGAGTACCCCGTGTTGTGTGTTTGTGAGTTTGTGAGTTTGTGTTGTTTGTTTGTGTGTTGTGTGTTGTGTGTTTTGTGTTGTGTGTTTGTGTGTTTGTGTTGTGTGTTTGTGTGTGTGTTTGTGTGTTTGTGTTGTGTGTTTGTGTTTGTGTGTTTGTGTTGTGTGTTTGTGTGTGTGTTGTGTGTTTGTGTGTTTGTGTGTTTGTGTGTTTGTGTGTGTGTTGTGTGTTTTTGTGTGTTTTGTGTTTGTGTTGTGTGTTGTGTTTTTGTGTTTTTGTGTGTTTTGTGTTTGTGTTGTGTGTTTGTGTTGTGTGTGTGTGTGTTGTGTGTTTGTGTGTTGTGTGTTTGTGTGTTGTGTGTATGTGTTGTGTTCTGTGTGTTGTGTGTTTGTGTTTGTGTTGTGTGTTTGTGTTGTGTGTTTGTGTTGTGTGTTTGTGTTGTGTGTGTGTGTGTGTTTGTGTGTTTGTGGTGTGTGTGTGTTTGTGTGTGTGTTTGTGTTGTGTGTTTGTGTGTTGTGTGTTTGTGTGTGTTGTGTTTTTTTGTGTTTATGTGTGTTGTGTGTTTGTGTGTTTGTGTTGTGTGTTTGTGTGTCTGTTGTGTGTTGCATGTTTGTGTGTGTGTTTGTGTGTGTGTTTGTGTTGTGTGTTTGTATGTTTGTGTGTGTGTTGTGTGTGTGTTTCTGTGTTTGTGTGTGTGTGTTTGTGTGTGTTGTGTGTTTGTGTGTCTGTTGTGTGTTTGTGTGTCTGTTGTGTGTTTGTGTGTGTGTTTGTGTTTTGAGTTTGTGTGTGTGTGTGTGTGTGTGTGTTGTGTGTTTGTGTGTGTGTTTGTGTTGTGTGTTTGTGAGTTTGTGAGTTTGTGTTGTTTGTTTGTGTGTTGTGTGTTGTGTGTTTTGTGTTGTGTGTGTTTGTGTTGTGTGTTTGTGTGTTTGTGTTGTGTGTTTGTGTGTGTGTTTGTGTGTTTGTGTTGTGTTTGTGTGTTTGTGTTGTGTGTTTGTGTGTGTGTGTTGTGTGTTTGTGAGTTTGTGAGTTTGTGAGTTTGTGTTGTGTGTTTGTGTGTTGTGTGTTTTGTGTTTTGTGTTGTGTGTGTTTGTGTGTTTGTGTTGTGTGTTTGTGTGTTTGTGTGTTTGTGTGTGTGTTTTTGTGTTTGTGTGTTTGTGTTGTGTGTTTGTGTGTTGTGTGTGTGTTTGTGTGTTTGTGTGTGTGTGTTGTGTGTTTGTGTGTTGTGTTTTTTTGTGTTTATGTGTGTTGTGTGTTTGTGTGTTTGTGTTGTGTGTTTGTGTGTCTGTTGTGTGTTGCATGTTTGTGTGTGTGTTTGTGTGTGTGTTTGTGTTGTGTGTTTGTATGTTTGTGTGTGTGTGTTGTGTGTGTGTTTCTGTGTTTGTGTGTGTGTGTTTGTGTGTGTTGTGTGTTTGTGTGTCTGTTGTGTGTTTGTGTGTCTGTTGTGTGTTTGTGTGTGTGTTTGTGTTTTGAGTTTGTGTGTGTGTGTGTGTGTGTGTTGTGTGTTTGTGTGTGTGTTTGTGTTGTGTGTTTGTGAGTTTGTGAGTTTGTGTTGTTTGTTTGTGTGTTGTGTGTTGTGTGTTTTGTGTTGTGTGTGTTTGTGTTGTGTGTTTGTGTGTTTGTGTTGTGTGTTTGTGTGTGTGTTTGTGTGTTTGTGTTGTGTTTGTGTGTTTGTGTTGTGTGTTTGTGTGTGTGTGTTGTGTGTTTGTGAGTTTGTGAGTTTGTGAGTTTGTGTTGTGTGTTTGTGTGTTGTGTGTTTTGTGTTTTGTGTTGTGTGTGTTTGTGTGTTTGTGTTGTGTGTTTGTGTGTTTGTGTGTTTGTGTGTGTGTGTGTTTGTGTGTTTGTGTGTTTGTGTTGTGTGTTTGTGTGTTGTGTGTGTGTTTGTGTGTTTGTGTGTTTGTGTTGTGTGTTTGTGTGTTTGTGTTGTGTGTTTGTGTGTGTTGTGTGTTTGTGTGTGTGTTGTGTGTTTGTGTGTGTTTTTGTGTGTGTGTGTGTGTGTGTGTGTGTGTGTTGTGTGTTTGTGTTTGTGTTGTGTGTTTGTGTGTGTGCTGTGTGTTTGTGTGTCTGTTGTGTGCTTGTGTGTTTGTGTGTTTGTGTGTTTGTTTTGTGTGTTTGTGTTTGTGTTTTGTGTGTGTTTTGTGTTTGTGTTGTGTGTTTGTGTTGTGTGTGTTGTGTGTTTGTGTTTTTGTGTGTCTTTTGTTTGTGTTGTGTGTTTGTTGTGTGTTGTGTGTTTGTGTTGTGTGTTTGTGTGTGTTGTGTGTTTGTGTGTTGTGTGTTTGTGTGTTGTGTGTTGTGTGTTTGTGTTGTGTTCTGTGTGTTGTGTGTTTGTGTGTTGTGTGTTTGTGTGTTGTGTGTTGTGTGTTTGTGTTGTGTTCTGTGTGTTGTGTGTTTGTGTTGTGTGTTTGTGTGTTTGTGTGTGTTTGTGTTGTGTGTTTGTGTGTTTTTGTGTGTTGTGTGTTTGTGTTGTCTGTTTGTGTTGTGTGTTTGTGTGTGTTTGTGTGTGTGTTATGTGTTGTGTTATTGTGTGTTGTGTGTGTGTGTTGTGTGTTTGTGTGTGTTGTGTGTTTGTGTTGAGTGTTTGTGTGTTTGTGTATGTTTGTGTGTTTGTGTTGTGTGTTTGTGTGTTGTGTGTTTGTTTGTGTGTGTGTTGTGTGTTTGTGTGTTTTGTGTTTGTGAGTTGTGTGTTGTGTGTTTGTGTTGTGTTCTGTGTGTTGTGTGTTTGTGTTGTGTGTTTGTGTTGTGTGTTTGTGTGTTTTTGTGTTTGTGTTTTTGTGTGTTGTGTGTTGTCCGTTTGTGTTGTGTGTTTGTGTGTGTGTTGTGTGTTGTGTTATTGTGTGTTGTGTGTTGTGTGTGTGTGTTGTGTGTTTGTGTGTGTGTTGTGTGTTTGTGTTGTGTGTTTGTGTGTTTGTGTTTGTGTGTTTGTGTGTGTGTTTGTGTGTTTGTGTTTGTGTTTTTGTGTGTTTGTGACACTGGTCTCGCCATGCTGGGGTGTCCAGGAGCCCGTGATCAATCGCCTCTTCCTCTGCCACAATAAAGCACTCCTTCAGACACTCCAATTGTTCCCACACACTCAGCTGTGCACTGAAATTGAGGATCCATGCCCGATAATCGGTAAATGCTTTTGTAGGATCCCCCTGATCTTGAAGGATCTGCTGGATGATTTTCCTGCGCGTGGAAGGATTGGATGGGTATACCTCGCAGCTGACAATCTGCTATCAGCTCCTCCATACTCATTTCTTCAAGGGAAGTTAGGGGCCCCCTAAAAACGACCCTTCTCTCATGGTTCCAGATAAGTCTGTTGCAGTAGCCCCATTCTGGACCTTTCCTCTGGCTCTATCTGGGACATCAATTTAATATGGACTTGTCCTTCAGCCTCAGAATAATGTCCTCTTTGTAGCATTTGGGTCACTGTAGCAATCACTTCCTCTGTAAATTCTACAAACTCTGGCTCCCCCAGCAGATTCCACGAGGTGGCCTCACCTTTACAGTGCAGGAATGCATCCCCTAGGTAACACAATTTATCCTGTGTGCTGGATACTCTCCACCCGCTGATCATCTGATGAGCTTCTTCCCAGTACTCCCAGATATACTGCATTTCCGTTTCCTTACATATGGTCTGATCCTCTGTTCTCTGTGCTTTCTGTGATCGATGGTTGGTGTCTAAATGATCCCACTGTCGCTGCCCCCAAATGGGAGGTTACGGGGGTCCTCAATCACTCAGACACTGAGCAGATCAAACCAAAATACGGTTTATTTTTTCACAGCACACACAAGTAGATAAAGACAGGAACAAGAGGCAAAATGTAGCATAGAAACATCCAGGTAGCAGTCCAAGTCCTTTTAGCATCTCAGAATCAAGCCGTTGCATCTCAGAGTCAAGCGTTGCATCACCGTTGCGGCTCAGAGTCAAGCTGTTGCATCACCGTTGCGGATCAGAGTCAAGCTATTTCATCACCGTTGCGGCTCAGAGTCAAGCCGTTGCGGATCAGAGTCAAGCTGTAGCATCACCGTTGCTGACTAGAGTCAAGCTATTGCCTCACCGTTGCGGCTCAGAGTCAAGCCGTTGCGGATCAGAGTCAAGCTGTAGCATCACCATTGCGGATTAGAGTCAAGCTATTGCCTCACCGTTGCGGCTCAGAGTCAAGCTGTTGCCTCACCGTTGCGGCTCAGAGTCAAGCCGTTGCGGATCAGAGTCAAGCCGTTGCAGCACCGTTGCGGCTCTGAGTCAAGCCGTTGCAGCACAGATTCCGTTTCATCGCCGTTGCAGCTCAGAGTCAAGCTGCTGCATCGCCGTTGCATCTCAGAGTCCAGCCGTTGATTCTCAGTCAAGCCGTTGAATCTCAGAGAAAAAACAATATAGTCACCGGTTTTCCTTTCTTCTTTCTTCTCCCTAACCCGGAGGGCAATCAACTAATGGCCACCACCGAGGTTCACCCACCAAACCCCCCCCATGCCTGTTGTTACTCTGTGTCACATGAATTTTCAGAGCTTATCTCCCCCCTACCTCCACGTACTACCCGCCCTTCATATTCACCCCATAAAGATAGAGATATCACAACATCCTTAAGGACACTCTTATTCAACATATCCCAATAGTGCCAGATACACATATGACCCCAATAGTGCAGTCCGTGATGCCCATTATACATATGCCACACACATGATGTCCATTATACATATGCCCCACAACATGATGCTCCATTATACATATGCCCCACAACGTGATTGCTCCATTATACATATGCCACACACACCGTGATGCCCATTATACATATGCCGCACACTGTGATGCCCATTATACATATACCACACACATGTTGCTCCAGTATACATATGCCCCACACCGTGATGCTCCATTATACATGTCACACACCCTGATGCCCGTTATACATATGCCACACACCGTGATGCTCCATTATACATATGCTACACAACGTGATGCTCCATTATACATATGCCCCACACCGTGATGCTCCATTATAGATATGCCACACACCCTGATGCCCATTATACATATGCTGGACACTGTGATGCCCATTATACATATGCCACACACATGATGCTCCATTATACATATGCCCCACAACTTGATGCTCCATTGTACATGTGAGGTTACGGGGGTCCCTAATCACTCAGACACCGAGCAGATCAAACCAAAATACGGTTTATTTTTTCACAGCACACACAAGTAGATAAAGACAGGAACAAGAGGCAAAATGTAGCATAGAAACATCCAGGTAGCAGTCCCAAGTCCTTTTAGCATCGCAGTTCCAAATCACAAAACTATCACTCTCCACACAGCAGTGATAGCAGAAACCTGTATAAGTCCACACAATAGCGTAGTACGATGCCCACCCCGGGCAAACGACGTGTTCCACAAGATCCAGTGGAGGGTATGACCCCTTAGCCAGGATTGCGACTAACATTAAGGGAGCCGGCGTGTGTACAAGTCATTTTAAAACCTTCTAAATTCCCATGGTGCCCATACCATCAGTGGGCTTGCACTGGGTCTGGATTGGTGGATTCAAGAGTCAGGTATATCCCCCCAGGTAATCTACAGCTGTCCATCTGCTACTGCCCCCCCCTGCTGGGTCCAGTTCCAAAGAGTCTACTAGAGTCAAGCCGTGTGTGTGTTGTGTTTTTGTGTGTTGTGTGTTTGTGTGTTTGTGTGTGTGTTGTGTGTTGTTTGTTTGTGTGTGTTTGTGTGTTTGTATGTTGTGTGTTTGTGTTTTTGTGTGTTGTGTGTTTGTGTTTTTGTGTGTTTTGTGTTGATGTTGTGTTTGTGTTGTGTGTTTGTGTTGTGTGTTTGTGTTGTGTGTTTGTGTTGTGTGTTTGTGTGTTTGTGTTGTGTGTGTGTGTTTGTGTGTTTATGTGTTTGTGGTGTGTGTGTGTTTGTGTGTTGCGTGTTTGTGTGTGTGTTGTGTGTTTGTGTGTGTTGTGTGTTTGTGTGTTTGTATTGTGTGTTTGTGTGTCTATTGTGTGTTTGTGTGTGTGTTGCGTGTTTGTGTGTTTGTGTTGTGTGTTTGTGTGTTTGTGTGTGTGTGTTGTGTGTGTGTGTTTCTGTGTTTGTGTGTGTGTCTTTGTGTGTTTGTGTTGTATGTTTGTGTGTGTGTTGTGTGTTTGTGTGTTTGTGTGTGTGTTTGTGTGTTTGTGTTTGTGTTGTGTGTTTGTGTGTGTGTTGTGTGTTTGTGTGTCTGTTGTGTGTTTGTGTGTTTGTGTGTGTGTTTGTGTGTTTGTGTTGTGTGTTTGTATTGTGTGTGTTTGTGTGTGTTTGTGTGTTTGTGTTGTGTGTTTGTGTGTTGTGTGTTTGTGTGTGTGTTTGTGTGTTTGTGTTTTTGTTTGTTTGTGTTGTGTGTTTGTGTTGTGTGTTTGTGTTGTGTGTTTGTGTTGTTTGTTTGTGTGTTGTGTGTTGTGTGTTTGTGAGTTTGTGTTGTGTGTTTGTGTGTTTGTGTGTTGTGTGTGTGTGTGTGTGTGTTTGTGTGTTTGTGTTGTGTGTTTGTGTGTGTGTTGTGTGTGTGTGTGTGTGTGTGTTTCTGTGTTTGTGTGTGTGTTTGTGTGTTTGTGTTGTGTGTTTGTGTGTCTGTTGTGTGTTTGTGTGTTTGTGTGTGTGTTTGTGTGTTTGTGTTGTGTGTTTGTGTGTTGTGTGTTTGTGTTGTGTGTTTGTGTTGTTTGTTTGTGTGTTGTGTGTTTGTGTGTTGTGTGTTTGTGTTGTGTGTTGTGTGTTGTGTGTTTGTGAGTTTGTGTTGTGTGTTTGTGTGTTTGTGTGTTGTGTGTGTGTGTGTGTTTGTGTGTTTGTGTGTTTGTGTGTTTGTGTGTGTTTGTGTGTTTGTGTTTGTGTGTTTGTGTGTTTGTGTTTGTGTGTTTGTGTTGTGTGTTTGTGTGTGTGTTTGTGTGTTTGTGTGTTTGTGTTGTGTGTTTGTGCTTGTGTGTTTGTGTTTGTGTTGTGTGTTTGTGTGTTTGTG
The DNA here is from genome assembly GCF_055691185.1 of Crinia signifera. Taxonomy (NCBI): domain Eukaryota; kingdom Metazoa; phylum Chordata; class Amphibia; order Anura; family Myobatrachidae; genus Crinia; species Crinia signifera. The sequence continues at coordinate 69,529,086 of NC_139228.1, forward strand.
TGTTTGTGTTGTGTGTTTGTGTGTGTGTTGTGTGTTTGTGTGTTTGTGTGTTGTGTGTTTGTGTGTTTGTGTGTTTGTGTGTTTGTGTTGTGTGTTTGTGTGTCTGTTGTGTGTTTGTGTGTGTGTTGTGTGTTTGTGTGTTTGTGTTGTGTGTTTGTGTGTTTGTGTGTGTGTATGTGTTTCTGTGTTTGTGTGTGTGTTTGTGTGTTTGTGTTGTGTGTTTGTGTGTTTGTGTGTGTTGTGTGTTTGTGATGTGTGTTTGTGTTGTGTGTTTGTTTGTGTGTTTGTGTTGTGTGTTTGTGTGTGTGTGTTGTGTGTGTTTTTTTTGTTTGTGTGTTTGTGTGCTTGTGTTGTGTGTTTGTGTGTGTGTGTGTGTGTGTGTGTGTGTGTGTGTGTGTTGTGTGTGTGTGTTTGTGTTGTGTGTTTGTGTGTGTGTGTTTGTGTGTTTGTGTGTTTGTGTTTGTGTGTGTGTTGTGTTTGTTTTTGTGTGTTTTGTGTTTGTGTTGTGTGTTTGTGTTGTGTGTTGTGTTTTTGTGTGTTTTGTGTTTGTGTTGTGTGTTTGTGTTGTGTGTTTGTTGTGTGTTGTGTGTTTGTGTTGTGTGTTTGTGTGTGTTGTGTGTTTGTGTTTGTGTGTTGTGTGTATGTGTTGTGTTCTGTGTGTTTGTGTTTGTGTTGTGTGTTTGTGTTGTGTGTTTGTGTTGTGTGTGTGTGTGTGTGTGTGTGTGTGTGTGTGTGTGTGTGTGTTTTGTGTTTGTGGTGTGTGTGTGTGTGTTTGTGTTGTGTGTTTGTGTTGTGTGTTTGTGTTGTGTGTTTGTGTGTGTTGTGTGTTTGTGTGTTTGTGTTGTGTGTTTGTGTGTCTGTTGTGTGTTTGTGTGTGTGTTGCGTGTTTGTGTGTGTGTTTGTGTGTGTGTTTGTGTTGTGTGTCTGTGTGTTTGTGTGTGTGTTGTGTGTGTGTTTCTGTGTTTGTGTGTGTGTGTGTGTTTGTGTGTGTTGTGTATTTGTGTGTCTGTTGTGTGTTTGTGTGTGTGTTTGTGTTGTGAGTTTGTGTGTGTGTTGTGTGGTTGTGTGTGTTTGTGTGTTTGAGTGTCTGTTATGTTTTTGTGTGTTTGTGTGTTTGTGTTGTGTGTTTGTGTTTGTATGTGTGTTGTGTGTTTGTGAGTTTGTGAGTTTGTGTTGTTTGTTTGTGTGTTGTGTGTTGTGTGTTTTGTGTTGTGTGTGTTTTTGTGTTTGTGTGTTTGTGTTGTGTGTTTGTGTGTTTGTGTGTTTGTGTTGTGTGTTTGTGTGTGTGTTGTGTGTTTGTGAGTTTGTGTTGTGTGTTTGTGTGTTGTGTGTTGTGTGTTTTGTGTTGTGTGTGTTTGTGTGTTTGTGTTGTGTGTTTGTGTGTTTGTGTGTTTGTGTTGTGTGTTTGTGTGTGTGTTTGTGTGTTTGTGTTGTGTGTTTGTGTGTTGTGTGTTGTGTGTGTGTTTGTGTGTTTGTGTTGTGTGTTTGTGTTGTGTGTTTGTGTGAGTGTTGTGTGTTTGTGTGTTTGTGTTTTTGTGTGTGTGTGTGTGTGTGTTTGTGTGTTTGTGTTTGTGTTGTGTGTTTGTGTGTGTTTGTGTGTTTGTGTTTGTGTTTGTATGTGTGTTTGTGTGTTTGTGTTTGTGTTTTTGTGTGTTTGTGACACTGGTCTCGCCATGCTGGGGTGTCCAGGAGCCCGTGATCAATCGCCTCTTCCTCTGCCACAATAAAGCACTCCTCCAGACACTCCAATTGTTCCCACACACTCAGCTGTGCACTGAAATTGAGGATCCATGCCCGATAATCGGTAAATGATTTTGTAGGATCCCCCTGATCTTGAAGGATCTGCTGGATGATTTTCCTGCGCGTGGAAGGATTGGATGGGTATACCTCGCAGCTGACAATCTGCTATCAGCTCCTCCATACTCATTTCTTCAAGGGAAGTTAGGGGCCCCCTAAAAACGACCCTTCTCTCATGGTACCAGATAAGTCTGTTGCAGTAGCCCCATTCTGGACCTTTCCTCTGGCTCTATCTGGGACATCAATTTAATATGGACTTATCCTTCAGCCTCAGAATAATGTCCTCTTTGTAGCATTTGGGTCACTGTAGCAATCACTTCCTCTGTAAATTCTACAAACTCTGGCTCCCCCAGCAGATTCCACGAGGTGGCCTCACCTTTACAGTGCAGGAATGCATCCCCTAGGTAACACAATTTATCCTGTGTGCTGGATACTCTCCACCCGCTGATCATCTGATGAGCTTCTTCCCAGTACTCCCAGATATACTGCATTTCCGTTTCCTTACATATGGTCTGATCCTCTGTTCTCTGTGCTTTCTGTGATCGATGGTTGGTGTCTGAATGATCCCACTGTCGCTGCCCCCAAATGGGAGGTTACGGGGGTCCTCAATCACTCAGACACTGAGCAGATCAAACCAAAATACGGTTTATTTTTTCACAGCACACACAAGTAGATAAAGACAGGAACAAGAGGCAAAATGTAGCATAGAAACATCCAGGTAGCATCACCGTTGCGGATCAGAGTCAAGCTATTTCATCACCGTTGCGGCTCAGAGTCAAGCCGTTGCGGATCAGAGTCAAGCTGTAGCATCACCGTTGCGGACTAGAGTCAAGCTATTGCCTCACCGTTGCGGCTCAGAGTCAAGCCGTTGCGGATCAGAGTCAAGCTGTAGCATCACCATTGCGGATTAGAGTCAAGCTATTGCCTCACCGTTGCGGCTCAGAGTCAAGCTGTTGCCTCACCGTTGCGGCTCAGAGTCAAGCCGTTGCGGATCAGAGTCAAGCCGTTGCAGCACCGTTGCGGCTCTGAGTCAAGCCGTTGCAGCACAGATTCCGTTTCATCGCCGTTGTAGCTCAGAGTCAAGCTGCTGCATCGCCGTTGCATCTCAGAGTCCAGCCGTTGATTCTCAGAGTCAAGCCGTTGAATCTCAGAGAAAAAACAATATAGTCACCGGTTTTCCTTTCATCTTCCTTCTCCCTAACCCGGAGGGCAATCAACTAATGGCCACCACCGAGGTTCACCCCCACACCCCCCCCATGCCTGTTGTTACTCTGTGTCACATGAATTTTCAGAGCTTATCTCCCCCCTACCTCCACGTACTACCCGCCCTTCATATTCACCCCATAAAGATAGAGATATCACAACATCCTTAAGGACACTCTTATTCAACATATCCCAATAGTGCCAGATATACATATGACCCCAATAGTGCAGTCCGTGATGCCCATTATACATATGCCACACACATGATGTCCATTATACATATGCCCCACAACATGATGCTCCATTATACATATGCCCCACAACGTGATTGCTCCATTATACATATGCCACACACACCGTGATGCCCATTATACATATGCCGCACACTGTGATGCCCATTATACATATACCACACACATGTTGCTCCAGTATACATATGCCCCACACCGTGATGCTCCATTATACATGTCACATACCCTGATGCCCATTATACATATGCCACACACCGTGATGCTCCATTATACATATGCTACACAACGTGATGCTCCATTATACATATGCCCCACACCGTGATGCTCCATTATAGATATGCCACACACCCTGATGCCCATTATACATATGCTGGACACTGTGATGCCCATTATACATATGCCACACACATGATGCTCCATTATACATATGCCCCACAACTTGATGCTCCATTGTACATGTGAGGTTACGGGGGTCCCTTATCACTCAGACACCGAGCAGATCAAACCAAAATACGGTTTATTTTTTCACAGCACACACAAGTAGATAAAGACAGGAACAAGAGGCAAAATGTAGCATAGAAACATCCAGGTAGCAGTCCCAAGTCCTTTTAGCATCGCAGTTCCAAATCACAAAACTATCACTCTCCACACAGCAGTGATAGCAGAAACCTGTATAAGTCCACACAATAGCGTAGTACGATGCCCACCCCGGGCAAACGACGTGTTCCACAAGATCCAGTGGAGGGTATGATACCTTAGCCAGGATTGCGACTAACATTAAGGGAGCCGACAACAGCTTAGAAATAACAGGTATCGGGGGCGTGGCTACGGATGCGTTGGTGTGAGGGAGGTTGATGCCGGCTCTCTCCTAGTCCTCCGTCTCTCTCCCGCCTCACACATGCATAGGTGATCCGGTCAAAGGGTTCCTATGACCGGCGACAGCAAGCAGACAAAAAGACCCTTTTACCTTCCCATGCCGCTGACTCTGTGATCCTGTGGTCTGGATCCTTTTCGCTCCCCTCCGTGATCTAGCCGGCTGCTGTGGTGTCGGAGCTGCTCGTGGCTGAGGGGACGCGCGGGCTCCCGCTTCTTCCGGTCTGACCTCACGCTGCACGGGTCACTGCCGGGGGAGAACTGCTCCTGGGAGACGCTGAGGCATACAGGCGCAGAGGCAGAGAGGAGTTCCCTGCGGTCACTCCTGCTTCCCCTCCGATTGCCTGTAAAATTGTCGCCGGAGATACCAGCCGTTTTCAGCGCAGAGAATCCCTGCGCTAATTTTCTGACCCCTGGCAGTGTTATCGCCGCAGGTGGAAGTATCTGCACAGGCTCCTGTTCACCCCGGGGCGCAAGATTGCCCGACTCCCCCCTGTCTCCAGCAGCAAACATCCTATTGTAGCTGTATACCCCACCTTGAAAGGAGAGGGAAAAGAAAGGAAGGAGAGAGGAAAAGTCTCTGGCGTTCTGCCACAGCAAGTGACATTATTACCACTACAGACCTGACCCCCCAGACCCAGCGCCCTTTGGGCAAAGGTACTATTTTTCCTTTTTTTTTTTTTTTTGCTTTTGTGCTGGACGGTGGATGAAGTTTTGGGACTTCCATTTGTATTAAGCCGGTATAGGCATACTGTTGCCCTCAGGGTCGCAAATACCCTATATTGTGTCTGAGGCCACTGCAAGGGCCCCGATCGACGTGGTCCTCTCCATCAAGAGCTATTCCTGCAGCTGTGTGGGCACCTGGTCTTTCGAACTTTCCATAATATACCGTGAGGAGGTACCTACAGCTGGGGGGTCATGGCATAAAGTGGGGAGAGGGGAAGGCAAATATAAAGGGGATAACAACAGCGGCGAGGAAGAGTTAAAATATCTACAAAAATGGGCAAAACAGGCCAGACTGCGGCTGCTGCCCGTCTGGAAAAGTATGCACGGTCCCAGACTCAGGCAGCAAACAGCTCCCAGATTAATACCCCACAGACTACCCCGTCGAAAGGGTCGACCGAGTCCCGGCCCACGGAGGTCTCATTACAGCAAGTTCTCGATGCAGTAAATTCCTGTGAATCTAATTTGATGATACAGATCAACAAAGTTCAAGCCGATATCTCCCTGCTACGGCAGGACGCACAAGTAATTAGGGAGAGAGTTACAGAAGTGGAGAACCGTGTTTCATCAATAGAGGACGCCATTGCTCCTCTTCAAAATCAAGTTAAATCTATGTCTGGTCAACTTTCAGACATGCGACTTAAAATGTCGGACTTTGAGGGGAGACTCAGACGTAACAATATAAGATTCATTGGCTTCGAAGAAAGGGTTGAAGGAAGCAATCCTGAAAAATTTCTCGAGATGTGGCTAGTGCAGGAATTCGGGAGAGAGGTATTCTCCGCGCAATTTGCAATCGAAAAAGCCCATCGGGTTCCGTCCCGTCCTGCCCCTCCAGGGGGACCACCGCGCACAATAATAGCTAAAGTTCTTAACTTTAGAGATCGGGACTGTATCCTGCGATCTGCCAGGAACAAGGCAGACTTTGGCTACATGGGCAAGAAAATTTCGGCCTTTCCGGACTTTCCCATTGATATCCAACGTGATCGTGCAAAATTCAGGGACATTAAAGCAAGACTCAGACAGCTCGACTTAAAGTATTCCATGCTTTACCCTTCAAAACTGAGGATTGAAGTCAATGGAACGACTAAATTTTTCTTTACTCCTGCCGATGCTGCGGGCTGGCTTGACGGTTCCTACCCTGGGGTGGGCCCGCTCGCCAACTAACAGAGTCATATGTCCATGTATTTTCTTCCTTTTTCTTCTTTTTTTTTTTCCCCATTTTTTCACGCTGCCCTATGGTGCAGCAGTCTGCTGGTTACATGATGTATTTTCGATATTTTTGATATTTTTGCTGATTTTTCCTGTGTGTGGGGGGGGGGGGAGGGGGGAACAGCGGGGAAGGTAATAAAAGAAAAACATCCTGTTTAAATGAGAGAGGGGAGAGTCGGTCACGCTATGGGTGGCCATTAATTGATTAGCCCTAGAGATATTAGTTTGGGGTAGACTATAGAAGAAGGGGGGGAGTAGGGATCCAGGTACGCCAGGGGTGTTAGGTTGTACAGGGTGGGGGTGGGGGGTTGGGGTTACTGTAATGTTTTTTCTTGTATGTGTTATGTGTTGTGTCTCAAGGCAGTCCATTTGGATGGAGGAAGGAGAGTCGGGAGGAAGCATGGGAGGAGAGTTTATTTGGTTAACTCATGGGAAATATGGTTAAGGTACCGCGGGGATGACTAAATTTCTAACATGGAATGTAAGAGGTCTTAATAACAAAGTGAAACGCTCACTGGTTTTAAATTATTGTAAATCCCTGGACGCCGATATCATCTGCCTCCAAGAGACTTACTTGTGTGGGGATAAATTGCTCTCACTAAAACGCCCGTGGGTGGGTTCAGTCTTTCATGCCCCCTGCTCAACAGCGTCCAGAGGGGTCTCTATCTTAGTTAAGAAATCAGTAATCTTTGAAACTCGTACAGCTAAGATTGACCCAGGGGGTAGATATATCTTCCTAGACGCAAGTATCAACCATGTGGACGTGAGCCTGATGGTGGTATACATTCCCCCCCCCCTTCTCGTACGACGTTATGAGGGCTGCAGTGGAGTTTGCCACTTCTTTTCCCACTAACCATCTGATCTGTCTGGGAGACTTTAATAACATAGTGTCCCCCCTGATGGATAGATGGGGAAAATCTAATAGAGTTGTTAGTAAAGGGGGGAGCAGGTTCGCAGAATTTATAGAGGGGATAGGGTGGAGGGATCCATGGAGACTGCGGCACCCGGTAACCCGTCAATTCTCGTGCTACTCTGCCACCCATGGGGTATTCTCTAGGATCGATCTAATTTTTGTTTCGGACACCTTACTAAATAGGATTACGCAAATTGAATACAAGGCCCGCGGGATCTCGGACCATTCCCCTCTGGTCATGCGGCTCGAGCTGGCGGAGCCAGTGGGGTACAGGTATTGGAAGCTCCAGCCCTACTGGCTCGGTCAGTTCGATCAGGCAGAGATTGAGGAGGAAATTCGATCTTTTTTTCAGCTTAATGATGGCTCATCATCCAGCATTAATATTTGGGACGCCTTCAAGGCTTACCTGAGGGGGGTGTTCATTAAAAAAATTTCATTTCTGAAGGGACTCCACCGTAAAAAGGCAGGCGATCTGGAGGCAAGAACACTGGAATTAGAAAGTGTCTATCAGGCTAGCAATTTGGACTCTGACAGGGTGGAATGGCAAGGGGTACAGAGAGAGTGGCTAGAATATCTACAGGAAGTTAACTATCGTAGGCTCAAAGTGGGCTCCCACCAATGGTATACTGGCTCTGATAAGGCGGGCAAATTCATGGCCTTTCTGCTCAGGATGGATAAGCCCTCTAATATTATAGCTAGTATCAGAACTGAACAAGGCCTAATTTTGTCATCAACCCCAGATATAGTGGAAGAATTTGTTAGTCACTTTGGAAAAGTCTATCAATCAGTCCAGAAATCCAGCGAGGAGGACTTGAGTCAATTCTTCATGGGCTTACAACTCCCTGTACTGTCTCAGGACGCCCAGAGCCTTTTAGATGCCCCAATTACCAGTGAAGAAGTAGAGGGTGTAATTAACTCTCTTCCCTTGGGTAAGGCCCCAGGATTGGACGGCCTGCCAGGGGAAATGTTTCAAAAATTTGACAAAGCCCTGATTCCCCGCATGGCAGCCCTATGTAATGCTGTGATGATGGAGGAGGATCTTCCCCCCTCTATGGCGGAGTCATCTATAGTGTTTATTTTAAAGAAGGGTAAAGACCCCATGAGCGTGGACTCATACAGGCCCATCTCGCTCATGCCTACTGACGCGAAGATAATCGCCAAAGTCTTGGCTAATCGCTTAGGTACTGTGATCCAGGATATAATACACCCTGACCAATCTGGATTCATGAGAGGAAAATCCACTACGATTAATGTTAGGAGGGTCTTCTCCTACATTCAACATATGAAGACTAAGGGGTTGAACGCCGCGGTGGCCTCATTCGACGCGAACAAGGCGTTCGACTCCGTCGAGTGGGGCTACCTATGGGGCGCCCTGAAGGCTTTTGGGTTTGGGCCCGGCTTTGTCAGATGGTTGAGACTCATGTATAAGAATCCTAGGGCCAGAGTCTCAATAAACGGGTTTACATCCCAGTCATTTCCCTTGTTTAGAGGGACTCGGCAGGGCTGTCCCCTTTCCCCCTTGATTTTCGCTGTAGCAATAGAACCCCTGGCCTGCTTGCTAAGAACCAAGCTACACTGTGAGGATGTGGGAAGAGACCTGAAATACAATCTAGTTTCTCTCTACGCTGACGATTTATTGGTTGGCACGGCTGACCCAAATAGAGATCTCCCAATTTTGATTGAACAACTTGGTCATTTCGGTGAACTCTCGGGGCTCACCGTTAACTGGAGTAAATCACACTTGATGGTGGTGGGAGAGGATGCTCTGGGTGGCGGCGAGCTCGGTGTACCATTGGTAAAGACCACAGGTTTTAAATATTTGGGGGTTAGAGTGTCGGTAGAAACACAGGACTACCTAAAAGATAATATAACTCCAGTGATACAGGAGGCAAGGGCTAAGTTTAAGTGCTGGGCCAAGCTTCCTTTAACGGTGCAGGGTAGGGTGAACTTAATTAAAATGGTAATCCTGCCCAAAATATTGTATTTGTTTCAACATTCCCCAATATACATTAAGGACGAATACTTCAGAAGTCTGGATAGTGTGGTGTCCTCATTTATTTGGGGTGGTAGGCGCCCGAGAGTTAAACTTGCCACTCTATGCAGAGATCGGGATAATGGGGGTATGGCTCTCCCAAGCTTCAGGAGATACTATTTCGCCGCCCAGCTACTCCATCTGAGGACGTGGGTGAAATCGGACGAGCAGCCTTGCGAATTGATTAGGCTCATAAGGTGTATAGATCCAAACGCTACCCCGATGCAGATCCTTCTAGCAGGGTCATTAAATAGATCCTATCCCCCTATAGTCTCTCAAGCAGTGAGAATTTGGAAAAGGGTATGCGAAGTGGAGAACTACGTGGGTCAGGATCCAGAATCATCGTTCCTTCTTCTTCCCATAGCTTCGGAGATCACTAGACAGCAAGGGGGGAGGCTATGGTCGCAATATGGTATTAGCTCATTGGATAAAGTATTTCAGGGTAGTAATTTCAAATCCTTTGCCCAGCTCCAGGCAGAGTATGCCCTACCAAAGTCAATGTTTTTTAGATTTTTACAGCTGAGGAGTGCGATCTCCAAATATGGTGGGGACAGGGAACAATGGTTAACAGAGACCCCTATCAAGGTCTTCTTGAAAAAACTTACTTTACGTAAAGGTGTCTCAAAATTATATAAATACTTAACGGTTATTGCCCCCGACGAAGGGCTAATTCAGCTCATGCACAAATGGGCGGTAGATATTCCCGAGATTAAAGAGAGTAACTGGCAGGCGGCCCTAGCAGTCCAAAAAAAGGCAACAAACTCCATACGCGTACAACAAGTTCAGTTCAATATTTTACATCGAACTTATTTGACTCCAGCTCGATTAAGAAAGATGAATGGATCTGGGGCTGATACTTGTCCAAAATGTGGCGAAAATGGGGCAACATTTTGGCATTTAATTAGGACGTGTGGCAAAGTAGACCAATTTTGGAAAAGGGTCTGCCAGGTACTCTCCGGGCTGGGAGTGGCACAGGCCAATCTTACTGACATTAACCTGCTCATGGGGTTATGGGAGGAGGGCGTAATGACTAGCGACTTGAGTCTTCTTCTCCTGCATCTTACTGCAATCGCAAAAGTAGTTATAGCCCGCTATTGGATGTCAAAAAATGGGCCGCCTTTTAACGAATGGCTCAACTTGGTGAATGCGACATTCGAACATGAGAAATTCCATTATGCCTCTACAGGGCGTAGTACAAAATTCTTCTCTATCTGGCAACCCTGGCATAGCTCTGTTTTTTACCAATTCACAGGATAGATTCACGCAAACCTATTTTAGCAAGTTTTTTTTATAGCTTAATTTCTCTATTTTTGGCCTCACATGTGAAGGGTTTACCGTTCTTCTTCATATAGTAGCACTTGTTAATATATTAGGTTTTGAATATTTAGTCTGGATTCATGTAAATTAAATACATGTGCACATATTGTGCCCCAATTGGGCTCCAAACGGGTCTTAGACCCTGGTCACGTAGTACCTTAAGTAACAACACAACTTCTTCTTCTTCTTTTTTGTTTTGTTTTGTATACCCTGGCGGAGTAAGGGGATATATAAAGTTGTGTCGGAATTCCAGGCATATTAGCACATTGCACTCTTTGCACTTACGCACTTTTCTTGACTCTACTCGTAATTGTGGTTTATAAAAATTCCTTAGAAGTCACGTGTACACGTCGTTAGCCCCTCTTTTTTCACCTAGTTACTTTTTATTACTATAACTTTCCGGTTTCTTTAAATACATGCGCACTACTTTGTCTATAGCCAGAACTACTAACCTCTGTCTTAGTAAGCCTCATAGCCTCCCTCGAGTAACTCTTCAACATCATATCTTCTAGGGTTCAGTATCCAAAAATTGCAATAGTCGTTCGACACCAGGTGTCATTTTCAGTTTTTGTACATGTCCTCCTGTATCTGCTGTCATTGTTTAAATTTTTTCTTTTTCTTTTTGTAACTATTATCCCAGATTTTTTCACCTCCGTATAATGTCTGCCTTGTATTGTATTTTGTACTGTCTTGTCTATTTTTTTATATTTTTATGTTTTTTGTAAAATGAAAAATAAAGACTCAATTTAAAAAACATTAAGGGAGCCGGCGTGTGTACAAGTCATTTTAAAACCTTCTAAATTCCCATGGTGCCCATACCATCAGTGGGCTTGCACTGGGTCTGGATTGGTGGATTCAAGAGTCAGGTATATCCCCCCAGCTAATCTAAAGCTGTCCATCTGCTACTTCCCCCCCCCCTGCTGGGTCCGGTTCCAAAGAGTCTACTAGAGTCAAGCCGTGTGTGTTTGTGTTGTGTGTTTGTGTGTTTGTGTGTGTGTTTGTGTGTTTGTGTTGTGTGTTTGTGCTTGTGTGTTTGTGTTTGTGTTGTGTGTTTGTGTGTTTGTGTGTTTGTGTGTGTGTTTGTGTGTTTGTGTTGTGTGTTTGTGTGTTGTGTGTGTTTGTGTGTTGTGTGTTTGTGTGTTTGTGTGTTTGTGTGTTTGTGTGTTTGTGTTGTGTGTTTGTGTGTCTGTTGTGTGTTTGTGTGTGTGTTGCGTGTTTGTGTGTTTGTGTTGTGTGTTTGTGTGTTTGTGTGTGTGTTGTGTGTGTGTGTTTCTGTGTTTGTGTGTGTGTTTGTGTGTTTGTGTTGTGTGTTTGTGTGTTTGTGTGTGTTGTGTGTTTGTGTGTTTGTGTGTGTGTTGTGTGTTTGTGTGTGTTGCGTGTTTTTGTGTTTGTGTGTGTTGCGTGTTTGTGGTGTGTGTTTGTGTGTTTGTGTGTTTGTGTTGTGTGTTTGTGTGTTTGTGTGTGTGTGTTTGTGTGTGTTGTGTGTTTGTGTGTTTGTGTGTGTGTTGTGTGTTTGTGTGTGTTGTGTGTGTTGTGTGTTTGTGTGTTTGTGTTTGTGTGTGTTGTGTGTTTGTGTTTGTGTTTTTGTGTGTTGTGTGTTTGTGTTTTTGTGTGTTGTGTGTTTGTGATGTGTGTTTGTGTTGTGTGTTTGTTTGTGTGTTTGTGTGTGTGTTGCGTATTGTGTGTTTGTGTGTTTGTGTTGTGTGTTTGTGTGTGTGTGTGTTGTGTGTGTTTTTTTTGTTTGTGTGTTTGTGTGCTTG